>NC_086448.1:736601676-736939176 GCF_028390025.1 Pseudophryne corroboree | reverse complement strand
TGTGGGGTGTATGCGGCTGCACCCAGTGCTCGAAGTGTGCCGGTATACACCAGTATGGCACTGAAAACCCCCACCGCCGCCGTCTTTAAAATTCTGTGGTGGAACCGGAGGCCAATCAGGGCAGATTTCGAATGGTGGACGTTGCCCCGGGCCTTCTCCTCACCGCCGCAGCCGCCCATGTCTTCCTCATCGCTGCTGCTGCCCAGGGCCTTCTCCGCACCGCCGCCGCTGCCCACGTCCTCCTTATTACCGCCGCTGCCCCTGGCCTCCTCCGCACCACTGCCGTCCACATCCTCCTCACCACTGCCGCTAGCAAGGGCCTTCTCCTCCTCACCGTCGCCGACTACAGTCTCTGCACCGGCACCGACTACAGGTACTGTTCCCTTTGTCCCTGCTGGCCCTCACCCTATCACTCTGTCTGTCACGATCACTGTGCCTGCTTTCACTCTCTCTGTCACTGTCTCTATGTCCCTGCTGTCACTTAATTGTGGATCATACCGTGTTGCATAATGTGAATTGTGGATCATACCGTGTTGCATAATGTGAATTGTGGATCATACCGTGCTGCATAATATGAATTGTGGATCATACCGTGCTGCATAATGTGAATCATACCTTGTGGCATAATGTGAATTGTGGATCATACCGTGTTACATAATGTGAATTTTTGCTCATTCTGTGTGGCATAATGTGAATTTTGGCTCATTCCGTGGGAATTTTGGCTCATTATGGGGGTCATTCCGAGTTGTTCGCTCGTTATTTTTTTCTCGCAACGGAGCGATTAGTCGCTAATGCGCATGCGCAATGTCCGCAGTGCGACTGCGCCAAGTAAATTTGCTATGCAGTTAGGTATTTTACTCACGGCATTACGAGGTTTTTTCTTCGTTCTTGTTATGATTCCCGTACTCCAGACCAGAGGAGATCTTATGGCAGAGGTCTGAGTACTGGAAAGATATACTGGTTGTGGGAGCAGGAGAGCCTAGTAACCCCTGGCGCCCTAACTCCATTGTCTCGCCCGTGTTATCAGAAATCCCCTGCGAGACTATGGTTGCTTGAGCCCATGGCAGCCGCGTTCGAAGGGCGGATTATGTCTGCCCAACCCCGATGCCCCCTCAGGTCTTAATGGGAGACAAAGGGAAATCCGAGACAGGGTGATAACAAGGGGCCCTCTGACTAAGCAACCAGGCCAGGGGTTACAAGCTAACTAACTAAACCAAAAAGTATGTGCGGACTAGCCGCCAGGGAAAAGGACAACCAAAGATCCACCGATCCGTAACTCCTATCCAGCACCGCTGGATACCAGAGTGGATCAGGGGGAGCGGAATCCTCCGCAAAAGCTCCAGAACACAAAGATACAAAATAATAAACAGTAAGCGGTCAAGCCGCAACACACGGCTACGCCGCGACTCACGAACACCACAGGATGTTAAAGGTGCTCGGTCAGACTCCAGGAACAGATGACAATTTCCGAGTACAGGATCACTGAGGACAGGAACAACCGGATTGAGCAGGACTGGAAACTCTCTGTAACCAACACAGGCAAACAGGAAGCTATCACCGGCGTCTGTGAGAAGTCCAAAGGGTGCTTATAACTGTGAGCTCCCCAATCAGGAGCCAGACTGGGTAATCACAAGTAATGCCGTGCAGCTTGCATGCTGCACGGCCAGCACACCATTATACAATTAGAAAAGACCCAGCAACGGGGAACGCGGCCCGAACGTGGCGTCCCCGTTGCTAGGGTCTGAGCGGCTCCGTGCGCCCGGCGTCTAGCGTTGCCAGGGAGCCGGCGGCTGTACGTGCACGGCGTCCCTGGTTGCTAGGCGCCGGGCCGCACCGACGAGCGGACCCCGGCGCCTAACAGTACCCCCCCCTTGAGGAGGGGTCAAGGAACCCCTAAAGCCCGGTTTTCGAGGAAATTCTCGAAAAAATGCCCTCTTGAGCCTCGGGGCATGGAGATCCTTATCCAGGACCCAAGACCTTTCTTCTGGACCATAACCTCTCCAATGCACCAAAAAATAAAGCCGACCCCGGGACAACTTGGAATCGAGAACCTTCTCCACCAAGAACTCCTGCTGACCCTGTACAACAATTGGTGATCTCCCCTGAGATATCTTACGAGGAAATCTACTGGACGAAACATATGGTTTCAGCAATGAGCAATGGAAAGTATTTCCGATCCGTAAAGTTTTTGGTAAACGTAACCGGAAGGCAACTGGATTGACTTTTTTGATAATGTGAAATGGTCCAATAAATTTAGGACCCAATCTGGCTGAGGTTTGTCGAAGTTTAATGTTGCGAGTCGACAACCACACCCTATCTCCTACTTTAAAAGTGCACGGCCGCCGGAGCCTGTCAGAAAATCTCTTTTCCTGAAATGCCGCTTTTCTGAGAGCCAGGTGCACTTTTCTCCAAATGAGCCTAAGATGAGAGGTCAAGGTCAGTGAGGAGACAGAGGAATGTTGAAAAAAGGAATTAGCTCTGGGGTGAAAACCAAAAACTGCAAAAAATGGAGACACATTGGTGGAGGAATGACAGGCATTATTGTAAGCGAACTCCGCCAATGGAAGAAACTCAGACCAGTCATTTTGGAGTTTGGCCGAGTACAACCGCAAATATTGTTTTAGTGATTGATTAACTCGCTCAGTCTGCCCGTTGGATTGGGGATGGTAGCCTGACGTTAAAGATAATTTCATCTTCAATGAGACACAAAAAGATTTCCAAAACTGCGCAATGAATTGTGGACCCCGATCGGAAACAATATCAGTGGGTAACCCATGGAGTCTGAAAACATGGCGGAGGAACAAGACTGCCAATCCCTGGGCAGATGGCAATCGGGGAAGAGCAATGAAATGGGCCATTTTACTAAAACGGTCCACTACCACCCATATGACTCGGCATCCGGCTGACAGAGGGAGGTCCACCACAAAATCCATGGAGATATGAGACCATGGCCTAAGAGGAACAGTCAAGGGCATAAGCTGACCGATAGGCAAAGAACGGGGAACTTTATGCTGTGCACAGACCTGACATGAAAAAACAAACTCCTTAATGTCTTTGGAAAGACCAGGCCACCATACTGAGCGGGAGACTAATTCCAAAGTCTTAGCGATTCCCGGATGCCCGGCAACTTTGCTATCATGAAACTCCGTCAAAACAGTTGCTCTCAAAAACTCAGGGACAAAAAGACGACCAGCAGGAGTATTTCCAGGAGCCTGATGTTGAAGCAGCTTTAACTGGGTAAATAAATCCTGTGTGAGGCCTGCCCGAATGACTGAAGACGGAAGTATGGGAGTAACAGGACTGTTGTCTTGAACTGGAAGAAAACTGCGTGACAGGGCATCTGCCTTGGTATTCTTGGAACCTGGCCTGAAGGTGATAATGAATTTGAAACGAGTAAAAAATAAAGCCCAACGAGCCTGCCGGGCATTCAGTCGTTTAGCTGATTCAATGTATTGAAGATTTTTGTGATCAGTCAAAACTGAAATGATATGAGTCGCTCCCTCAAGCCAATGCCTCCACTCCTCGAAAGCCCATTTAATAGCCAGCAATTCCCGGTTACCAACATCGTAGTTGGATTCAGCAGAAGAGAATTTTCTGGACATAAAGGCACAAGGGTGTAATTCAAGGGAATCCGGATCCTTCTGAGATAGGATAGCCCCTACTCCAACCTCTGAGGCATCAACCTCAACAATGAAAGGCAATTCTGGGTTGGGGTGTCTGAGGACAGGGGCTGAGACAAAGGCTTGTTTCAAGGCCTGAAAAGATAGCTCGGCTTCACGTGACCAATTGGTAGGATCCGCTCCCTTCTTAGTCAGTGCCACAATGGGAGCAACTAGGTCAGAGAAAGAGTGAATAAATCTTCTATAGTAGTTCGCAAACCCTAAAAAGCGCTGAATTGCTTTTAAGTTGGTGGGTTGCGCCCAACTAAGGATGGCTTGGAGCTTCTTTGGTTCCATACGGAATCCCCGAGGGGAAATAATGTATCCTAAAAAGGATACCTCCGTGACATGAAATTCACACTTCTCCAGCTTGGCATATAGGTGATTTTCACGTAATTTTTTTAGAACCTGACGCACCTGGGTAACATGTTGTTCTACAGAGTCAGAATAAATCAAAATATCGTCTAAGTAGACTACAACGAATTTTCCAAGAAATTCACGGAGCACATCGTTAATGAGATCCTGGAAAACTGCCGGAGCGTTAGACAGGCCGAATGGCATAACCAGATACTCATAGTGGCCTGACTGAGTACTGAATGCCGTTTTCCACTCATCCCCTGACTTGATTCTGATGAGGTTATATGCTCCTCTCAGGTCAATCTTAGAAAAAATCACAGCCGAACGTAGCTGATCAAAGAGGACAGAGATCAGTGGCAGAGGGTAAGTATTTTTTACTGAGATTTTATTCAAGGCTCTAAAGTCAATGCAGGGTCTGAGTGAACCATCCTTCTTCTCTACGAAGAAGAAGCCTGCACTTAAAGGGGATTTAGATGGCCTGATAAATCCTTTCCCTAGGCTTTCTTTAACATACTCATTCATGGCCACAGTTTCAGGTCCGGACAATGCATATAACCTTCCCTTAGGCAAAGTGGCACCAGGAATTAGCTCAATAGCACAATCATAAGGCCTATGGGGAGGCAGAATATCCGCATTGCCCTTGGAAAAAACATCAACAAAATCCTGGTATTCCACAGGAATGGGTGCGGGAATGGCAGCAGCTATTCTGATGGGAAGCGTAATACATTCCTTATTACAGATGGTACCCCATTGTGAGATCTCCCCCGACTGCCAATCAATGATGGGATTATGAAAGGCCAGCCAAGGGTGACCCAGAACCACTGGAACTGCTGGGCAATGGGTGAGGAAAAACTCAATTTTTTCAGAATGCAGGGCTCCTACCGAGAGTAGAACAGGAGGTGTACAGAGAGAAATAACCCCATTGGACAAGGGACTCCCATCTAAACCATGCATGGTGATACACCTACCCAAGGCTAACTGAGGAATACCTAAGGTCTTGGCCCATGTCAAATCCATAAAGTTCCCTGCAGCTCCACTGTCCACAAAAACAGAGACCGAGGAACAGAGGCTGCCAAAGGAAACTTTAGCTGGGACTAACAGTGAATTATTTGAGGAGATAAGCTGCAGACCAAAGTGAACCCCCTCACAATTCACTTGGTCGAGACGTTTCCCGACTTGTTCGGACAACTACGGGCAAAATGTCCCTTACCTCCACAGTATAAACAAAGACCAGAATTTTGCCTTCTGGTTCTTTCTTCAGAAGACAGTTTGGAGAGACCTATCTGCATAGGCTCCTCTATGTCCACAGGGATGGAAAAAACACAAGGAGTTGACCCGACAGATGCTCCTTTTTCAGCCCTCCGCTCTCTGAGCCGACGATCAATCTTAATAGAGAGCTCCATGAGTTTATCGAGAGTCTCAGGAGCGGGATACTGAAGGAGACTGTCTTTTATAGACTCAGATAAGCCGAGGCGAAACTGACTGCGCAGGGCTGGGTCATTCCATCCACAGTCGTTCGACCAACGGCGAA
The DNA here is from genome assembly GCF_028390025.1 of Pseudophryne corroboree. Taxonomy (NCBI): domain Eukaryota; kingdom Metazoa; phylum Chordata; class Amphibia; order Anura; family Myobatrachidae; genus Pseudophryne; species Pseudophryne corroboree. Next base: position 736,933,629 of record NC_086448.1, on the reverse strand, counting down.
ACTCCGTACAATAAATCTCTGCGGGATTCCTACCCTGTCTGAGAGCACGCAACTGACTCTCGGCGGATGCCTCTCTATCAGGGTCGTCATACAATAGCCCTAAAGACTTTAGAAAGGCGTCTACAGAAAATAAAGCCGGATCGTCTGTCTTTAAACCAAAAGCCCAGGTCTGAGGATCCCCCTGAAGCAGAGAAATAATAATTCCAACCCGCTGAGCCTCCGTACCTGAGGAGACTGGTCTCAAACGAAAATAAAGTTTACAAGACTCTTTAAAATTAAAAAACTGTTTTCTATCCCCAGAAAAACGGTCAGGCAGATGCATTTTTGGTTCAGGAATGACCCTCGGGGAAGTCCGTAACAGATCTTCCTGTGACCTCACCCGAAGAGACAGATCCTGAACCATCTGAGTAAGCTCTTGAATCTGGCTAACTAGAAGCTGGCCAGGATTTGGCCCGACACCGGTGGGATTCATGAGGCCGACAAATCTCCCAACTGAACAAGGGAAAAAATTAACTCCTGTTTAATTTTAAATTTAGTCTGGCCGGTGATAATGTTATGATTCCCGTACTCCAGACCAGAGGAGATCTTATGGCAGAGGTCTGAGTACTGGAAAGATATACTGGTTGTGGGAGCAGGAGAGCCTAGTAACCCCTGGCGCCCTAACTCCGTTGTCTCGCCCGTGTTATCAGAAATCCCCTGCGAGACTATGGTTGCTTGAGCCCATGGCAGCCGCGTTCGAAGGGCGGATTATGTCTGCCCAACCCCGATGCCCCCTCAGGTCTTAATGGGAGACAAAGGGAAATCCGAGACAGGGTGATAACAAGGGGCCCTCTGACTAAGCAACCAGGCCAGGGGTTACAAGCTAACTAACTAAACCAAAAAGTATGTGCGGACTAGCCGCCAGGGAAAAGGACAACCAAAGATCCACCGATCCGTAACTCCTATCCAGCACCGCTGGATACCAGAGTGGATCAGGGGGAGCGGAATCCTCCGCAAAAGCTCCAGAACACAAAGATACAAAATAATAAACAGTAAGCGGTCAAGCCGCAACACACGGCTACGCCGCGACTCACGAACACCACAGGATGTTAAAGGTGCTCGGTCAGACTCCAGGAACAGATGACAATTTCCGAGTACAGGATCACTGAGGACAGGAACAACCGGATTGAGCAGGACTGGAAACTCTCTGTAACCAACACAGGCAAACAGGAAGCTATCACCGGCGTCTGTGAGAAGTCCAAAGGGTGCTTATAACTGTGAGCTCCCCAATCAGGAGCCAGACTGGGTAATCACAAGTAATGCCGTGCAGCTTGCATGCTGCACGGCCAGCACACCATTATACAATTAGAAAAGACCCAGCAACGGGGAACGCGGCCCGAACGTGGCGTCCCCGTTGCTAGGGTCTGAGCGGCTCCGTGCGCCCGGCGTCTAGCGTTGCCAGGGAGCCGGCGGCTGTACGCGCACGGCGTCCCTGGTTGCTAGGCGCCGGGCCGCACCGACGAGCGGACCCCGGCGCCTAACAGTTCTGGTGATCGTAATGTGATTGACAGGAAGTGGGTGTTTCTGGGCGGCACCTGGCCGTTTTATGGGTGTGTGCGAAAAAACGCTACCGTTTCTGGGAAAAACACGGGAGTGGCTGGAGAAACGGAGGAGTGTCTGGGCGAACGCTGGGTGTGTTTGTGACGTCAAACCAGGAACGAAACTGACTGAACTGATCGCAGATGCCGAGTAAGTGTGGAGCTACTCAGAAACTGCTAAGAAGTGTCTATTCGCAATTCTGCTAATCTTTCGTTCGCAATTTTGATAAGCTAAGATTCACTCCCAGTAGGCGGCGGCTTAGCGTGTGCAAAGCTGCTAAAAGCAGCTTGCGAGCGAACAACTCGGAATGACCCCTATGTGTGGCGTAATGTGTAAGGGGCACCAGTACTAGATAGTATAAGGGGTGCTACTATTGTGGTGCATAATGTGTATAAGGGGTATATGGTGTGTTACACTACACTTAAGGCCATGACCCCGTTACAGTGACCACGCGCCCTTTTCAGTGACCACGCCCCCTTTTTCCGGAGCGCAAATAATTACAACCCTCACTTTTCCACACCCCCACTTCAAAATTTATATATATAATATCCCAAGGAGACCTACACACCAAGATTTCTCATGAAAGAGGGAAATGTTTTCAAATATATAAAAAAATGGCAGCATAAGAATCACATTTTATGTATACAGTATATTACAGTGTATGTATGTGTGTATTTTGAACACACTTGGGGTTACGTATGATAAATGGTGCTCCAGCCAATCAGCACCCAACTGTCATTTGACACATGATGGTTAGGAGCTGAACACATGACAGGAGCTGATTGGCTGGAGCACCATTTATCATAAGCAATGAGTTTTATAACTTGTTGCGTATGATAAAACCCATTGATAAATCAGCCCCTTGGTTTCCAGTTTGTGCAACACAGCAAGTAAAGAGTAAGAAATTCTGTTAGGTGATTTTCTAGCGCAACACGTTACAGTCTCTGTGTCATGCAATTATAGGCCTGGGTGAGCAGGTGAGTATTGAGACTGCTTTGGGATATAGGGGGTCATTCTGACCCATTTGCTCGCTGCTTTTTATCGCAACCGAGCGAACGGGTACCCACTGTGCATGCGCCGGCACATGGCAGAAGGCCGTAGCGGAGCTGCGATCGCCTCTGCCTGATTGACAGGCAGAGGCGGTCACTGGGCGGGAGGGGGCGGCCGTTCCATGGGAGCAGTCCGGCCAACGTAGGTGTGGCCGGACCGTGCAGGGAGTGGCCCGCAGTCATACGCGCCCGCTGCAGGCCGGGAAGCGATGAGTAGCTCCCGGCCAGCACGCTAAAGCTGCGCTGGTCGGGAGCTACTCTTAAAGTGCAAAGGCATCGCCGCTGTGCGAAGCCTTTGCACTTCTGCGGGGGGAAGCCGGCACTGACATGCGGGGCGGACTAGCCCTGTGCTGGGCGTCCCCCTGCATGTCAGTGTCAATGATCGTAGCTGTGCTAAATCTAGCACAGCTACGATCATCTCGGAATGAGGGTCATAATTAGAGAGGACACCATGTACTGTGGGGTGCATTAAGTGTGGTAACATAATGTTTCCTGCTCCGTGCTGTATGGTAATGAGCACAATCTGCCTATTTAAAAAGGACAAAATGAATTTATTTTGTTTGGCATTTACCAAACCTATTTCTTATTTATTTTAAATATTGAAAGGCTTTTCTGCCCAATCAATCATTGTTAAAATGTTCTGTTCTGCTTAAAGACTTTTTAACATTTACAACAGTATATTGTGGGTATTATATAATGTAATGAACACCAACTCGGTAGATAGCTGCAGGGAGCCTCCGTCCCCCTCCCTCTCCTCACTTCTCTTCCAGCCAACACTGTCAACGCCTGTAGACTGCGCTTCCTTCCCACTCATGGAAACCACTCCTTGGCACTCCTCACTCACTGCACTACTACCCACTAAGAGCACCACCCCAGAGATGAGGCAAAAGAGAGAGATGAGGCAAAAGATAGAGATGAGGCAAAAGAGAGAGATGAGGCAAAAGAGAGAGAGAGAAGAGGCGAGAGAGATAGAGATGAGGCGAGAGAGAGATGATGCGAGAGAGAGAGATGAGGCGCGAGAGAGAGAGGGGTGCAGGGATGGACCGAGATGGAAAGGTGGGGAATGTCACCTGCCAGTCTTTAAACTGCTGCATGCCCAACTGCCCTCACAGCCGCAATACCCCCATGGTGCCCCCACACCACCAACAGGGGTTGAAGGGCAGAGATTAGAGAGAGGGAGATAGGAAGAAGGGGGGTGACATGATAGAGAGACAGTGGGATCCAGAGATGAAAGAAGCATTAAACTGTAAGTTCATCTGAGCCAATCATGTAGGTTACAGTTTCTGTGAGCTCCATTCAACAGGCAAGCCAATCCCCAAATATTGGGTGTTGGACCATAACAACTAACACATACAGTGATAATCTGCAAGACAGGCTAATGATTTCCAAAGTTAACCATAGCAGTACCACATTTGGCATCTTCCATTAAATCTACTATTACTAGAAACCAGGGACCACAAAGCTTGAGAGAGACTCAGAGCACAGCTCTTCTCAGAGCAAAATGAACTGATCAACTAATATCTCTTCCGAACTAGAACACCTCCAATGGCACCAACTAGACCTAGCTTATTCCCCCGTGTACTGAGGCCACCAAGTCCTGAGACCACAAACATCAGTGCAATATCTAAGCCACTTACCCCCTAGTGACTTCAACCCACTGTACTAGACTACAAGTCTCTTGGAATGGCCTTACTGCTGAGCCGATACAAAAACCCCACTGACCCGGGCCAGAGTCCTGAGCATACATAGGGGTATATTTACTAAAATGGGAGTTCTATTTAAGATGGGATGTTGCCCATAGCAACCAATCAGATTCTACTTCTCATTTATCCAGCACCTTCCAGAAGATAATATCTGGAATCTGATTGGTTGCTAGGGGCAACATCCCATCTTAAATAGAACTCCCATCTTAGTAAATTTACCCCATGGTCTCCCACTGCAGTGTGGTAGCTCAATGAACTTGGGCACCACTACACAAATTACTCATCCATCATTTAATGATCAGTTATTCAGAGAAGAATAAGATTTAGATGTTCAGTCCACCAATGTAAGTCTCAAACACTCAACAGACACCAGGCAACAGTAATAGGAGACAACACCCACCCACCCACCAGCAATGGGAAGTGCAGTCAGCAGATTCCAGGCCCTGTTTAATATGAACACCTTATAATTTCCATTCTCCTTGTAGCTTCTCAAACACAGCAGAGACATTCCACCTTACAGCTGTTCAACAAACAGTTCTCCCATATGGTAGCACCTGGACACTTATAGCGAAGAAGACGTTTGAATCAATCTAAAGGGACCCTCTTGATCATTCATCAGTAACTTAATCTATCTTCATTCAACATGATTGTGTATAGCAGTGGTCTCCAACCTTAAGTAGGGTGTGAGCTACCCAAGAACAATTAAACCTCCTAAAGAGCACTAAAATATGTGGCCAAAAAACATCAGGCTAATAACCAAAAAATTTAAGGTCATTTAATGAAAATGAAATAAATGTTAGAAAAACAACGATGGATTTAATTAATACAGTGATATTGTAGCTATGCTCGTGATACAGTACATTATGCCACACACTGTAATGCCCGTGATACATTATGCCACTCACCACAATGACTGACACATTATACCACACACCGCAATACCCCTGCACATTATACCACACACCGCAATGCCCACGATACATTATGCCACACACTGTAATGCCTGTGACACATTATGACACCCCCCGCAATGCCAATGATACATTATGCCACACACCGTAATGCCCATTATACATTATGCCCCACAGTAAGGCTTCTAATTGCTATTAAATTACCGGCTCATTGTCAGGGATCTCATGCTCATTGTCAGGTGTTTCATGCTCTGGGTTCTATGCTCGTTGCCAGGAGTTTCATGCTCTGGGTGTCATGCTTGTTGCTAGGGGTTTCATGCTCTGGGTGTCATGCTTGTTGCCAGGGGTTTAATGCTCTGTGTGTCTCGCTTGTTGCCAGGGGTTTCATGCTCTGGGTGTCATGCTTGTTGCTATGGGTGTCAGGCTATGAGTGTAATGCTCGTTGCCACTTGGTCCAGGCTTTGGGTGTAATGCTCGTTGCCACAGGTTTCAGGCTTTGGGTGTAATGCTCGTTGACAGAGGTGTCAGGTTCTGGATGTAATGCTTGTTGCCACGGGAGTCAGGATATGGGTGTAATGCTCGCTGACTGGGGTGTTAGGCTCTGGGTGTAATGCTCGTTGCCACGGGTTTCAGTCTCTAGGTGTAATGCCCGTTGATAGTGGGGTTTCAGGAAGTGGGTGCAATGCTCGTTGTCAGAGGGGGTGTCAGGGCAGAAGATGCATCTTCTCCCCGCGCTAAGCGCTCCCGACACTTCCAGGTAGCGATATAGCGCTGTGATCCAAGTTAGATGTTAGAGGTCAAGTATGACCTCTAGCATTTTAAAGCTCTGAGGCGGAGGAGAACGGAGCCGCAGACGGACAGACAGAAGAGAGCCGCGGGTGTATGGACAGACAGGCTCAGGGGAGTCAAACGAGGACTCCTCCTGAGGTCGGGCAGCAGGACGCCGGGGGTCAAGCTACCCGGATTGCGGCGGCGAGCTACCGGGTTGACGACCGCTGGTGTATAGTAATTTCTTTCACACACAACTCCTGGGTCTGATGTGGGATTATGAGTATGGTTTCAGCCCATGTTCAGAACCTTTTCACACCAGGGAAAGGACCTGAAAAAAACCCAGGTTGTGTGGCAGTGTGAATTGGTCAGGCCGGATTACGTGACCTGGGTCCATAACCCTAGTTATGACCAAGGTTATTTGCTGCAGTCTGAATGGTGTTCCCAGGTTATGTTAAAAGGAGCTCATTAAGTAACCCAAGATCTCCTTTTTACACCGCAGCCTACCTGGTACACACTTGGGAATGACCCTGGTCAAGACCAGGGTTTTGGATCGGGACACATAACCCACGCTGACCCTTTCACCCCACCACAAGACCATCTTTCTACTATACATTATAATGTGGCGAAATATTTGTTTTGATCGTTATAGTATATTCTTTGAAATTGAGAATGAACCTGTTCTATTGCAAAACTTCATTGTGTATCAGTTTCAGACAACTCTCCTTCCACAGCAACTCCCTTCTCATCTCCCTATAGCGAAAGCCATCTTAATGTATGGGCTCACTGGGCAGCTGCCCAGAGCCCACGTTTCTAGGGGCCTTCGAGCAGGGCCGGCCTGTTCCGGCGGCAATTGCCACCTGGTCCAGTGCCTCTGGAGCTTCTTGGGAGGGAGGTAGAAAATGTTACCCGGTTGCTCTGATTGTGAATTACGCAGAGTGGCCAGGCAGCATTCTCTACCTGCCTTCCAGCCTGCAGCCATACAGTGAATAGCTGCCATCATGCTGATTGGTGGATGGCTGGAGTTATCCACCAACCATAGTGCTTACAACCATTCACTGTAAAGAAGCATGTGGATAGATGCCACGGGACTGCAGGAGTTATTATTATTTTTTATTTATTCTCATAAATGGGTGGGTAGGGCCTACAATGCCGCTAAGACTGTTTTGCCTATAGCCTACACTCGGCAGCTCAGCACAACGACAAGTCATTAGAGAGACATCAACTGACCCCTTCCAATTTTTTTAAATTAATGATTGTCATGAGTCTCAATGATTCCAAACAAGTCAGTCCATTTGCTCATTGGAAAATTTTAAAACCACCACTTCATCTAAATCATTGATGTCAACTAACAACTTTTCTCAAAGGTGTTTTTAGAGTTGGGACTCCTGTGGCCCACTTGATTTCCCTCCCCAGCCATCCCCCCATGGCAGCCAAGTTACTTATTACTTTTTATTCATTATGGGTTTCAAAGTTATATCCATTTGTATTGTACTAATCTAACCCAAATAAAACATGTAGTAGCATTGCCTCACCTGAAAGGATGAAATCAACAACAGTTTCAGGGATCATGTGAGAGAATCGTTGTTATCAAGACTCTCAGACAAAAAACAAAAACAACACTCAATAACTTAATAATACAATAAAACAGATGTGGCTGCTGTAGTACCTCTTACAAAGCGTATTGAGCAGATATGACTTTCATCTTATAGTTCATAATTTGTTGTTCAAAAATCTTTTCCAGTTTAATGTGTATTGTATATTGTGGGTTAATGTTCATGCTCAAATTCAGTCAGCATATTGTTATATGTTTAATTGATTGAACGTAAAATGAATTTTATGTGTTTCAAAGAAATATATTAATTTACATATATGAAAGGAAGGGGAAGATGTAGTATCTATGAAGATAGTTTATGTGCATTAGCTAGATGAGGTAGTGTACCTTTAAGAATCTGGCTGCACAGATGAACATGTGATCAGGAAGTAGAAGGAGAGAAAAGGAGGAGAGCAGCATGTGGATTTGATATCTATCTATAAGCATGCAAGTATTATCAGTGCTTAAAGTGGTCCATATTATGCCGCCCCCCTCCTACAGAGGTGGTGGAACTCACCCCGCACCCCACGATGCCCATGTAACAAAGGTATTGGGCGCGCCGCAAAAAAATGGGCGTGGTCTCAAAAAGAAAGGGGCGTGGTCACAGAATAGTAATAATGCCCACAGTAGTAGCACCCCGTAATACACATAATGCCCACCGCAGTAGTGCTTCTTATACAATGCCCACAGTAGTAGTGCTCCTTATGCAATGTCCACTGTACTGCTAGTGCCCACAGTGGTAGTGCCCCTTATATAGAGCCCATAGTAGTGGTGCCCCTTATGCAATGCCCGCAATAGTAGTGCCCCTTATGTCCCCAGTTGTGATGCCCCTTATGAAGTGCCCTCTTTACAACAATGCCCTCATTAGAAGGGCCCCCAGTAGTAATGCCCTTAATGGTAATGCCCCTGTGTAGTATTGCCCCCAGTAGTAATGTTGCCTGTACTAACGCCCCCAGTCGTTTAGCCCCTTGTAGTTTAGCCCTAGTAGTTATGCCCCCAGTGGTAATGCCCCTGCAGATATGACCCCAGTAGTTTACCCCCCCCCCTTTAGTTTAGCCTCCCAGTGGTAATGCCCCCAGTAGTTTAGCCCCAGTAGTCTGCCTGCTTGTAGTTTAGCCACCAGCAATAATGCCCTCCTTGTAGTTTAGCCCCTGTAGTTATGCCCCCAAGTAATAATGTCCCTGTAGTTACTCCCCCAGTAGTAATGCCCCTGTAGTTATGCCCCCAGTAGTAATGCCCTCCTGTAGTTTGCCCCCCGCAGTAATGCCCTCCTGTAGTTTGCCCCCAGTAGTCAGCCCCTTTGTAGTTTGCCCCCAGAAGCTTGCCCCCTTGTAGTTTGCCCCCTTGTAGTTAGCCCCCAGTAATAATGTCCCCCATTAGATGCCCCCCCAGTAGTAATGCCCTCCTGTAGTTTGCCCCCAGTAGTAATGCCCTCCTGTAGTTTGCCCCAGTAGTTAGCCCCTTTGTAGTTTGCCCCCAGAAGCTTGCCGCCTTGTAGTTTGCCCCAGTAGCTTGCCCCCTTTTAGTTGGCCCCCAGTAATAATGTCCCCCAGTAGATGCCCCCCCCAGTAGTAATGCCCTCCTGTAGTTTGCCCCCCGTAGTAATGCCCTCCTGTAGTTTGCCCCCAGTAGTCAGCCCCTTTGTAGTTTGCCCCTAGAAGCTTGCCCCCTTGTAGTTTGCCCCCAGTAGCTTGCCCCCAGTAGTTTGCCCCCTTGTAGTTAGCTCCCAGTAATAATGTCCCCCAGTAGATGCCCCCCAGTAGTAATACCCTCCTGTAGTTTGCCCCCAGTAGTAATGCCCTCCTGTAGTTTGCCCCCAGTAGTTAGCCCCTTTGTAGTTTGCCCCAGTAGCTTGCCCCCTTTTAGTTGGCCCCCAGTAATAATGTCCCCCAGTAGATGCCCCCCCAGTAGTAATGCCCTCCTGTAGTTTGCCCCCAGTAGTAATTCCCTCCTGTAGTTTGTCCCCAGTAGTTAGCCCCTTTTTAGTTTGCCCCCAGAAGCTTGCCGCCTTGTAGTTTGCCCCCAGTAGCTTGCCCCTTGTAGTTGGCCCCCAGTAATAATGTCCCCCAGTAGATGCCCCCCCCCCCCCCCCCAGTAGTAATGCCCTCCTGTAGTTTGCCCCCAGTAGTAATTCCCTCCTGTAGTTTGTCCCCAGTAGTTAGCCCCGTTGTAGTTTGCCCCCAGAAGCTTGCCGCCTTGTAGTTTGCCCCCAGTAGCTTGCCCCCTTGTAGTTTGCCCCCAGTAGCTTGCCCCTTGTAGTTGGCCCCCAGTAATAATGTCCCCCAGTAGATGCCCCCCAGTAGTTTGCCCCCAGTAGCAATGCCCCCCAGTAGTTTGCCCCCTGTAGATGCCCCCCCCCCCCAGTAGTTTGCCACCAGTAGATGCGCCGCTAAGGAAGAAAACAATCATAATACTTACCGAGCCCCGCTCCCGCTTCCAGACCGCTGCAGTCCTCTCTCGCCGCCCGCTCCTCGGCACTATGGAAGAGACATCATGACGTCTCTCCCATAGCGCACAGTGACAGCGCCGGAAGCCGTCTCCAAGTGGAACTGACGGAACGCAGTTCCGCCCCGTTCCGGCTCACTTTAACCCCTGAGTATTACTTACCAATAAGAAATAAAATACATAATCTAGAGATGTACATCAAGATATAACAGCTGCCATGAGGGAGCAATTTACTGTCCTATCAGGGCAAGCAGATAAGCCCTTGATGTGGCTGCAGCAGAGGTTCTATGAACAGATGATAAAGTGGACTCCGCGCTCGCAGCAAATCTGAAAGTGAAGCGCTCTCATAATCACATACTCTTGATACAGAACTTACACTACAATTCGAATCAACTCCTAATAGTTCAATACATTTTAAGTATCCCTTAATAATTCCTTTGCACCCATCCAAAAGTCACCTTCAATTAATATATGTTTGAGGGGTCTCTTCCACCTATAGCCTCATCTATATTACAGCCACTAAATTTGCAATGTTCAATGCTGTAATCTCAGACAAGGAAGCCCTTGTGGCCATCAAATAGAAAATAAAACACATTAGGCGGTATGTCCGGCGGCCGTGCGGGATGGCAGACGAACTCAGAAGTTTTTTTAAAGGGGCAATCGCTTACAAGACAAAACATTGCACGGCCGCCGGACTCTGGCAGCATTACATCCCGCTGATTGTCTCCTTGTCTGGAAGGGTTCACTTCAAACTACAGTAACTTCTTAGCTCCTCATTTAATGCTTCAGTTTAATGCCCTTTTAGATAACGCTCATCTGAACCTCGTCTCAATTCAGGGACAAATCATGTTACTTCTCAAACCAAGGAGGCTTCCCAATACTTGTCCAAACTATAACCTGACCTCACTTCTTTATATAGATCTCTAAATAGCCATAAAAGTCTGGACATTGAGACAGCGTCACGCTGTGCTTTCGTTCATTCTCCCGACCCTGGTGGGACTGGTCTATGGGGTCTATTAAGGAAGCAGTGAAAAGAATGGAGAAGTGAGCCAGTGGAGAAGTTGCCCATGGCAACCAATCAGCATTGAAGTAACATTTGCAAACTATACAATTGTACGGAGTAGCTGATTGCCATTGGCAACTTGTCCATAGGCTCACTTCTCCGCTCTTTTCACTGATTCATTAATATACCTCTATGACACATATTCATTTAGAAAATTGCAGGCTATAAACATTGTATTTCATCTAGCCGTGGTGGAACCATTGTGCATCATAATGTACTCAGTAATGGCTTTGTGGTGTTATGCTGTGTACACACGGTGAGATATTTCTTTCGATTTTGACTATATAGTCAAAATCGTAAGAAAATATAGTGCATATCGCCCCATGTGTATAGTCACAGTATACTGTATAGGAAAAATAGACTGTGCAGGCAGGCCAACATTGACTATATCAGTGGGGCCAGGCAATGTCGGGCTGTGCGGCACATCGTGCCGTGTGTACACAGCCTTAGGATTATCTGTGTAGCAAGCTGTAGTTATATTAGCCATTGTCCTGTCATTGTTGATCCAGCAGTCGAAAATTACTTAAGACATAGGGTAAGCGGTTTGTTATGCAGTACATCCTCAAGAAACATTGGCTGTCCACCACTGAAATGTTGATCCATCTATTTCATTTAATGGAGTCCATGATGTGTCTGTTACTTTATTTGTGAATATGGTTAATGCATATTGCTTGCATGCATGTAAATGGCCTACTGGCGTGTTTTTGAAAAAAGTGCTCAACTGGACATGAGTAAAGTAGACTGTACAGAAAACAGGAAGTTACACTATTTAAACTTCCTGTTGTTTGAACAGGACACACTGCGCATCTTTAGTATACAGTAGTAGCCGGTTTATGTCATTAAAGAGAATACACTCTGTGCTACTATTATAGATGTCAAGTGTCCTTATTCATTTGCGCCAAATAGCCCCTCACGGTGCGCCAAGTCCCAGGCAACTCGGTTACGCTAAACACCTTTCTTGCTCAAAATGTGCGTTATTTGCATAAATAAAACGCCCAGGAGCCCAGTAAATTACGCTAAACAGTTTGTGACATTTGTACATCTGTGTGCGACTGAGTCTGAATCTGTGTGAAGAGGGCTCCGATGAGATTAGACACAGCTTTTTCTCATGCAGAGTTCCACTGTGCTTCATCTGCGACTTTGTCTCTGGTACACTGTAAGCAGATGTTCACTGTATCCGTGACGCACATACTGTAGATGCAAAATTTAAAAATGTAAAGAGAGCTATTGAAGGCTACTCTTCTCAAAGCGTCTTAGCCACGCCAGGCGCCTCGCGCAGTATGGTGTATATCTGCTAGATGTAGGAGGACACGTCTGTATTACCAAAGCAAGAAGGTGAAGATATACACTTCTCATATACAGTGAGCTCCGATTTCAGAATAAGCCCTACTTCAGATGTGGCTGGAGTGGCTTCCTTGGAAACAGCAGTGACAGCGCTGTATGGTGATGCAGCATGAGGCGTCTATTACAAGCACACACCTCCTGCTGCAGTAGTGATCCGAGCCGTGTCCTAGGACGCAGCACTGTATAACACACACCAAACGGAGCCCGTCGCCAACCCCTCCTCATCCGCAAAGCGGCATCAGACTGACAAACACTGACATTCTGATGCTGGTGTGTGTGCTACATCACAGGACCTGCTTGTGCATACCGATAATTAGTACTTTGCGCATCCCATAGCATTTGCTAAGGAATCTGAACAACCCCCAATTTGCTGACTATGGGCCTAATTCAGTAAGGATTGCAAATTCTGCTAATTAGCAGAATTTGCAATCCTTTGGATCGAATGCTGGAGACCGCCCATCGCAGGGCTAGGCCGCCCACCATGCTGACTGCCGCATCCCTCCCCCTTGATGAAGCAGAAATTGCGATCGCATCGAAATTTCTCTTACGTCCTAGAGGATGCTGGGGACTCCATAAGGACCATGGGGTATAGACGGGCTCCGCAGGAGACATGGGCACTATAACGAATCTTTAGAATGGGTGTGCACTGGCTCCTCCCTCTATGCCCCTCCTCCAGACCTCAGTTAGAACCTGTGCCCAGAGGAGACTGGGTACTTTCAGGGGAGCTCTCCTGAGCTTCTCTGTAAAAAATAAATTTGTTAGGTTTTTTATTTTCAGGGAGTCCTGCTGGCAACAGGCTCCCTGCGTCTTGGGACTGAGAAGAGAGAAGCAGACCTACTTCAGTGATAGGCTCTGCTTCTTAGGCTACTGGACACCATTAGCTCCAGAGGGATCGGAACGCAGGTCTCACCCTAGCCATTCGTCCCAGAGCCGCGCCGCCGTCCTCCTTGCAGAGCCGGAAGATAGAAGCCGGGTGAGTAACGAAGAAAGAAGACTTCACAGGCGGCAGAAGACTTCGGATCTTCACGGAGGTAACGCGCAGCGCCATTGCTCCCACACACACACACACACACGATGCAGGCACGGATGGGTGCAGGGCGCAGGGGGGGCGCCCTGGGCAGCAATAATCCTCTTGGCTGGCATGAATAATGGTATAATATGTTGTGGCATTATTATATACAATCCCCTGCCAGTTTTGTTTGTATTTTGAGCGGGACCGAAGCCCGCCGCTGAGGGGGCGGAGCTTGATCCCACAGCAATAACCAGCGCCATTTTCTCCACAGCACGCTGCTGAGAAGCTGACTCCCCAGACTCTCCCCTGCTGAACAAAGTGACAGAGGGCTTTAAAGGAGGGGGGGGGGGGGGCATATAATTTTGGCGCAGTCAATACATATATAAAAAAGCGCTATATTTCTGGGAATTGTGTTTCCAGGGTCATTGGCGCTGGGTGTTGTGCTGGCATACTCTCTTTCTGTCTCTCCAAAGGGCCTTGTTGGGGACCTGTCTCCAGATTAGAGACTTCCCTGAGTGTGTTGGGTGTCGGTACGTGTGTGTCGGCATTTCTAAAGCGGAAGGCTCTTCTAGGGAGGAGGTGGAGCAAATGAGTGTGGTGTCTCCATCGGCAACGCCGACACCTGATTGGGTGGATATGTGGAATGTTTTTAATGCAAATGTGAATTTATTACACAAACGGTTGGACAAAGCGGAGTCCAGGGAAAGTACAGGGAGCCGATCCCTGCCTTTTACTATGTCACAGGGCCCTTCTGGGTCTCAGAAGCGCCCACTATCCCAAATAGTAGACACTGATACTGACACGGATTCTGACTCCAGTGTCGATTACGATGATGCGAGGTTGCAGCCAAAATTGGCAAAAAGTATTCATTATATGATTATTGCAATAAAAGATGTGTTGCATATCACAGATGACCCTTCTGTACCTGACACGAGGGTCCACATGTTTAAAGAAAAGAAACCTGAGGTTACTTTCCCCCCTTCACATGAGCTAAATGAGTTGTTTGAAAGGGCTTGGGAAACTCCAGACAAGAAACTGCATATTCCCAAAAGGATTCTTATGGCGTATCCTTTCCCGGCTAAGGACAGGATACGGTGGGAATCCTCCCCCAGGGTGGACAAAGCGTTAACGTGCTTATCCAAAAAGGTGGCGCTGCCGTCTCAAGATACTGCATCCCTCAAGGATCCTGCTGATCGCAGGCAGGAGACTACCTTGAAGTCGATTTACACACATACTGGTACATTACTCAGACCGGCGATAGCGTCGGCTTGGGTTTGTAGCGCTGTAGCAGCGTGGACAGATACCTTGTCAGCTGAAATTGATACACTGGATAAGGATACCGTTTTATTGACCTTGGGTCATATTAAGGATGCTGTCCTATATATGAGACATGCTCAGAGAGACGTTGGCCTACTGGGTTCTAGAGCCAACGCCATGGCGATTTCTGCTAGGCGAGCCCTGTGGACCCGCCAATGGACGGGTGATGCCGACTCAAAGAGGCATATGGAGGTGTTGCCTTACAAGGGTGAGGACTAATATGGGGAAGGTCTCACGGACCTGGTTTCCACAGCTACTGCAGGTAAATCCACTTTTTTACCTTATGTTTCCTCACAGCCAAAGAAAACGCCACATTATCAGATGCAGTCCTTTCGGTCGCATAAATCCAAAAGAGTACGGGGATCTTCCTTTCTCACCAGAGCAAAAAGCTGCCAACTACAGCTAGTTCCCAGGAGCAGAAATCCTCCCCGGCTTCTACAAAACCCACCGCATGACGCTGGGGCTCCGCTGAGGGAGTCCGCCCCAGTGGGGGCACGTCTTCGACTTTTCAGCCACGTCTGGGTTCAATCACTGGTGGATCCCTGGGCAATAGACATTGTTTCCCAGGGTTACAAGCTGGAATTCAAAGAGGTGCCTCCTCGCCGGTTTTTCAAATCGGCCCTACCAGCTTCTTCCCCAGAGAGGGAGGTAGTTTTAAATGCAATTCAAAAACTGTGTCTTCAACAAGTAGTGGTCAATGTTCCCCTACTTCAACAAGGGACGGGGTACTACTCAACCCTGTTTGTGGTCCCGAAACCGGACGGTTCGGTCAGACCCATTCTGAATTTAAAATCCTTAAACCTATACTTGAAAAGGTTCAAATTCAAGATGGAGTCGCTCAGAGCGGTCATCGCCAGCCTGGAAGGGGGGGATTATATGGTGTCCCTGGACATAAACGATGCATACCTTCTTGTCCCCATATATCCTCCTCATCAGGCGTTCCTGAGATTTGCTGTACAGGATTGTCATTACCAATTTCAGACGTTGCCGTTTGGGCTTTCCACGGCCCCGAGGATATTCACCAAGGTAATGGCGGAAATGATGGTACTCCTGCGCAAACAGGGAGTCAGAATTATCACATACTTGGACGATCTCCTGATAAAAGCGAGATCGAGAGAACAGTTGCTGAACAGCGTATCACTCTCCCTGAGGGTGTTGCAGCAGCACGGCTGGATTCTCAATCTATCAAAGTCACAGTTGGTTCCAACGACCCGATTGCCTTTCTTAGGCATGATTCTGGACACGGAACAAAAGAGGGTTTTTCTCCCGTTGGAAAAGGCCCAGGAACTCCAGAACTTGATCAGGGGCCTGTTAAAGCCAAAAATGGTGTCGATCCATCAATGCACTTGAGTTCTGGGAAAGATGGTGACGTCTTACGAGGCCATTCCCTACGACAGGTTCCATGCGAGGACTTTTCAGTGGGACCTTCTGGACAAGTGGTCCGGGTCACATCTACATATTCATCAGATGATCAGCCTGTCCCCCAGGGCCAGGGTATCTCTCTTGTGGTGGCTGCAGAGTGCTCACCTTCTAGAGGGTCGCAGGTTCGGCATTCAAGACTGGGTTCTGGTGACCACGGACGCGAGCCTCCGAGGATGGGGAGCAGTCACACAGGGAAGAAACTTCCAGGGACTGTGGTCAAGCCAGGAGGCTTGTCTACACATCAACATACTGGAATTGAGGGCCATATACAACGGCCTGCGTCAAGCGGAGAATGTTCTTCGCGACCTGCCGGTTCTGATTCAGTCAGACGTCACAGCAGTGGCTCATGTAAACCGCCAAGGCGGAACAAAGAGCAGAGTGGCAATGGCAGAAACCACCAGAATTCTTCGCTGGGCGGAAAATCATGTAAGCGCTCTGACAGCAGTCTTCATTCCGGGAGTGGACAACTGGGAAGCAGACTTCCTCAGCAGACATGATCTCCATCCAGGAGAGTGGGGACTTCATCAAGAAGTCTTTACAGAGATTGCAAGTCGGTGGGGACTGCCTCAAATAGACATGATGGCGTCACACATCAACAAGAAGCTTCCGAGGTATTGTGCCAGGTCAAGGGACCCTCAGGCAGTGGCAGTGGACGCCCTGGTGACACCGTGGGTGTTTCAGTCGGTCTATGTGTTCCCTCCTCTTCCTCTCATCTCAAAAATATTGAGAATCATCAGACGAAAAGGAGTACAGACAATTCTCATTGTTCCAGATTGGCCTCGAAGGGCCTGGTATCCGGATCTGCAGGATATGCTCACAGAAGATCCGTGGCCTCTTCCTCTCAGGGAGGACCTGCTGCAACAGGGACCCTGTCTGTTCCAAGACTTACCGCGGCTGCGTTTGACGGCATGGCGGTCATTCCTATTCTGATTAAGGCTAGGAAGGAGGTGACGGCGAAACATTATCACCGTATCTGGAGGAAGTATGTGTCTTGGTGTGAGACCAAGAATGCTCCTCCGGAAGAATTCCATCTGGGCCGTTTTCTTCACTTCCTACAGACTGGGGTGAATTTGGGTCTCAAATTAGGCTCCATTAAGGTACAGATTTCGGCCCTGTCCATTTTCTTTCAGATGGAATTGGCTTCTCTTCCAGAAGTCCAGACTTTTGTGAAGGGAGTGCTGCATATCCAGTGGTTTCCTCTTTTAATATGAATCAACCTATTGTGGTGCCTGTGGCTACAAGGGATCTGGTGGATTCCGAGTCCCTTGATGTGGTCAGGGCTTTGAAAATGTATGTAGCCAGAACGGTTAGGGTTAGGAAAACAGAGGCTCTGTTTGTCCTGTATGCGGCCAACAAGGTTGGCGCTCCTGCTTCTAAGCAGACTATTGCTCGCTGGATCTGTATCACGATTCAGCAGGCTCATTCTACGGCTGGATTGCCGTTACCTAATTCGGTAAAGGCCCATTCCACTAGGAAGGTGGGCTCTTCTTGGGCGGCTGCCGAGACGGCTTTACAGCTTTGCAGAGCGGCGACTTGGTCAGGTTCAAACACTTTTGCAAAATTCTACAAGTTTGATACCCTGGCTGATGAGGACCTCATGTTTGCTCAATCGGTGCTGCAGAGTCATCCGCACTCTACCGCCCGTTTTGGACCTTTGGTATAATCCCCATGGTCCCTACGGAGTCCCCAGCATCCTCTAGGACGTAAGAGAAAATAAGATTTTAAAACTACCGGTAAATCTTTTTCTCCTAGTCCGTAGAGGATGCTGGGCGCCCATGCCAGTGCAGACTACATTCTGCAAGACTTGTATATAGTTATTGTTTGCATAAGGGTTATGTTACAGTTTTGTTCAGTCTTGGACTGATGCTGTTCTGTTTCATACTGTTGACTGGTTCGTATTTTCCATGTTATACGGTGTGGATGGTGTGTGCTGGTATGAATCTTGCCCTTGGATTAACAAATTCCTTGCCTCGTACTGTCCGTCTCCTCTGGGCACAGTTTCTCTAACTGAGGTCTGGAGGAGGGGCATAGAGGGAGGAGCCAGTGCACACCCATTCTAAAGTTTCTTTATAGTGCCCATGTCTCCTGCGGAGCCCGTGTATCCCCATGGTCCTTACGGAGTCCCCAGCATCCTCTACGGACTAGGAGAAAAAGATTTACCGGTAGGTTTAAAATCTTATTTTCTGCTTCATCGCAGAAATTAGGGATGCCTCCGGCCGCCGCCATGTTCCAAGTCGCCGCAATCACGCCCCTGCCACGCTCCCGTTCGCACCGCACTGCCCCCCGTTTGGCCGCCTCTGCGTTGCCCCCCCCGCGCCCCGCAACCGCCTCTGCCTGATTGACAGAGAGAGGCGATCGCATTTTCTGCAGCCCCCCGCAGGTGCATGTGCAGGACGGGCACTGCGCATGCGCCCGCATCTTTGTCTCAGTTTTTGCAGATGGATCGCACGCTGCAATCCAACCTAAATCAGTCCCTACAGGCATGAAAATTTGATTACAAAATGGAAAATAATTATTTTATTTTACATTTAATCCTATTAAATTCTAATTTTCTTCTCTTGTTCATTCGTTTGCAGCAAAATAAATCACTGTGATTAGTTTTAGAAAACAAAGAACTACTTATTAAAGTTATAAAGTGTGCCGTTGATGGCTGAAATGCCACCGTTAGAGCTTTTACTGATTAAGTCTTAGCACTTAGCGGAGGAAATAAAACCAAAATCAATGAATGACTTACAGATTTTGTGCTTCCTTCTAAGATCTCTTCCTCCAGGGGCTCCAACTTCAGGTCCTGTTACAAGAACAAAACAAAGAAAGCTACAGTGTAATACAGGTAGCATTTAAAAAAAGAAATAAAAATTGGGTACATTGCAAATCTATATAAGATGGACCATTATCTGGACAATACATTTGTACCACAGGCTATTTCATAGTTAAATTACTAAACTTATAGGAGTACTGCAGTCTCCTAACCAGGTTTTACTGCTACCACCTTGTCTGTCTAGAGGTTTTTAAAATAAGTGGGTCATTGCAGTATATAAGGCCATAATTAGTGTCCGAGTAGAGCCGCTGCCAGGTCTCAAGCCTGAGAGGTTGGTAAAGTCACAGCCTCGTAGCACCTGTATTTGACTTGCATGGTGCCTGCTGGGACGGCACTGTGCAGATTTGCAGGAGAGCTGCCACACGTGTCCATTGGGTGTGTCAGGAACTCAGCTTCCTGGTTCCAGTAGCATCACATGTGTGGGGAGTGGGGTGCTATATCTCTCTGCTAAGGCTATGGCATAATATGCTACCTTGCAAGATTTACTTTATTGTGAAAAAATGAGATTTATGGTAAGAACTTACCGTTGTTAAATCTCTTTCTGCGAGGTACACTGGGCTCCACAGGAAATGACACTGGGGTATAGAGTAGGATTTTGATCTGAGGCACCAACAGGCTAAAAGCTTTGACTGTTCCCAGAATGCATAGCGCCGCCTCCTCTATAACCCAGCCTCCGTGCACAGGAGCTTAGTTTTTGTTAACCAGTCCAATGCAGTAGCAGGCAAAAGAGACGACAACTGTTAGTAGCCACATACACCACATTCTCGCGACAGGAGAAGGTGTCAGCAACTAATGCCATACCAACTCAAAGAAGCTAAGTGCGTCAGGGTGGGCGCCCTGTGGAGCCCAGTGTACCTCGCAGAAAGAGATTTAACAACGGTAAGTTCTTACCATAAATCTCGTTTTCTGCTGTGGGGTACACTGGGCTCCACAGGGAATGACATTGGGGATGTCCTAAAGCAGTTCCTTATGGGAGGGGACGCACTGTAGCGGGCACAAGAACCCGGCGTCCAAAGGAAGCATCCTGGGAGGTGGAAGTATTGAAGGCATAGAACCTTATGAACGTGTTCACAGAGGACCACGTAGCCGCCTTGCACAATTGTTCAAGGGTCGCACCACGGCGTGCTGCCCAAGAAGGTCCAACCGACTGAGTAGAATGGGCCTTTATGGTAGCAGGAGCTGGAAGGTCAGCCTGTACATAAGCATGTGCAATCACCATTCTAATCCATCTGGCCAGGGTCTGCTTGTGAGCAGGCCAGCCACGTTTGTGACAACCAAACAGAACAAAGAGAGAATCCGACTTCCTGATGGAGGCAGTTCTCTTCACGTAGATACGGAGAGCCCGTACCACATCCAAAGACCGCTCTTTGGAAGACAATTCAGGAGAGGCAAAGGCCAGAACCACAATCTCCTGATTAAGGTGGAAAGAAGACACCACCTTAGGTAAATACCCGGGACGTGTTCTAAGAACCGCCCGATCACAGTGAAAAATCAGATATGGTGACCTACAAGACAAGGCACCCAAATCCGACACCCATCTAGCAGAGGAAATAGCCAGCAGAAACAATACCTTAAGAGAAAGCCACTTAAGGTCTGCAGATTCAAGAGGCTCAAACGGAGACCCTTGCAACGCCTCCAAAACCACCGACAAGTCCCAAGGGGCCACAGGCGGGACATAGGGTGGTTGAATCCGCAACACACCCTGAGTGAACATATGCACATCAGGTAAAGACGCAATTTTTCTCTGGAACCAAACCGACAAGGCAGAAATATGAACCTTGATGGAGGCCAAACGAAGGCCCAAGTTCAGGCCCTGTTGTAGAAAGGCCAAAAGTTTGGCCGTACTAAACTTGTAAGCGTCATGATTGTTAGATGCGCACCAAGCAAAGTAAGAATTCCAGACCCTATGGTAAATCCGAGCAGAAGCCGGCTTCCGGACCTTCAACATGGTTTGAATGACCGCCTCAGAAAATCCTTTCGCCCTCAAGACGGAAGCTTCAAGAGCCACGCCGTCAAAGCCAACCGGGTTAAATCCTGATATACACAGGGACCCTGAACGAGAAGATTTTGGCACTGTGGAAGTAGAAGGGGACGCTCTATCGAGAGACCCTGAAGGTCTGAAAACCAATGCCGTCTGGGCCAAGCGGGAGCGATCAGAAGTAGGAGTCCTCCTACTTGCTTGTACTTCCTTATTACTCTGGGCAGGAGTGACACCGGAGGGATCACGTATGGCAGCTGAAAGTTCCATGGAATTGCCAGTGTGTCCACGAACGCTGCTTGAGGATCCCTTGTCAAATAGGTTGAACCCGATGGACAATTGTCTTTTTTCAACCTTAGATACTATGATACTATGATACTATTATTGTCCTTGCTCCGAAGACCGGAACCTTGTGATTGTGTCGAGACGCCATCAGGTCCACATCTGGAAGGCCCCACCTGTCCACAAGGAGTTGAAACGCTTCTGGATGGAGGCTGCACTCTCCGGCGTGTACGTCCTGATGACTGAGAAAGTCCGCTTCCCAGTTTAGGACCCCCGGAATGAATACTGCTGATATGGCTGGCAGATGGCGTCCCGCCCACTGAAGAATCCGTGATACTTCCCTCATTGCCATGCGGCTTCGAGTGCCGCCTTGATGATTGATGTATGCCACCATGGTGGCATTGTACGACTGTACTTGAACAGGTCTGTTCTGTATTAAATGCTGGGCCAAGTTCAACGAGTTGAACACCGCCCACAATTCCAGAATGTTTATCGGGAGGAGAGACTCCTCCTTGGTCCACTGACCTTGAAGGGAGTGTTGCTCCAAGACCGCGCCCCAACCTCTCAGACTGGCATCCGTCGTCAGAAGGACCCAGTTGGAGATCCAGAAGGGACGACCCCTGCTCAATCGTTGGTCCTGAAGCCACCAGCTCAGTGACAGACGGACCTCCGGAGGCAAGGAGATCATTTGAGACCTGATCCGGTGAGGCAGGCCATCCCACTTGGCAAGAATCAGCTTCTGCAGAGGGCAGGAATGGAATTGAGCGTACTCCACCATGTCGAAAGCAGACACCATGAGACCTAGCACTTGCATTGCCGAATGTATCGACACTTGCGGACGAAATAGGAAGCATCGAATCCTGTCCTGAAGCTTCAGGACTTTCTCCTGAGACAAGAACAACCGCTGGTTGTAAGTGTCCAACAACGCCCCCAGGTGCACCATGCTTTGAGCAGGGACCAGGGAAGATTTCTTCCAGATGGCGTAGGAGAATTTATGGGGAATTTGCCAGGATCAACAAGTCGTCCAGGTACAGTAGGATCCTGACCCCTTGATGGTGGAGTTCAGCCGTCATTACCGCTATGACCTTGGTGAAGACTCGCAGAGCCGTGGTCAAACCAAAAGGTATCGCCCAAAATTGGTAATGGAGGTTGCCAACCGCAAACCTCAGGTATTGCTGATGCGACACTGCAATAGGAATATGCAAATAGGCATCCTGTATGTCCAGGGAGACCATATAATCCCTAGGTTCCAAGGCCAGAACAATAGAGCGAAGAGTTTCCATACGAAACTTGTAGACCCTCACAAATTTGTTCGAGGACTTGAGGTTGAGAATGGGCCGGGAGGACCCATTCGGTTTCGGGACTAGGAACAGCAGTGAATAGTACCCCTTGCCTCTCTGAGCCAGAGGCACCTGTACTACCACTCCTGTGTCCAGGACGGACTGTACCACCGAATGAAGAGTTTTTGCCTTCACCTGATCCGAAGGGATGTCTGTCAGGCAAAATCGATGAGGGGGGCAATTTTTGAAGGATACGGCGTAACCTCGAGTGACGACTTCCCGCCCCAGGCATCGGAAGTGGTCTTCAACCATTCCTGGGTATACTCTAGAAGTCGGCCCCCCACCCTGGGATCCCCCAGAGGGAGGCCCGCCCCATCATGCAGCAGGCTTGTCAGTCTTGGAAGCAGGCAGCCCAGGCCCGTTTGGGTTTGAGCTTATTGAGTTTGGAAGTGTGAGCCTGTTTCGGGTACGCCTGACCCTTTACTTTCCCTGAAGGACGAAAGGAGCGAAAGGAAGTACTCTTAGCCTTCGGTACCGAAGGAGCAGTACTAGGTAGACAAGCTGTTTTAGCAGAAGCTAAGTCAGCCACTATCCTGTTGAAGTCTTCTCCAAAAAGGATGTCTCCCTTAAAAGTGAGTACCTCCAGGATTTTCTTAGAGTCCAGATCCACGGACCAGGACCGCAACAATAGAATCCGGCGAGCCAGTATGGACGTAGTAGAAGCCTTGGTCGCCAGAATACCGGCATCAGAAGCCGCCTCTTTAATGTAACGAGAAGCTGTGACAATATACGTTAAGCATTGTCTAGCATGATCAGAAGAGTTGTAAGACATCTCAGCTTCCAACTCCTGAGCCCACGCTTCAATCGACTCTGCAGCCCATGTCGCTGCAATGGTGGGCCGATGGGCAGCACCCGCTAGGGTGTAAATCGCCTTTAAACAACCCTCCACACGCTTATCCGTAGGTTCTTCTCAGGGCTGTTGGAGCAGCTGCCCTGTTGTATGCCTGCACTGCATGGCACCACCTACAAAACTGAGCTCCTGTGCACGGAGGCGGGATTATAGAGGAGGCAGCGCTATGCATTCTGGGAACAGTCAAAGCTTTTAGCCTGTTGGTGCCTCGGATCAAGATCCTACTCTACACCCCAATGTAGTTCCCTGTGGACCCCAGTGTACCCCGCAGCAGAAATAGGAAAACACGTGGATCGGCGGAATAGACGCTAATCCACGTGCTTCTGTCGGAAATGGGGCCAAATCCGACAGGTTTTGGCCCCCTTTCCAACAAACTCAATCCGACTTGAAAACAAGTTGGATTGAGGTGAGGAGGGGAGCGGTGCTGCAGGTGGCTGGGGAGCTGAGTTCGACGGCCAGCAGGGGAAGCTGGCAGCAGGGGACATGTCTGCGGTGGCGGGGGGTGGCGCTGCAGGGAGAGAGGTGCCTGGCCGTCCCCACAGCACCTCTCTTCCTGCAGCGC
Source organism: Pseudophryne corroboree (assembly GCF_028390025.1). Taxonomy (NCBI): domain Eukaryota; kingdom Metazoa; phylum Chordata; class Amphibia; order Anura; family Myobatrachidae; genus Pseudophryne; species Pseudophryne corroboree. Next base: position 736,909,593 of record NC_086448.1, on the reverse strand, counting down.
CTCCCCCTGCCGCTCCACACATGTCCCCCACAGCCAGCCCCTCCCCGCTCACGGCCACCGATCTCTGGTTCCCTGGCCGCTGCTGTCAGCGCATCTGCAGCCGCTATCAGCAGCGGCCTGACAGGACCCTGTGTACGGCCAGATCCGACAGTCGGATTTGGCCGTCCATTGAATAGGGGTTGTCGGATCCATTCCGACAACTGCATAATTTCCAATCAGGGGCAAGTTGCATCTGCTACAGGGCCAGATTAAGGCAGGTGGTGGCCCAGGGCAGTTATAGGGCACCCCACTATTGCTGGCAAAGGGGTGTATTCAATAACTGTCGGAAGCTGCCGTCTTGTCGGAAAGACGGCAGTTTCCAACAGATTTTGGTCGGAAGGGATTCTAACCTATTAAAAAAATTCATTTTTTTCCCAACAAGTCGGGAATTCAGAACACACGTGGATTGGCGGAATAACCGCCGATCTGCGTGCTTCTGTCGGAAATGGGGCCAAAACCGACAGGTTTTGGCTCCCTTTCCGACAAACTCAATCCGATTTGAAAACAAGTTGGATTGAGGTGAGGAGACAGGGAGCGGTGCGGTGGGCTACTGGGATGAGCGGTACCTTGCCTGGCCGTCCCCCGGCCAGGCACCTCTCTCCCTGCAGCGCCTCCCCAACCCGCCGCAGACATCACTCTCCGCAGACGCTGGCAGCTCCCCACGCCGCCGTCCAGCTCCCGCCGCTGTCCAGCTACCCCCGCCACCGCTGTCAGCACACTCGACAGCAGCGGCAGAACAACACCCTGGGTACGGCCAAATCCGACCGTCGGATTTGGCTCAAATCCGACAGTTGGATTTGGCCGAGCATTGAATAGCCCTAGTCGGATCCATTCTGACAAATGCATGTCAGAATGGATCCGACAGTTATTGAATACACCCCAAGGCCTCCCTCCCAACAAAAAAAACACACACACACACACACACACACACACACACACACACACACACACACACACACACACACACACACACACACCATGTCGGAGCAAACAGACACTGCCTCGCAGGATTTCCCTGCACAAACCAGCGGGACTGCCTGTGCACAGAGGAGTTCCTACTGCTGAGCCTCCATATGTAGACTCCTCCAATTCAACAACGCATTGTGTGGGGGCCCTGGGACTGCCGCCCCTGTCACCCCTCCCTTAATCTACCTGTCACCCCTCCCTTAATCTAGTCCTTCACTGCTAATTGAATGAGCTGCCAAAGCAATGGTGAAAGTAAAGATTTGGGGGCTACTCACATGCTGGGGGCCGCCCAGCACAGGTCAAGGCCGCCCAGCATGTGTGGAGCCGCCCCGCTATGCAATCGCAAATCAGTTGTGATCGCATCGAATTGCCTGGATGCGTAGGCAGGGCTCTCGCCACCATGTTTCCTATTTCAGGAAACACAGGTGAATTCATTGGCCAGCCCCAATCTCCTGCCCCCTAATGCCAGGCCGCCATTCCAGGACGCCTGTCGCCTGTCAATAACCATACGATTGTATCCATCTGGGCATGGTGAAAGGTCACGCATGAGCACTATGGTCAGTGCACGTGCGCATTCCCTATGGACACGGTCACTGCATGTGAACGCAGCGGCTGTGTCCATCTCTGAATAAGGCCCTATACTCACTGATTTTAAAATAGTAACCCACTTGGGTTTTAACAATAATTAGAATAAAAGCAAATGCATTTACCAATAAAACCCATTCTATTCTATGAGTCATACCCATTATGGTATATTTATCAAAGCTTGCCGGGAGATAAAGAGGAGAGAGATAAAGTACTTACCAATCAGCTCATAACTGCCATGTTACAGGCTGTGTTTGAAAAATGACGGTTCTGAGCTGATTGGCTGGTACTTTATCTCTCTCCAAGCCTTACTAAATCTCCCGCTAAGTTCACAGTTGCATATATTTCTTATGTGGCATAATTGCTGCATGGGTTTTTTATGCCTTATTTTCATTGAAAATATGACGCCGCATTTGCAATAGGCCACTGAACTCGCCCTCTTTGGCAGCCTGACTTGTCCTGGACACGTGGATCTTTGCACGTAACCCTATGGGTCTGCAAGCAGAAATCCATGAGTCTGGCTGTACCATAAGTGTGACATAGAGCAACATAGGGGTAAATTTACTAAGGTGGGAGTTTTTTTAGAACTATTATCTTCTAGAAGCAGCTTGATAAATGTTAAGTAGAATCTGATTGGTTGCTATGGGCAACATCACCAGTACTAAAAAACTCCCACCTTAGTAAATTTACCCCATAGTCTTCTGTGTCTCCTGGTTGTTTTTCTGATGTTATTATTAAAATTGACAATAATTTCTTTCAGAAAATGTGTCTGCCTTTTGTTAAAGCTACAAAACAGTATTTCATATAAGCATGCACTCAGTCATTGTGTTATTGTTTCTATAGCAGAACCTCTCGGAGGCCAAACAATGCACGCTGTATTTCCATTATACTTAAGGATAAACATAGGCGAATATAACACAACATACAGAACAACGCATTGTACTGTAGCTAAACAAATGTACTGCGTGTCAGAGCCTCACAATCTAAATAGATTACAGCCTTTAAACACAAGACTCCATCATTTTACAAGCAGTTCTTAGTAACAGTAGGGGAGCCTGAATTGTTTTGTTGCTTTTTAACTAAAAGATACATTTGGGAGAATAATAAAACACCAGTGTTATAATCACAATACCTTCTTCTCCAGTCTGTCAATCAGTTTCTGAAGTCTGTTTATCTGGGTCATCCACTGGTTGTCTTCCTCTAACAAGCCTACGGGAAGAAGAAATCAATATAACGTTGGAAAATGTGTTTTTGTATTTTTATTTTTAATTCTTGAAAAGGCAGAAATGCCTAGGCCTGTTTTCTGCACACTTGCGGCTAATGACAGACATACAGTGCAGCACTGTGCAGTAACCCATTACACATGGCAGGTGATTGCCACATGTTATTGTCCTGTGCATGTTGCATGGAGGATTTTTCCTAAAATTTCTATTCCTGAATCCATGCAACGATAGTAAATAACAAGAAGAAAACATCACTTTGCTGTATTATTTTTTCAGGGCCGTAACTAGATATGTGCGGAGGGGTAGCAGTTGATTTACCGACGGACACAATACCGACGGTCATAATCCCCACAGCCACTGACCAACACAGTCAAAATACTGACATTCATTATGCTGACATGTTCAAAATGCCGACCTAGTCAGAATACCAACATTTGAAATGCCGACATGTGTTTTTAAGGATTTTATTGCCCCAAAACAGACTTGTTCATACTTTACCATCCCAGTACACCTGGAGGGGGAATATAATAGTGTGCCAAGCGCAGCAAGGTACTCCGCCCGCGCTCGCCATGTGAGGGAACGCGGTACATTTAGATGTCCACCTATGTCAACACTAACAAAAAAAAACAGAAAAACTCATGTCAGTCAGTATTTTGACATGTCGGCATTTCAGATGTCAGTGTTCCGACGATGTTGGCATTTTGATCATGTTGGCATAATGAATGTCGGTATTTTGACTGTAGGCCAACAGCTGTCGGGATTATGACCATCAGTATTGTGTCCGTCGGTAAATCATACTGAACCCGTGTGGAGGTGGCACCGCACATAGCGCTGCAGGGTAGGGGGCGCTGTTGGTGGCACTTATCAATTATCTGTTTTACTTACTTTCACTTGCAATGGAAAACCATTGATGTTTGAAAACTCCATCATTTTTTACAGGTAAAGGCAGTGGTTTCCAAACTTTTTTGAATCATGGCGCCCTAGAATATCAGATTTTTTTTCACGGCACCCCTAGGCCAAAAATTTATTATTGAGAAATTTAGAAAGAAATATTACATTAAGTAGATCGCATTTATATGTCATCCTTAGGGTCAGTTGTGTGGTGAGGGACAAGATTTGCTTCTGTTTGGCCACATATTTTATGACTGGCAGCCACCAGCACTGGTTTTGCCTATTATATTGACCATGAATAATTTGAATTGGTCCTGGACCACCAACCCAGGGCACCCCTGCAAGTGTCCCGAGGCACCCCAGGGAGCCACGGCACAAAGTTTGGGAACCTCTGGGTTAAGGGTTACATAAATTTGATATTTAGAAACTAATGGTATATTTAGTTTCCAGTTAGAATTTTGACAGAATTTTCCTCTGCCAGTTCACATCTTCAGCGGGATGTAATGCCGCCCAAGTACGGCGGCCGAGCGGGATGCCGGCCGAACTCGGTTGTTTTTTTAAAGGGGCAAAACTATGCCTTGTAAGTGATTGCTCCTTTAAAAAAATGTCAGAGTTCGGCCGACATCCCGCACGGCCACCGTACTTGGGCGGCATTACATCCCACCGCTGGTCTGTGTCCAAATCCTGTGACATACATCTAATGGTGCCCATACACTTGTGCGATGCGCCGCAACGCCCAATGAAATCGCACCTGAACTTCCAATATGATTACCATGCGATCATACGATAGATGGCATGGTAATCACGTGATGGGCACGTCACCGCCTAATGGGAGCGGCCTCTGGGTGCCCATCGCACATCGCAGTGCGATATATTATGTGTTTGTAAAAACACATGCAAACGCACTGCGATGCGATGCGATAAATATTAAGTGCAGCACTTAATATTTTGCAACGCGACATCTGACCGGCGTGCCCGCGCCTCGCTTCGCATGGTACCTAAAATGTGCATACAATCCTTCGATTAATCTCACAGATGCGGTCGAAATCGAAGGATTGTATGCGATATCGCACAAGTGTATGGGCTACATAAGTGACATTTCTAGAATACATATATTCTCACAGAAATGACTACAAAGACTTTCATACACGCACTCATTATTTCCCGCATTGTTTTTGCATTCCATTCTCACCGGTCTTCTGATAGCAAATGTTCCACCACTACAACAAACTACAGATGTGTCCTCATAAAAGGTGACTTCAGTCACGTCAAACAGCGCCTCTCGGTGCTCCAACTCCTGCGCAACTCCACACTCACTCAAAATAAGATTCAGAATTTAAAGTAAAAAGACACCTCTCGGAGCAGCTCACTGGCATTGGGCATCCCACGCCATGTGGTGTATTGAGGCTAGGTGGGGCACCTCCCATCAGAGGTGGTAGAGGCTAAGACTGTAGGGCAATTTAAACATGCTTGGGATAGGCATATGAATATCCTTACAAAGAATTAAGGTTCAAAAAGGGTTGAGATTACCTAAAGGATAAAACAAAGGGGCAGACTAGATGGGCCAAGTGGTTCTTATCTGCCGTCAAATTCTATGTTTCTATGTAGGTGTATGAGGACACATCTGTACTCTGATTACAGTGGCTAGACTCATTTCCTTTGCACATTGTACTTGTACCACTCACTGGTCTACTCTGTTAGTCTCTACTTCGCTAGCCTGTACAATATTTTAATACATACAGGGCCAGATGCATCATCGCTTGGAAAGTCAAAATATGGAGAGTGAAAAAGTACCATAAAAGATGTGATGTTATGTGTACTGTACAGAGAGGTATTTATTTATATAATATAATATATAATATATATATATATTTTATATATTTACATAAGAAATATCTTATGAACTAATATATAATTATAATACACTATAAAATGAATTAATAGAATCTAAAGTAGTAAAACAAACAAACAAACAAACAAACAAACAAACAAACACACAAACAAAAAACAGTTATACTGTATATGAAAAACAAAACTAAATAAATGAAAACATACCAAGGTTAAACTGCGGGCTGTTTGGTGAAAAGCTATTATTTCTCTGAAGTCGCCGGTTTGATCGCTTCCCCGACCATGGGATTGAAAGCACATTAGGCTTCGCTGGGCCTTGTCTGTAAGGAAACACATAACACGCACAATTATTGCAACTCTGAGTGAGAATGCAAGATATATATTTAATTAATAAAACATATGTGTACGGATGCTAACATATTTACAAATCTATACAGCATATCAAGCATCTATACCAAGCATAACAGCTATACTGAAGAGTTAAATGTGTAATGAGAGATTATATTATAATAGTAGCTATTATGAAATGTATAGTAAAGTATTAGTGTTGCCTTTACTATAATTAATTTCCATATGCCATGCCTCCTTCTGTTCAGCAGAGCACATTTGCTATAGATAACATATGTGCATAATATAATGTATTATTCTCCTATTAATAGACCCCTCAGTGAGAGAAGCTGCATCTTATTATTACACGCAGGTAGCAACTGAATTTGGGTAGAGCAGCAAAATGAAGCAGATTCATTTAGAGAATGCAAATGGATATGTATAAATGATTGATATTCAATTTGCTGATAGATCTACAATGGCTTAAGATTTGCAATACAGTATTTGTCTCTTAGACACACAACTCATAAAATAATGTTTATAACAGTTTGGTAGTTTATATAAGGCATGTGAAGGGCACCATCTCTGGTCAGGTGCACCCAGAGGGGTGGGGTACAAATTAGAGATGATCTGAACACCAGGCATCCGAGTCCACCCGAGCCTTGGCTCAGGTGTTCCTGTCAGTCTCGGATCCCATGTCAAGGCTGAACGTCATCCTCCCGGTGTCGGATTCTCGCGGGAGTTGGATTCTATGTAAGGCGCCACAGAAATGCATGCTATTGTATGCTGCGCTGACTCTGCTCTATTGGCTGTGTGCTGTGTACAGACTCACAAGTGATTCTGTTATTGGGGGCACGCTGCTGTATGCTGCACTATACTCTGCTGTATTGTGCTGTGTCCAGACTCAGTGGCTGTGCAGTATAGGGACTGTGTATATAGGGGGCATGCTGCACGCTGCTGTGTGTTGCGCTATACTCTGCTGTATTGTGCTGTGTCCAGACTCATTAGTGGCTGTACAGTATAGGGACTGTGTATATAGGGGGCACGCTGCTGTGTGTTGCGCTATACTCTGCTGTATTGTGCTGTGTCCAGACTCATTAGTTGCTGTGCAGTATAGGGACTGTGTATATAGGGGGCACGCTGCACGCTGCTGTGTGTTGCACTATACTCTGCTGTATTGTGCTGCTAACTGACTCATTAGTGGCTGTGCAGCATAGGGACTGTGTATACAGGGGCACACTGCTATGTGCTGCGCTATACTCTGCTGTATTGTGCTTTATCCAGACTTACAAGTAGCTGTGCTCTATATAGGGGCACACTGCTGTATGTTAAGGTGCATAATTTAGATGCCCTGTGATCCATGCAGTTTTAATGGAGCTGCAAGTTAAAAAACAAAAAGAAAATGTATAATTGTTTGTAGTTGTACTGTTTGGTGTGCTTTGTTCACGTGCATTAATAACAATCCCCGTGATCCATGCAGGTATAACGGAGCTGCAAATGAAAAATGTTTATATATATATATATATATATATATACACACATATACATATATATATATATACACACATATACATACATATATATATATATATATATATATATATATATATATATATACATACAGGGGTTAAAGTGAGCCGGAGCGGGGCAGAACGCGATGTTAGCCCGGCGCTGCAGGGAAATTCCCGGGCGCCCACTGAGATTGTTTTACCAGCGGGGCGCCCGGCACCCTCTCCACAGCGTCAGCCGGAGGCAGGAGCTCACTACTGAGCCCTGGCTTCCGGCTGTGTCAGTGTGCGCTATGGGAGAGACGTCATGACGTCTCTCCCACAGTGCCGAGGAGCAAGCGCCAACAGGACTGCAGCGGTCGGACGCCGGAGCGGGGCACGGTGAGTATGGTGTGGCTTTCTTTATTCATATGTGTAGCGGCTGTCTACTTGGACTATCTGCTGGGGGGCATTACTACTGGGGGGCTTTACTACTGAGGGCAACCTACAAGGGGGCAAGCTACTGGGGGCATAACTACAGGGGCATTACTACTGGGGGGCATAACTACAGGGGCATTACTACTTGGGGGTATTACTACAAGGGGGCTAAACTACAGGGGGCATTACTACTTGGGGCATAACTATAGGGGCTTAACTACTGGGGGCATTACTACTGTGGTTTCTGATATTGGGACTGACAATCCCTCACTGCCAGCTGTGACAGCGCCTTTGGGTTTTGCATTTCTACTGGGGGCTAAACTATAAGGGGGCATAACTACAGGGGCTAAACTACAAGGGGGCAAACTACTGGGGGCATTACTGCAGGGACATTACCACTGGGAGATAATAAAGCCAGCCTGGTCCAAGATCTGCTGCAGCCGACCTCAGCCTCCTTTGCCACCCTCAGACCTCTGCATGCCCACAGTCTCCTCCTCATCGGTATCTCCAAGGCTCACAGCCTCCTCCACCCCACGCCTACCACCAGCCTCCTCATCCACCGCACCGCAGACCACCGCCACTGCTAAACAGGTAATCTTACCCTGCTGCCTTTCTCTCTCCCTAGTCCCTTCTGTATAACCTTGCTGTCCCTCTCTCTGTCACTCTCCCTGTCCCTGCTGTCACTTTCCATGTCCCTGCTGTCACTCTCCCTGTCCCTCTGTCACTCTATAATGTGAATTTAGACTCATACCGTGTGCTATAATGTGAATTTCGGCTCATACTGTTTGCTATAATGTGAATTTAGGCTCATACTGTGTGCTATAATGTGAATTTCTGCTCATACCGTGTGCTATAATGTGACTTTCGGCTCATTCTGTGTGGTATAATGTGAAAAGGGCACCAGTAAGGGATCCTACTATTATGGTGCACAGGGGCGGAACTCTGGGAGGCAGTGGAGTTGGCTGCCGCCGGGCTCCTGACCTCAAGAGGGCACTTCTCCTCCACTGTCTCCAGCTGCCTGACCCTGAAGATCGTTCGCTGCGAGGAGCTTCAGTGACACGGAAGCTGCCTCCTAGTATATACAGAGAGCTGGCTGTGGCTACAGCTAGGGGGAGCTCCAGAACGCAGCTCCTGCCAGGCCCTTCCAGATGAGCTGGCCGAGTGAAGTTCTCTGTTTCTCCGTTGGGCTGATAGCAGCAGGTAGGCACTGGCAGCACCTGCCTCAAGCTGCACTGTTGGGGGGGGGGGGGGGGGGGGGGTTTGTAGTGGGAAAGGGGAGGGGTGCTGGGGGGGGGTATTTAATGTTGGCAGCACTGTGTTTTATGTGTGCATGTTTAAGGGAGGCGTGTGTGTGTGTGTGTGTGTGTGTGTGTGTGTAAGTGAAGGAAGCATGTGTTTGTTTTTGTTTGTGTGTGTGTGTTTTTAAGTGAAAGAGGCGTGTGTGCGTGAAAGGGAGACGTGTGTGTGTATGTGTGAGAGAGGCATATGTGTGTTTAAGTGAAAGAGGCATTTGTGTGTGTGTGTATGTGTGTGTAAGTGAGAGAGGCATGTTTGTGTGTTTAAGTGAAGGAAGCATGTGTGTGTGTGTGTGTGTGTGTGTGTGTGTGTGAGTTTAAATGAAGGAGGCGTGTGTGTGTGAGTTTAAGTGAGGGAAGAATGTGTAAGTGAGAGGCGTTTGTGTAAGTGAGAGGCGTGTGTGTAAGTGAGAGGCATGCGTGTAAGTGAGAGGTGTGTGTGTGTGTAAGTGAGAGGCGTGTGTGTAAGTGAGAGGCGTGTGTGTAAGTGAGGAGTGTGTGTGTTTAAGCAAAGGAGGTGTGTGTTTAAGCTATGGAGGCGTGTGTAAGTAAGAGTTGTGAGTGTAAGTGAGAGGTGTGTGTGTGTTTAAGTGAAAGTGGCGTTTGTGTGTGTGTTTAAGTGAAAGAGGCATTTGTGTGTTTATATATATATATATATATATATATACTGTATATTGGCACACCACTGCGCCAAAGCATCTACAGTACACTGTGACACGCTGGTGGGTGAGGGAGTACTGTTGGTGTGCTATAAAGGTATACTGGTGTCTGTTTTATTGTAATGACTGACTTGGAGTGCCGTCCACTTTGTATGTGTGTCTATATTACTATTGGGAAAGGCACCTGAGCACGCTACTACTGTCCAACATGAGTGCCGTATATCTACATACTGTATGAAGGGTGTGTGTGTATACAGTATGTAGGGGGGTCACCAACATTTATCATGCCTCCGGGCGACTGGGGCGAACTTACGCCACTGATGGTGTATAATGTGTATAAGGCATATACGGTGTGGTAAACTACACTGAAAGACACGCCCCCTTCTGAGTTACCACGCCCCCATGCCTACGGCGCACACAATACCTTTATTACATGGGTGCCGTGGGGAGAGGGGTGAGTTCCACCACCTCTCTAGGACCACTTTAAGCAGTGTATATATATATATATATATATATAGTTACCAATTCCCGGGATCAGATAGTCAAAATGCTGACGAGGGTGAGTAGAGGGCATTTCCCCCTCTCCCCTACCCTTAACCCTTTGGTACCATAGCCTCGGAAGTGCCTAAACCTAACCTCCCAGCCCCTCTGCTAAACCTAACCCTGTCTCCCCCGCAGCCAGCCTGACCCTAACCTCCCCTAGGGATGCTAACCCTAACCCCCCCCAGCCTAACCCTAACCCCCTGGGTGTCACCTAAACCTAACCCGCCGCTTGGTATAACGGTTGGGATGCCAGCTGACGGCATTCCGTCGTTGGTCTCCTGCCCCTTTTGGAGTTCCGACGTCGGGATTCCAAAGGGTGTTCGGATTCCGGTGTCAGTATTTCGGGTGCCGGGATTCCAACAGCTTGCATATTCACTGCATCCCGTAGAAACAAAATATAATATAGCATTTGTTACATGACAGTTCACAAAGATCATGAGGCATGATATGTGACGCTGTAGGCTCGAATATGGTCCACGCAGTTTAAAAAAATAAAATATATATTGTTGGTAGTTGGAATGTTTGGTGTGCTTTGTTCACATGCATCAATAATAAGCCCTGTGATCCACGCAGTTTTAACAGAGCTGCAAGTTAAAAAATAGCAATAGATACATTGTATGCTGTCCATTTGCATACGTTGTATCTTTTACTATCCCAGCCATTCCTGCGGGATCCGACATATCACGAGTGCAGCACTCGTGATATGTCGGATCTAGGGTGATCCGATCCGATGCTCACGGGAACGCGCATGGGATCTGATGTAAAGCACAACAAAATGCCCGATTTCACCCAATATATCAGCCCGAATGCCCGAATTGGGCTGAAATCGGGCATTATCGTTCTAGTGTATGGGGCCCTTTAGTTTTAGCCTGGAGTAATTTGTTCAAGTTCTAGCCCCTTTGTCTAATCTTTGTAATCACTATAGCAATATGTTTGCTGACTGTGGCAGTATCACTACATATTCGTACTGCTCACAAAAATTGCGAGTACGGAAGGCCAAATTTGAAAGGTTTGGGATGGAAGCTTTCCGAGTGCAGTAATGTATTTCTATCAGTCGGCTTGTGGTATAATTCTGTCTCCAAATGACAATTAACAAGCTGCACAAGTACATCCAAATAATTAACACTATCGGTGCTGATATTGTATGTAAATTTAATGGGGTGTCCTACAGTTGCAGACAATATGTGATCCAACATAGGGTGACCTGCACCACTAAATTTATAATTTATTTGTTTAATTTCATGCCCATGCGGACTTAATTATGTTGGCAAGACCGACCGCACTTTGCGGGAGCTGATTGCCAATCATAATCATAAAGTGGATGAAATACTTTGAAACATTGTTGCATACTGTACCTGCTGTATTCTGAATTTATTTCTGAGTGCCGCCTACACTGTTCTCTGTATGTATGTATGTATGTATGTATGTATGTATGTATGTATGTATGTATGTGTGTGTATGTGTATATATATATATATATATATATATATATATATATATATATAAATTCTATTTTTAAACTTGCAGCTAGGTTTAAACTGCGTGGACACAGGGCTTATAGATGCACATGAACAAAGCATACTATGGTAAAGTGCACCAAACAGTACAAACAATATGTGTATAAATAAATAAATAAATAAATAAATATATATATATATATATATATATACATACACACACACTGCTCAAAAAAATAAAGGGAACACTAAAATAACACATCCTAGATCTGAATGAATGAAATATTCTTATTAAATACTTTGGAGGTCATTCCGAGTCGTTCGCTCGGAAAATTTCTTCGCATCGCAGCGTTTTTCCGCTTAGTGCGCATGCGCAATGTCCGCACTGCGACTGCGCCAAGTAAATTTGCTATGAAGTTTGGATTTTTACTCACCGCTTTTTCTTCGCTCAGGCGATCGTAGTGTGATTGACAGGAAATGGGTGTTACTGGGCGGAAACAGGCCGTTTTATGGGCGTGTGGGAAAAAACGCTACCGTTTCCGGAAAAAACGCGGGAGTGGCTGGAGAAACGGAGGAGTGTCTGGGCGAACGCTGGGTGTGTTTGTGACGTCAAACCAGGAACGATAAGCACTGAACTGATCGCAGATGCCGAGTAAGTCTGAAGCTACTCTGAAACTGTAATCGCAATATTGCGAATCTTTCGTTCGCAATTTTAAGAAGCTAAGATTCACTCCCAGTAGGCGGCGGCTTAGCGTGTGCAATACTGCTAAAATCGCCTTGCGAGCGAACAACTCGGAATGAGGGCCTTTGTTCTTTACATAGTTGCATGTGCTGACAACAAAATCACACAAAAATTATCAATGGAAATCAAATTTATTAACCCATGGAGGTCTGGATTTGGAGTCACCCTCAAAATTAAAGTGGAAAAACACACTACAGGCTGATCCAACTTTGATGTAATGTCCTTAAAACAAGTCAAAATGAGGTTCAGTAGTGTGTGTGGCCTCCACGTGCCTGTATGACCTCCCTACAACCCACACAAGTGGCTCAGGTAGTGCAGCTCATCCAGGATGGCACATCAATGCGAGCTGTGGCAAGAAGGTTTGCTGTGTCTGCAGCGTAGTGTCCAGAGAATGGAGGCGCTACCAGGAGACAGGCCAGTACATCAAGAGACGTGGAGGAGGCCGTAGGAGGGCAACAACCCAGCAGCAGGACCGCTACCTCCGCCTTTGTGCAAGGAGGAACAGGAGGAGCACTGCCAGAGCCCTGCAAAATGACCTCCAGCAAGCCACAAATGTGCATGTGTCTACTCAAACGATCAGAAACAAACTCCATGAGGGTGGTATGAGGGCCCGACGTCCACAGGTGGGAGTTGTGCTTACAGCCCAACACCGTGCAGGACGTTTGGCATTTGCCAGAGAACACCAAGATTGGCAAATTTGCCACTGGTGCCCTGTGCTCTTCACAGATGAAAGCAGGTTCTCACTGAGCACACGTGACAGAGTCTGGAGACGCCAAGGAGAACGTTCTGCTGCCTGCAACATCCTCCAGCATGACCGGTTTGGCAGTGGGTCAGTAATGGTGTGGGGTGGCATTTCTTTGGGGGGCCGCACAGCCCTCCATGCAGCGCCGTAACTACGTGTGTGCCAAGGGGGCTTGGCACACAGCGCAGTTGCCCTGAGGGCGCAACGGCCAGCGGCATGTAATGAGTCAAGTTGACTCATTACATGCCGCCTCTGTGTGCGCCGTGCGCGGCTGGAGGGAGAGGAGACCAGCGCCGGGTTCAAGGAGGAGGAGGGAGGGGGAGCCGCAGCAGCGCTATTTGATTGGTAGTAAGCGCCGCTGCAGCACCCCCCTCTCCTTCTGTATTGGCTGCCCGGCGCTGCTATGGATGCTGGGATGCGGTTCCTTCATCCCAGCATCCATAGCAGCGCCGGGCAGCCAATACAGAAGGAGAGGGGGATGCTGCAGCGGCGCTTACTACCAATCAAATAGCGCTGCTGCGGCTCCCTGCTCCCCCTCCCTCCTCCTCCTTCTCATCTCACTGCCTGCACCGAGAGGGAGATGCCAGCACGAGGAGCCTGTCAGCGGGGAGAAGGTAAGTATATCCCTCTCTCTCTTTCTTTCTTTCTCTCTCTCTCTCTCTCTCTCTCAGGGGGACACCGTCTGCCGCAATGTGTAAAAAGGGGTCCTGGCTGCCGCAATGTATAAAAAGGGGGTCTGGCTGCCGCAATGTGTAAAAAGGGGTCCTGGCTGCCGCAATGTGTAAAAAGGGGGCCTGGCTGCCGCAATGTGTAAAAAGGGGTCCTGGCTGCCGCAATGTATAAAAAGGGGGTCTGGCTGCCGCAATGTGTAAAAAGGGGGGGGTCCTGGCTGCCGCAATGTGTAAAATGGGGTCCTGGCTGCCGCAATGTGTAAAAAGGGGGCCTGGCTGCCGCAATGTGTAAAGAGGGGGCCTGGCTGCCGCAATGTGTGAAAAGGGGTCCTGGCTGCCGCAATGTGTAAAAAGGGGGACTGGCTGCCGTAATGTGTAAAAAGGGGGACTGGCTGCCGTAATGTGTAAAAAGGGGTCCTGGCTGCCGCAATGTATAAAAAGGGGGTCTGGCTGCCGCAATGTGTAAAAAGGGGTCCTGGCTGCCGCAATGTGTAAAATGGGGTCCTGGCTGCCGCAATGTGTAAAAAGGGGTCCTGGCTGCCGCAATGTGTAAAGAGGGGGCCTGGCTGCCGCAATGTGTAAAAAGGGGGACTGGCTCCCGTAATGTATAAAAAGGGGGTCTGGCTGCCGCAATGTGTAAAGAGGGGGCCTGGCTGCCGCAATGTGTAAAAAGGGGTCCTGGCTGCCGCAATGTGTAAAAAGGGGGACTGGCTGCCGTAATGTGTAAAAAGGGGGACGCTGTCTGCTGTAATGTATAAAAGGGGCTCTACCTGGTGTAGTGGCGCTACTGTGCAGCGTAATTTGAATAATGTAGACTACTGTGCACCGTAGTATGAATTGCTATTATTTTGTGGCCACACCCCTTCCCAGTGAAGCCATGCCCCTATAAATTTTTCACGCGCCTACGGCGCGCACTGCCCCTATCTTACATGGGGGGGGCGCCACTGTCGTTTCTTGCACACAGCGCTAAAATGCCTAGTTACGGCACTGCCTCCATGTGCTCGCCAGAGGTAGCCTGACTGTCATTAGGTACCGAGATGAGATCCTCAGACCCCTTGTGAGACCATATGCTGGTGCGGTTGGCCCTGGGTTCCTCCTAATGCAAGACAATACTAGATCTCATGTGGCTGGAGTGTGTCAGCAGTTCCTGCAAGACGAAGGCATTGATGCTACAGACTGGCCTGCCCGTTCCCCAGACCTGAATCCAATTGAGCACATCTGGGACATCATGTCTCGCTCCATCCACCAACGCAACGTTGCACCACAGACTGTCCAGGAGTTGGCGGATGCTTTAGTCCAGGTCTGGGAGGAGATCCGCCTCATCAGGAGCATGCCCAGGCATTGTAGGGAGGTCATACAGGCACGTGGAGACCACACACACTACTGAACCTCATTTTGACTTGTTTTAAGGACATTACATTAAAGTTGGATCAGCCTGTAGTGTATTTTTCCACTTTAATTTTGAGGGTGACTCCAAATCCAGACCTCCATGGGTTAATAAATGTGATTTCCACTGATAATTTTTGTGTGATTTTGTTGTCAGCACATTCAACTATGTAAAGAACAAAGTATTTAATAAGAATATTTCATTAATTGAGATCTAGGATGTGTTATTTTAGTGTTCCCTTTATTTTTTTGAGCAGTGTATATACCGATCCGTGCAGGATTAGATCAGGTTGATTCCGCTCAGTCTCAAGTGTTTTTAAAAAAAAAATTGAATATGAATTGGTGTTTTATGTTTGTTACTTTGTGCATATATGTTTTGACACACAGTATGCATTCTTGATCATCTCTGTATGTTTTATATTAATGTGGATGACGTGTTCATTGGGGATTTTGTATTTGTTAGGACTGTTGCCCCGGTTACGCGCCGGATACCAGTGCAAATGGTGGGGAGCATTTAAAAGGTACAGTATGTGTTTGTTCATTCATGTTGTAACCTGAGGACGAAGTTGCGTACCTGCTGTATGCTGAAATTATTTGTGAGTACTGCCTACATTGCTCTCTGTATATTGGACCCGTAAACAACAGGAACCTAGGAGGGCACCGGAACCGTTAATACCTATTGGGAGTGCTGCCAGAAGAATCGTTTTTATATATATATCTGCGCTTTCCTCACGTTCATCTATAAACCCTGTGCCCATGCAGTGTGTACCAATGTTTCATAGATGTACTAAAAACAGCCATGTGTTTGTGCCGCTGCTCTGTTGCCAGCCAGCTCACTGCAGCCTTTAAATACAGAGAAAAAAAATAAGATTTTACTCACCGGTAAATCTATTTCTCGTAGTCCGTAGTGGATGCTGGGAACTCCGTAAGGACCATGGGGGGGGGGGGGGTAGACGGGCTCCGCAGGAGACTGGGCACTCTAAAAGAAAGATTAGGTACTACCTGGTGTGCACTGGCTCCTCCCACAATGACCCTCCTCCAGACCTCAGTTACGATACTGTGTCCGGAAGAGCTGACACAATAAGGAAGGATTTTGAATCCCGGGTGAGTAAAATCTTATTTTCTCTGACGTCCTAGTGGATGCTGGGGACTCCGTAAGGACCATGGGGATTATACCAAAGCTCCCAAATGGGCGGGAGAGTGCGGATGACTCTGCAGCACCGACTGAGAGAACTCAAGGTCCTCCTCAGCCAGGGTATCAAATTTTTAGAATTTAGCAAATGTGTTTGCCCCTGACCAAGTTGCAGCTCGGCAAAGTTGTAAAGCCGAGACCCCTCGGGCAGCCGCCCAAGATGAGCCCCTTTCCTCGTGGAATGGGCTTTTACTGATTTCGGAGGCGGCAATCCAGCCGCAGAATGCTCCAGCTGAATTGTGCTACAAATTCAGCGAGCAATAGTCTGCTTAGAAGCAGGAGCACCTATTTTGTTGGGTGCCTACAGGATAAAAAGCGAGTCAGTTTTCCTGACTCCAGCCGTCCTGGAAATATAAATTTTTAAGGCCCTGACTACGTCCAGTAACTTGGAATCTTCCAAGTCCCTAGTAGCCGCAGGCACTACAATAGGTTGGTTCAAGTGAAAAGCTAATACCACCTTAGGGAGAAACTGGGGACGAGTCCTCAATTCTGCCCTATCCATATGGAAAATCAGATAAGGGCTTTTACATGACAAAGCCGCCAATTCTGACACACGCCTGGCCGAAGCCAAGGCCAATAACATGACCACTTTCCACGTGAGATATTTCAAATCCACAGTTTTAAGTGGCTCAAACCAATGTGATTTTAAGAAACTCAACACCACATTGAGATCCCAAGGTGCCACAGGAGGCACAAAAGGGGGCTGAATATGTAGCACTCCCTTTACAAATGTCTGAACTCCAGGCAGTGAAGCCAGTTCTTTCTGGAAGAAAATCGACAGAGCCGAAATCTGGACCTTAATGGAACCCAAGTTTAGGCCCATAGTCACTCCTGACTGTAGGAAGTGCAGAAAACGACCCAGCTAAAATTCCTCTGTTGGGGCCTTCCTGGCCTCACACCACGCAACATATTTTCGCCAAATACGGTGATAATGGTTTGCGGTTACTTCTTTCCTGGCTTTTATCAGCGTAGGAATGACTTCCTCCGGAATGCCCTTTTCCTTTAGGATCCGGAATTCAACCGCCATGCCGTCAAACGCAGCCGCGGTAAGTCTTGGAACAGACAGGGCCCCTGCTGTAGCAGATCCTGTCTGAGCGGTAGAGGCCATGGGTCCTCTGATATCATTTCTTGAAGTTCTGGGTACCAAGCTCTTCTTGGCCCATCCGGAACCACGAGTATCGTTCTTACTCCTCATCTTCTTATTATTCTCAGTACCTTTGGTATGAGAGGCAGAGGAGGGAATACATAAACCGACTGGTACACCCACGGTGTCACTAGAGCGTCCACAGCTATCGCCTGAGGGTCCCTTGACCTGGCGCAATATCTAGTTTTTTGTTTAGGCGGGACGCCATCATGTCCACCTGTGGCCTTTCCCAACAGTTTACCAACAGTTGGAAGACTTCTGGATGAAGTCCCCACTCTCCCGGGTGTAGGTCGTGTCTGCTGAGGAAGTCTGCTTCCCAGTTGACCACTCCCGGAATGAACACTGCTGACAGTGCTAAGACGTGATTTTCCGCCCATCGGAGAATCCTTGTGGCTTCTGCCATCGCCATCCTGCTTCTTGTGCCGCCCTGTCGGTTTACATGGGCGACTGCCGTGATGTTGTCTGATTGGATCAGTACCGGCTGGTTTTGAAGCAGAGGCCTTGCCAGACTTAGGGCATTGTAAATGGCCCTCAGTTCCAGAATATTTATGTGTAGGGACGACTCCTGACTTGACCAAAGTCCTTGGAAATTTCTTCCCTGTGTGACTGCCCCCCAGCCTCGAGGGCTGGCATCCGTGGTTACCAGGACCCAGTCCTGTATGCCGAATCTGCGGCCCTCTTGAAGATGAGCACTCTGCAGCCACCACAGTAGAGATACCCTGGTCCTTGGAGACAGGGTTATCAGCCGATGCATCTGAAGATGCGATCCCGACCACTTGTCCAAGAGGTCCCACTGAAAGGTTCTTGCATTGAACCTGCCGAATGGAATTTTGCTTCGTAAGAAGCTACCATTTTTCCCAGGACTCGTGTGCAGTGATGCAGCGATACCTGTTTTGGTTTCAGGAGGTCTCTGACTAGAGATGACAGCTCCTTGGCTTTCTCCTGCGGGAGAAACACTTTTTTCTGTTCTGTGTCCAGAACCATCCCCAGGAACAGTAGGCGTGTGGTAGGAACCAGCTGTGACTTTGGAATGTATAGAATCCATCCGTGCTGTTGTAGCACTTCCCGAGATAGTGCTACTTCGACCAACAACTGCTCCTTGGACCTCGCCTTTATAAGGAGATCGTCCAAGTACGGGATAATTAAAACTCCCTTTTTTTCGAAGGAGTATCATCATTTCTGCCATTACCTTGGTAAAGACCCTCGGTGCCGTGGACAGTCCAAACGGCAGTGTTTGGAATTGGTAATGGCAATCCTGTACCACAAATCTGAGGTACTCCTGGTGAGGATGGTAAATGGGGACATGTAGGTAAGCATCCTTGATGTCCAGGGATACCATGTAATCCCCCTCCTCCAGGCTTGCAATAACCGCCCTGAGCGATTCCATCTTGAACTTGAATTTTTTTATGTATGTGTTCAAGGATTTCAAATTTAAAATGGGTCTCACCGAACCATCCGGTTTCGGTACCACAAACAGTGTGGAATAGTAACCCCGTCCTTGTGGAAGTAGGGGCACCTTGACTATCACCTGCTGGGAATACAGCTTGTGAATTGCCTCTAGCACAGCCTCCCTGCCTGAGGGAGTTGTCGGCAAGGCAGATTTGAGGAAACGGCGGGGGGGGAGACACCTCGAATTCCAGCTTGTACCCCTGAGATACTACTTGAAGGATCCAGGGATCCACCTGTGAGCGAGCCCACTGATCGCTGAAATTTTTGAGACGGCCCCCCACCGTACCTGGCTACGCCTGTGGAGCCCCCGCGTCATGCGGTGGACTCAGAGGAAGCGGGGGAAGAATTTTGATTCTGGGAACTGGCTGACTGGTGCAGCTTCTTCCCTCTTCCCTCGTCTCTGTGCAGAAAGGAAGCGCCTTTGACCCGCTTGCTTTTCTGAAGCCGAAAGGACAGTACCTGATAATACAGTGCTTTCTTAGGCTGTGAGGAAACCTGAGGTAAAAAAATTTTCTTCCCAGCTGTTGCTGTGGATACGAGGTCCCAGAGACCATCCCCAAACAATTCCTCACCCTTATAAGGCTCTATGTGCCTTTTAAAGCCAGCATCACCTGTCCAGTGTCGGGTCTCTATTATCCTCCTGACAGAATGGACATTGCATTAATTCTGGATGCCAGCCGGCAAAATATCCCTCTGTGCATCCCTCATATATAAGACGACGTCTTTAATATGCTCTTATGTTCGCAAAATAGTATCCCTGTTTGACAGGGTCACAGACCACGCTGCAGCAGCACTATCTGCAGGTCTCAGTCTAGTACCTAAGTGTGTAAATACAGACTTCAGGATAGCCTCCTGCTTTTTATCAGCAGGTACCTTCAAAGTGGCCGTATCCTAAGACGGCAGTGTCACCTTTTTTGACAAACGTGTGAGCGCCTTATCCACCCTAGGGGATATCTCCCAGCGTAACTTATCCTCTGGCGGGAAAGGGTACGCCATCAGTAACTTTTTAGAAATTACCAGTTTCTTATAGGGGGAACCCACGCTTTTTCACACTTCATTCACTCATTTGATGGGGGAACAAAACACTGCCTGCTTTTTCTCCCCAAACATAAAACCCTTTTTTAGTGGTACTTGGGTTAATGCCAGAAATGTGTAACACATTTTTTATTGCCGGGATCATGTAATGGATGTTCCTAGCGGATTGTGTATATGTCTCAACCTCGTCGACACTGGAGTCAGACTCCGTGTCGACATCTGTGTCTGCCATCTGAGGGAGCGGGCGTTTTTGAGCCCCTGATGGCCTTTGAGACGCCTGGGCAGGCGCGAGCTGAGAAGCCGGCTGTCCCACAGCTGTTACGTCATCCAGCCTTTTTGTAAGGAGTTGACACTGTCGGTTTATACCTTCCACCTATACATCCACTCTGGTGTCGGCCCCACAGGGGGCGACATCACATTTATCGGCATCTGCTCTGCCACCACATAAGCCTCCTCATCAAACGTGTCGACACAGCCGTACCGACACACCGCACACACACAGGGAATGCTCTGACTGAGGACAGGACCCCACACAGCCCGTTGGGGAGACAAAGAGAGAGAGTATGCCAGCACACACCAGAGCGCTATATAATTTAGGGATTAACACTATATTGAGTGAATTTTTCCCAATAGCTGCTTATACAATATTGCGCCTAAATTTAGTGCCCCCCCCTCTCTTTTTAACCCTTTGAGCCTGCAAACTACAGGGGAGAGCCTGGGGAGCTGTCTTCCAGCTGCACTGTGAAGAGAAAATGGCGCCAGTGTGCTGAGGGAGATAGCTCCGCCCCTTTTTCGCTGACTTTTCTCCCGCTTTTTTATGGATTCTGGCAGGGGTATTTATCACATATATAGCCTCTGGGGCTATATATTGTGATATATTTGCCAGCCAAGGTGTTTTTATTGCTGCTCAGGGCGCCCCCCCCAGCGCCCTGCACCCTCAGTGACCGGAGTGTGAAGTGTGTATGAGGAGCAATGGCGCACAGCTGCAGTGCTGTGTGCTACCTTGGTGAAGACTGATGTCTTCTGCCGCCGATTTTCCGGACCTCTTCTTGCTTCTGGCTCTGTAAGGGGGACGGCGGCGCGGCTCTGGGAACGAACACCAAGGCCAGTTCCATGCGGTCGATCCCTCTGGAGCTAATGGTGTCCAGTAGCCTAAGAAGCCCAAGCTAGCTGCAAGCAGGTAGGTTCGCTTCTTCTCCCCTTAGTCCCTCGATGCACTGAGCCTGTTGCCAGCAGGTCTCACTGTAAAATAAAAAACCTAAAATAAACTTTCTTTCTAGGAGCTCAGGAGAGCCCCTAGTGTGCATCCAGCTCGACCGGGCACAGAAATCTAACTGAGGTCTGGAGGAGGGTCATAGTGGGAGGAGCCAGTGCACACCAGATAGTACCTAATCTTTCTTTTAGAGAGCCCAGTCTCCTGCGGAGCCCTTCTACCACCCCCCCCCCATGGTCCTTACGGAGTTCCCAGCATCCACTAGGACGTCAGAGAAATATGTGTAGCATGCATTGGCGCTCAAAATTTAATGATGAATCCCTGAAATCAATAGGGATATGTGAATCCACAAATTCAATGAACCCGATGGTTTTATTCCTTGGATAAAAATATATTTATTTAAACAGGTAAAAATGACTGACATATAACATACATATAGGGTGCAATTCTGGACCTGGCAGCAGTGGCTGGTAAAAGTGACCATGCAATTTGTAAACAAAGATCTCTCACCATGTGATAGAGCTGCGGTGGGCTAGCTTATAGTAAGCAGTAGGGTCCAAGGCTGAAAGTAGCCCGGCACCACCGCAGTAGGCTTAATTCAGCATGTGAATCCTTCCACTGGCGTCACTGCTCCTTGTCCACTTAATCCTCTGTCCAAAAACAACGCATTTCGGTCAATTTCCTATGACCTTTTTCAAGTATTGGATAGAGGATCCTTCTATGGGTACATATTTATACCCCTTTCACTAATTACAACTTCTCACACATGTTCCTAAAATGGTCTGCGTCACTTCCCGAGCGTGTTAACCCAGAAGTGACGCGTTATGCGTTCCAGCCGCACCGGAAGTGACGCGCTCTGTATTCCAGCGCTAGCCATAGCCGGAAGTGACGTACTCTGCGTTCCAGCGCTAGCCGGAAATAAAATACCATGCGCTCCATCGCGCCCCCAGTACTCACATTATAAGCATAACAATAACTTCGATTCCAGACGGCTCCACTTCACTGGGATCATTTTAAAAATACAGTGCACAAAAAAATCTCTCTCATAGTCCTCTTATCAAGAGTCCGTAACAAGATAGGTAGATAGATCATTCCAACGGAGGCCATCTCCGCCATCTTTGTTGAGGGAAAGATAGCCTTCTTCTTGATCACTCAAACTGTACTTTTTTCCAACCCGAGACTTTTTCCATTTCAGGGGTTTCTTACTCCTTCTGGGAACGGGACCCCCTCTGACCAAACTACGTGGTACTTCGTATTCCCACTAGTCCATCCCTATTACCCGATAAGGGTCCCTCTTCCTTAGGGATGTTGAGTATGGAGTTTCCACAGAAGATTCATATCGGACATGCAGTCACCACGATTGGTGTATATAAAAGAGAGGAAAAAAAAACAATTTTAAAACACACATTAAAAAATATAAAAGGCATAACAGAAAGTGAGTAAAATCAATCTAGAAACCACCCAAGTTCGAAGTCGACATTATGACCATTCGGTCTCAGGGAATTTAAATTGAATATCCAGCGCATCTCATTTTGCGCAAGGTGTTTATCAAGATCTCTATTCTTCCAATTAGATTTTACTTGTTGTATTCCCAGATATCTCACGATATGTCCCTCGCATTTCTTATGTACTTTATTAAAGTGCTCTGAAAATGGGTGACTATCCAGACCCTTGCGGATATTGTACACATGTTCCGCCATTCTGGTTTTCAGGGGCCTGGATGTCTTTCCCACATATATCTGTCCACACCTGCATTCAAGCAAATAAATAACGTTTCTTGAATGACAGGTGATGAAGTCCCTGATTTTATACTTCTTACCATTTACTATGAATTCTGTAATTTTGCGAGGGAGATCTTTTTTGGTGGTTGTCCGACACATCAGACATGCCCCGCATCTATGGAAACCCTGGTTACATGTTCTAACCAGGGAATTCTCAGGTAGGCTACTCTTCACCAATCTATCCTTAAGGGATTTAGCTTTTTTGTAGATGAACATGGGTTTCTCGGGAATAATTTTCCCAATAATTGGATCATCCTGCAGGATCCTCCAGTTCTGTTTGAAGATCCTCTCAATTAATTTATGGTGTGCGCCATATTGGGTAATAAACGCCCATTCATACGGATTCCCGCTGGATTCAGAGGTTGTTTTCTCTGTTAGAAGTACTTTTCTATCTGTACTTCTCACTTGTGTCCCTGCTTTCTCCAATGTGGACTCTGAATATCCCATTTCTCGGAAACGATTCCCCATCTCCTTCATCTGTACTTCCAGTATTTTGGGATCTGTACAGTTCCTTTTTAAACACTTATATTGGCCCACTGGGATATTCTCCAACCATTTCTGGTGGTGCTCACTGTCTATGTTAATATAAGCATTAGAATCCGTTGGTTTACGATGGGTCTGTGTACAGATAGAATTATCCTCAATATAGATTTTCAAATCTAAAAAAAACAACTCCTTTTTACTCTGGGTAAATGTTAAATGAATATTAAAATAATTCTGGTTAAGAGATTCTAGAAAAGGTGGCAGACTCTCGTCCGCCCCCTCCAGATAAAAAATATATCTATATCTATAAACCTCCACCATGACACCAGGTTCACTCCCAGCGCCCTAGCAGCATCCACAGTTTGCATCTCCCAGTAGGCCATGTATAAATTGGCATATGCCAATTTATACATGGCCTACTGGGAGATGCAAACTGCCACCTTTTCTAGAATGACAGATATCTGGGAATACAACAAGTAAAATCTAATTGGAAGAATAGAGATCTTGATAAACGCCTTGCGCAAAATGAGATGCGCTGGATATTCAATTTAAATTCCCTGAGACCGAATGGTCATAATGTCGACTTCGAACTTAGGTGGTTTCTAGATTGATTTTACTCACTTTCTGTTATGCCTTTTATATTTTTTAATGTGTGTTTTAAAATTGTTTGTGTTTTTTTCTCTTTTATATACACCAATCGTGGTGACTGCATGTCCGATATGAATCTTCTGTGGAAACTCCATACTCAACATCCCTAAGGAAGAGGGACCCTTATCGGGTAATAGGGATGGACTAGTGGGAATACGAAGTACCACGTAGTTTGAAAAGTCTCGGGTTGGAAAAAAGCACAGTTTGAGTGATCAAGAAGAAGGCTATCTTTCCCTCAACAAAGATGGCGGAGATGGCCTCCGTTGGAATGATCTATCTACCTATCTTGTTATGGACTCTTGATAAGAGGACTGTGAGAGAGATTTGTTTGTGCACTGTATTTTTAAAATGATCCCAGTGAAGTGGAGCTGTCTAGAATCTAAGTTATTGTTATGCTTATAATGTGAGTACCGGGGGCGCGATGGAGCGCATGGTATTTTATTTCCGGCTAGCGCTGGAACGCAGAGTACATCACTTCCGGCTGCGGCTAGCGCTGGAATACAGAGTGCATCACTTCCGGTGCGGCTGAAACGCATAACGCGTCACTTCCGGGCTAACACGCTCGGGAAGTGACGCGGACCATTTTAGGAACATGTGTGAGAAGTTGTAATTAGTGAAAGGGGTATAAATATGTACCCATAGAAGGATCCTCTATCCAATACTTGAAAAAGGTCATAGGAAATTGACCGAAACGCGTTGTTTTTGGACAGAGGATTAAGTGGACAAGGAGCAGTGACGCCAGTGGAAGGATTCACATGCTGAATTAAGCCTACTGCGGTGGTGCCGGGCTACTTTCAGCCTTGGACCCTACTGCTTACTATAAGCTAGCCCACCGCAGCTCTATCACATGGTGAGAGATCTTTGTTTACAAATTGCATGGTCACTTTTACCAGCCACTGCTGCCAGGTCCAGAATTGCACCCTATATGTATGTTATATGTCAGTCATTTTTACCTGTTTAAATAAATATATTTTTATCCATGGAATAAAACCATCGGGTTCATTGAATTTGGATTCTCATATCCCTATTGATTTCAGGGATTCATCTTTACATTTTGAGCGCCAATGCATGCTACACATATTTTTTTCTCTGTATTTGAATCCTAGGGAATTTATGTGTTTTTCCCCATTTGTGTAGGAGCAAGGCTGCTTGGAGTTTTTTATTGCGCACTTACTGTTAAAAAATCTAAATCTAAATTCAAAGCTGGATGATGAATCAGCGCCAAATCCAACTCCAGCAAAAATGGTCCGGTGTGCATCTCTAGTACAAATCACCCATGCCTTTGAAGGGGCCTGGGAGCACATATGAGGTGTAAGAAGTTCCTTGCAATGTCATGCTTTATATTTTAGTTGCCAAATAAAATAAAACTTTTTTTTCAGTTTTATCTGGTTGAGTTGGGTGTACCAGATCATGAGATCTAGCTTATGAGACTGTAAGAATTGTGTTAGGCTGGAGAAAGCGGCACACAAGGGCGTCTACATGAATATTTATACCCTCCGTGAAACATAGATGATTTGTAAAGGCAAAGGTAGTCTATGTGATGGCAGTGGGCTGTACACAGTGATAGGGCAGGACTGTTCCTCACTTCTACTACTCTTCTAACTTTTCATTTTGCTAAGTCTAAATTTAAACAGGCGACAAAAACCCCTCTGCCTGGAAAGAACAATGGAGCACACTTATCCTAATTTACATCCATCGGAGACTGATGTCTGTTCAACATGATTTTCCGTAAAACGCAGAATGCACTTTATTCTCTCATCTCAGGGGAACCACATTGATAGTGGCGGCAGTGTTCTAGCTGAGTGTCCTTTGTGAGCATTTCTGTTATGTTAATGCAGGTTTTCTCTATATTATGGGAAGCAGTGACGTATTTATACTGGGTGCAGAGTATGCGGAGCACACAGGCAACTGAGTCCAGAGGGGCCCACACCTTACATCCTGCTCCCATTTCTTTAATACTCACCTGCGTTAAGTCTTGCATTGGTGGCAGCAGATCTGGACCAATCACCGGGGGAATTGGCGCAGTGGCCATTTCACAGCATTTTGTGGATGCACAGTAGGAAAATCACAGGTAAAATGGACACCACATCATTTTCCCTGAGATCTGTGCATGCGCACTAGACTCGTGCACAGCTCCAGGGTCTACTAGTGACCCTAGTGCTCAGGGTCTGCAGCCACTGCCGGCTAGAGAGGAGGGAGCCTGGATGGAGATATTCAGGATAATTTATGAATGTAAGGACTCAGCGCACTTGGTGTATCACAGGTACAAAGTATCCAGGCCTGCCCTGGGAGTCCTACCGTGGTGATAATAATGAGGGCCTAGGCAATATCTTTATTTCGGGACCATCTCAGCTACTGAGCTTGCAAAAACATTGCTTTTTACACATGTAAACGGTGATCACCAGAGAGAGAATTGTGAACATTGGGGCCGATGTATTAAGCCTGGAGAAGTGATAAAGCAGTGATAAGTGGAAGGTGATAACGCACCAGTCAGCTCCTGTCATTTTTCAAACCCGTAATGATCAGCTCGTGCGTTATCCCCTTCCGCTTATCAGAATCAGCTTTATTGGCTGATTCTGATAAGCGGAAGGGGATACTAGAAATTTGTTTTCAGTTTGTTATACAACAGCCAAGTAGGTAACAGATAAGCAGGTGGGGGGGTGGGGGGGTGGGGGGGGGGGGAGGGGGGGAAGGGCAAGTAAAGTCATACAGATAGGTATACCGTAGGGACACAAATGAGTTACATGTACATCTAGTCAGTCAATGTTCAGGAGTTCAGCAGGCAGACCGCTTGGGGAAAGAAACTTTTGAGGCTTCTGGCGGACCCGGTGGGGACGGCTCTGTAACGCCTGCCTGAAGGAAGCAAGTTAAACATGTTGTGGCCGGGGTGTAGCTGGTCCTTTACTATCTTCGTTGCCCGCTTTTTAGCTCTAGACAGGTAGGTTCTGGAGCTTATCACTGCTTTATCACTTCTCCAGGCTTAATACATCTGCCACATTGTGCAGTATAGGTTACAAAGAACTAATGGCGGGATGTAGTCAATTTCCTGGCGCTCAGAATCCCAGTAGTGAAATCCCGATGGTGAAAAACCCAACTAATCCCAATAGTAAGTATTAAGGTTACAGTTAGGCTGCAGAGGGGATGGTTAGGGTTAGGCTGGGAGGGGGAGGTTAGGGTTACCCTGTGGGAGGGGAGGTTAGGGTTAAGCTGCGGTAGGTGAGGTTAGGGTTAGGCATTGGGAGAGGATGGTTAAGGTTAAGCTGTGTGAGGGGACGGTTTAAGTTAGGCTGCGGGAGGGGATGGTTAGGGTTAGGCTATGGGAAGGGATGGTTAGGGGTTAGGCTGTGGGAGGGGGAGGTTAGGGTTAGGCTGTGGGAGGGGAGGTTAGGGTTAAGCTGCGGGAGGGGATGGTTATGGTTAGGCTATGGGAAGGGATGGTTAGGGGTTAGGCTGTGGGAGGGGGTGGTTAGGGTTAGGCTGTGGGAGGGGGAGGTTAGGCTATGGGAAGGGATGGTTAGGGGTTAGGCTGTGGGAGGGGGAGGTTAGGGTTAGACAGTGGGAGAGGATAGTTAAGGTTAAGCTGTGTGAGGGGACGGTTTGGGTTAGGCTGCGGGAGGGGATGGTTAGGGGTTAGGCTGCAGGAGGGGACGGTTTGGGTTAGGCTGTGGGAGGAGGAGTTTAGGGTCAAGGTGCGGGAGGGAACGGTTAGGGTTAGGCTGCGGAAGGGGATGGTTAGGGTTAGGCTGCGGGAAGGGATGGTTAGGCTGTCGGAGGGGTTGGTTAGGGGTGAGGGTTCAGGAGGGAATGGTTAGGGTTAGGCTGCGATAGGGGATGGATAGGGTTAGGCTATGATAATGGGTGATTAGGGTTAAGCTGTGGGAGGGGGAGGTTAGGGTTAGGCTGTGGGAGGGAGGTTAGGGTTAAGCTGCGGTAGGTGAGGTTAGAGTTAGGCAGTGGGAGAGGATGGTTAAGGTTAAGCTGTGTGAGGGGACGGTTTGGGTTAGGCTGCGGGAAGGGATGGTTAGGCTTCGGGAAGAGGAGTTTAGGGTAAGGGAGCGGGAGGGGACGGTTCGGGCTAGGCTGCGATAGGGGATGGATAGGGTTAGGCTACGATAATGGGTGGTTAGGGTTAAGCTGTGGGAGGGGGAGGTTAGGGTTAGGCTGAGGGGAGGTGATGGTTAGGGTTAGGCTATTGGGGGGAAGAGGTGAGGGTTAGGCTGTGGGAGGAGGAGTTTAGGGTAAGGGTGCGGGAGGGAACGGTTAGGGTTAGGCTGTGATAGGGGATGGGTAGAGTTAGGCTACGATAATGGTTGGTTAGGGCTAAGCTGTGGGAGGGGGAGGTTAGGGTTAGGCTGTGGGAGGGGATGGTTAGGGTTAGGCTGTGGGAGGAGGAGTTTAGGGTAAGGGTGTGGGAGGGAATGGCTAGGGTTAGGCTGCAATAGAGGATGGATAGGGTTAGGCTACGATAGTGGGTGGTTAGGATTAAGTTGTGGGAGGGGGAGGTTAGGGTTAGGCTGTGGGAGGGGATGGTGAGGGTTAGGCTATGGGAAGGGATGGTTAGGGGTTAGCCTGTGGGAGGGGTAGGTTAGGGTTAGGCTGGGAGGGGAAGGTTAGGGTTAGGCTGTGGGAGGGAGGTTAGGGTTAAGCTGCGGTAGGTGAGGTTAAGGTTAGGCAGTGGGTGAGGATGGTTAAGGTTAGGCTGTGTGAGGGGACGGTTTGGGTTAGGCTGCGGGAGGGGACGGTTTGGGTTAGTCTGTGGGAGGAGGAGTTTAGGGTAAGGGTGCGGGAGGGAACGGTTAGAGTTAGGCTGCGGGAGGGGGAGGTTAGGCTGTGGGAGGAGGAGTTTAGGGTAAGGGTGCGGGAGGGAATGGTTAGGGTTACGCTGAGATAGGGGATGGATAGGGTTAGGCTACGATAATGGTTGGTTAGGGTTAAGCTGTGGGAGGGGGAGGTAGGGTTAGGCTGTGGGAGGGGATGGTTAGGGTTAGGCTATGAGAAGGGATGGTTAGGGGTTAGGCTGTGGGAGGGGGAGGTTAGGGTTAGGCTGTGGGAGGGGGAGGTTAGGGTTAGGCTGTGGGAGGGGGAGGTTAGGGTTAGGCTGTGGGAGGGGGAGGTTAGGGTTAGGCTGTGGGAGGGGGAGGTTAGGGGTTAGGCTGTGGGAGGGGGAGGTTAGGGTTAGGCTGTGGGAGGGGGAGGTTAGGCTGCCAAAGGTAATGGTTAGGCCTAGACTGTTGGAACAGGGACGGTTAGGGCTAGGCTGCAGGAGGGGTAGTTAGGGTTAGGCTGCGGAAGGGGTGGATTAGGCAAAGGATTTGGGTTAGAGATTCTGACCGACTGTATGCTGAGCTCTAGTGCCATGTAAACATGATGTTGGTTAATGGGGCCAAGCTCAGAGAAACTAATCTTTTCTGAGATTGTTAAATAGGGCTTTTTCGCAGTCCCCATAGACATCTATAGGGACTGCTCTTGTGATATCTCCAACATCTGCTGTGGTACTTCCAAGGCCATAACTAGGGGTGTGCAAGCTGTACCGTCACATATCTCTGGAGATGGCACCTCCGCTGCCCCACGATATTCGGTTGCTCTAGACATGTACACTGCAGCCAGTACAGGCACCCACGAAGCATCCTGAGGATGTTCCGTGCAGTGCTGTTCTTCCCACCGGCTCTCTCAGCATGTTGCCATTCGCTCAGAGGGTGTGGCTGGCACAGAGGGCCATAAAGCCCTGTTACGGCGCTTGGTACTCCCATGTTAAACAGCACTAATATTAAAAACCGAATCAATCCTTTGAAAACATTTTTGGAGGGTTTAACACATTTCTGTGATAAATTGACCCCTAAATGAAAATAAGAATAGTTTTCTGTAATACATTTTTATTAAGGTGAATATAATATATATATATTTTTTTTACATTTTGTTTTGAAGACAGAATGGGAGGAATGTTATATGGTGTGAGAATTAGGATGTGAGAGATTATGGGGCAGATGTATTAACCTGGAGAAGGCATAAGGGAGTGATAAACCAGTGATAAGCGCAAGGTGATAACGCACCAGCCAATCATTATAGATTTGAAAAATGACAGTTGGGAGCTGATTGGCTGGTGCGTTATCACCTAGCGCATATCAATGCTTTATCACTTCTTTATCCTTTCTTCAGGCTTAATACATCTGCCCCAATGTCTGTAACATACATATAGCCACAAAGGCATCTGTAGAATCAGAGCAAGTTACATTTCTCAGCACATTTCCCATCCTTGATACAGGGGGTCATTCTGAGTTGATCGCTAGCTGCCGTTGTTCGCTGCGTAGCGATCATTGAAAAAAATGGCTAATCTGCGCATGCGTATGCACCGCAATGCGCACGTGCGTCGTACGGGTACGAAGTCCTTTGTGGTTTTACACTGGTTCTAGCAACAATTACAATCGCACAGCTGAACGCAAGGAGATTGACAGGAAGTGGGAGCTTCTGGGTGTCAAATGACTGTTTTCTGGGAGTGTTTGGAAAAACGCAGGCGTGGTCAGGCGTTTGCTGGGAGGGTGTCTGACGTCATTACCGTGTCACTCATCGCAGCAATCATCGCACAGGATAAGTAACTACAGGGCTGGTCTTGTTTTGCACAAAATGTGTTTGCAGGCGCTCTGCTGCACAGGCGTTTGCACTCCTGCAAAGCGAAAATACACTCCCCGGTGGGCGGCGACTATGCGTTTGCACGGCTGCTAAAAACTGCTAGCGAGCGTTCAACTCGGAATAACCCCCATAGTCTTTTAACTTGAACCGACAAAACATGTTCCCATTCAGCAATGGATGATGGACGCCGAGTACAGTCTGTGCTATTTCTAGTCCGACTGTCATTGGGAAAATGAGAGTATGGTTGATCAGTTTAACATAACATTAATAACCCTTATTTTTTAATTCTGTTCAAGCTCTGTTGCCTGTGCTGAGCAAGACCTGTATGAGCCCTGAGACTGCTTTTATACAGGAAAGCTGCAATTCCATCAGTCTGCAGGTATTGCAGTTGTTAGTTACACTACTCTGGACATCTGAAGCTTGAGTGAACATAAAAATACTGTTTTTTTTTGTTTTTGTTTTTTTTTAAAATAATTGAAATCCCCAAACAGTTGCAGTGCTGTGGAATACACAACGGCACCTGCTAGTATCACAGAAACCAATGCAGAAAATATTGTGAAAGCCATATTAACATACGATTGATTTTAATCACACTGAAACATTTTGCTGAGCTTAATTGCAAGTCTCTTAGCTTCCCAGTTAGCTATTATGTAAAAAAATAGCTTTGGATGCTGGTTTATCTGTGACATTTCATGGGACGTATCGGAGAAACAAAATGTTCTGTACAAGTCAAATAATGGCACTTATTTATAATGGAACAAACTAATGTGTACATTATGTATAAGGAGCATCTAAAGTTTAATAGAAATATCCTTTGTACGGGTGGTCTTCAGTATGCCGAATGTCGGGATCCCGGCGCACAGTATATTGGCGCCGGAATCCCGACACCCGGCATACCGACAGCTATTCTCCCTCGTGGGGGTCCACGACCCCCCTGGAGGGAGAATAAAATAGTGTGGCGCGCGTAGCGCGCCACCGTGCCCGCAGCGTGGCGAGCGCAGCGAGCCCACAAGGGGCTCCTTTGCGCTCGCCACGCTGTCGGTATGCCGGTGGTCGGGCTCCCGGCGCCGGTATGCTGGTCGCCGGGAGCCCGAGCGCCGGCATACCGTACTACACCCCTTTGTACTATCACGCAATTTGAAGGGATAAGATGCATGCGTCGCTGTCTTTGTGGTGTAATGTAATTGGAGCTATGAAAATCAAATATTTGTCTATTTTATCGATATTCAATTGTTGGTATGTGCCAAGGAAAGTATTAAAACCAGGGCACAACTGAAATAGGGCAGTTGACCCCAGGCACAACATTATTAGTAATCCCCATCACGTCACTGCCCCCATGCCCCCTTTATGATGTCAGAGCCAGTCCTGATGCCTCCAGGTTGCTTAAGCAGCTCAAACCTCACCCCCCCCACCTCCTGCTCCGCAATTTACTGCCCATTGCTCCCCCCATGCCAGTTGCAAAATAAAACTAAATAAGTCATAAAGAGTAAAAAAACAAAACCACCTGGCAAATGGCCTAGCAGGGCTCTCGTGCTCGGGAACCTGCTGTGCCGCCCCCTTCCCCCCTCCCCGCCAGCAAGTGGCACCCCTAGGCATGTGCCTCATTAAGTCATGCGGAAACTGGTGACTCAATCACGCCACGTGTCTTGCGCTGTATGACATATTGAGGTTTGGTGTATGAGGACTAAGTTTATCATACAATTGGTTTAAACCAGGACACTCAGGAATTACACAGGCTCCGTGGATGCTTAAAACCAGGTGAAATACAGGTTGAGTATCCCATATCTAAATATTCCGAAATACGGAATATTCCAAAATACGGAATTTTTGGAGTGAGACTGAGATAGTGAAACCTCTGTTTTCTGATGGCTCAATGTACACAAACTTTGTTTAATCAGAATCAGAATCAGCTTTATTGGCCAGGTATACTTGCGTATAGTAGGAATTTGATTTCGGCTTACAGTGCAGCAGCCAGGGGGGGAACACGCAGACAAGAGGGGGGGATGGTGCGGGGGAATATATGCAGTATACAGCTTAAGTAAAAGTACACAGTGTTCGTTCCAATCAGAAGATCGGAGTAGAGCGACTGGACAGTCAACCCTGAGGTTCGTCAGGAGTTCAGCAGGTGGACTGCTTGAGGAAAGAAGCTTTTGAGGCTTCTATTGGTTCTGGTGGGAATGGCCCTGTATCTTTTTCCTGATGGCAGCAGGTTGAGCTCGCCATAGCCCGGGTGAGGCGGATCACTGACTATCCTGGTCGCCCTTTTTTTGGCTCTGTACCGGTACAGGTTGTGGACAAGCGGGAGTTCTACTCCAATGATCTTCTCAGCAGACATTACCACTCTTTAGAGCCTGCGTTTGTCTCATAGATTGTAAGCTTGCAAGCAGGGCCTTCCTACCTCTATGACTGTTTGTTATTACCCAGTTTTGTCTTATCATTGTGTCCAGTTGTAAAGCGCAACGTAAACTGCTGCGCTATATAAGAAACTGTTAATAAATAAATAATAATAAATAATACACAGTTATAAAAAATATATTGTATTAAACCTTCAGGCTGTGTGTATAATGCCGCTTACATATGGTGCGATGGCCGTTATTGACTAAATTGTGTCCGGAGACATGAACCTCCGATATACTGTAGTCAATATCGACCCTGACTGCATACACTATTTTTCCTTGCAATGCCGATCCCGCGGGACCGGCATCGGCATCGCAAGGTGTTTACGCGATATGCACTGTGTTTTCTACTAATATGTAGGTGTATTCAATTGAAGTCGGAACTGCTGTCAAGTCAGAAACACTGCAGTTTCCGACTTTTTTAGGTCGAATCATGATTCGACCTATTCAATGGAGCTGCTGTTTTTTTGACTTGTTGGCAATTCCGACTTGTCGGAAAAAACGTGGATCGGCAGATTAGCCGCGGATCCATGTGTTTTGTCGAATTAGCGGGCAATTCCAACTGTTTTTTGCCCCGTTTTCGGCAATGCTGATCCGAGTTCAAAAAAAGACGGATCAGCATTGTCGAAAATAGGCAAATACCTGTCGGAATTGCCCGCTAATTGAATACTGCACTGTTGGATCCGACATGTATTGCATACACCCAATGGACTATATAGTCCATATCGGTAGAAATATTGCACCGCGTGCAGGTCCCTTAAGGTGTATATGAAACATAAATGAATTGTGTGTATGTACACAAACTTTGTTTAATGCAAGTTATTAAAAATATTGGCTGAAATTACCTTCAGGCTGTGTGTATAAGGTGTATATGAAACATAAATGCATTCTGTGCTTAGACTTGGGTCCCATCGCCTTGATATCTCATTATGGTATACAATTATTCCAAACTACGGAAAAATCCCATATCCAAAATACTTCTGGTCCCAAGCATTTTGGATAAGGGAGACTCAACCTGTACAGGCTTGAAGTCAGTCAGCTACAAAACCTGGGTATATAATTCATAAGTGTCCCGATTTAAAGGATACTATGTGGTAATCTTAATGAGGACACATTAGGTATGACACTTGCTGAGCAGCTGATCAGAAATAACCAACAAGAAAAAAGACTTTTGCGCGATTGCGCACAGGCTAGATTACAGGCAAATGGGATCCGAGCATCTTAGACGCTGCTACAGGAATAACTGGTTTGGCACAATGGGGGTAATTCCGAGTTGATCGCAGCAGGAACTTTGTTAGCAGTTGGGCAAAACCATGTGCACTGCAGGGGAGGCAGATATAACATGTGCAGAGAGAGTTAGATTTGGGTGTGGTGTGTTCAATCTGCAATCTAAATTGTAGTGTAAAAATAAAGCAGCCAGTATTCACCCTGCACAGAAACAAAATAACCCACCCAAATCTAACTCTCTCTGCACATGTTATATCTGCCTCCCCTGCAGTGCACATGGTTTTGCCCAACTGCTAACAAAGTTCCTGCTGCGATCAACTCAGAATTACCCCCAATGTGCACAGTGCCTATATATCCAGATATAAGTTCATGCAAATACAGATCAATATAGCAGACCTCACCATACAATGCGAAGCTACTGAGAATAAGTCAGGAATTTCTTATCCAATATTCATTGCAATGCATGAGATTTGCTTCCATTAATTATAAATTTCAAAGCATCCTTTCCTTTTCTCTGCATTTATTATACGTGACATAAAACTACCAAAGGCAGAGATAAAAATAGAGAGGAGAGTGGGAGAAAGGAGAGGACAGACTCGGCTGAAGATGTATCTCGCAGTCCATTATAGCACAGAAATCATGCTTTCATTTGAACCTAGTCCCTGCATTATTTATCTACATTGAGGGCATTGTGATTATTGCAGTGTTTCCCCGTATAGACTGCAAGATGTGAGATGTGTCCAGCAATTCCTAACATGTATAAGGAAGGCAATGTGCGCTCAGATAAATCAGTGGAGGTTTAGTATGGAAACAATAGCAGAACAGAGGCAAGGAGAGGGAGCTGCGGGGCGAATATAGATGTCCTCATTTAGGGACAATACCGGTAAATGAGTGGTAGATATAAATACAGTAGCTGGTGTCTGGGCTTAGCGTCACGCTTCCAAACACACCAACAATATTCAGTTTCAGTTTATAAACAGTAGTTATATAAAGTCTCTGATAATCCCAACCCCTAAGCCCTGCGTCATAGCGCTGTGTTACTGAGGCCAATATTCCCAGCACCGTAGAGATAAGGGCGGCAGGTCGGTGTTAGGCACTGTGAAGCCCAGGGCAAAGTTCATGGTGGAGCCTACTACACAACAAATGTTGGGGCAGCATGCACAGTGCATTACTCAGCCCCATACCTAACTAAATTATAGAGGCCGCATTTCTATAACCATCCCTTGCACATCCCCATTGTATGTATAATTTTACTATCTCGCACACAGATATAGAAGTGTTTCACATCAAATTAATCAGCATTGCGACTAAGATGTATTTTGGGCAAAAAAAGACGCCCACCACTAGCGGTGTTGCAAGGGAACATACTTGCGGAAGCAAGCCAGACGGCGCATAGGAGACATTTTAAGGAGGGCTGTGTGTATGTGGGGGGCGTGGTGGCAGGATTGCATCATCACGACTCCGCCCCCCCCCCCCCCCCCCATGATATAGTGCTGAGAAAATTGTGCTGAGGCTACGATGATGCGATTCAGCACAAATTGCATAATCGGGCCCCCTTGGACAGCCAGACCACTTGTGCTCTGTAAGCGGGCGCAATGGGTGCAAGCAGCTGGTGGGGGGCGACTTGCCCACTTTTCTGGGGGTGGCGACCATTCCAGGAGAAGAGGCATGTATGCATGGGACCTGGTGCTCACTCATGCCAGAGATCCCGCACTGTGGCATATTTAGGCTAGATGTATGAGGATACATCTGTATGTTAGGATGGAGGTGCTCATCTACATGATGCAGCAGAGTGTGAATGATTGGCGTGCGCTACAGACAGCACTGGCAGATTATACACAGGGACTAGCCCAGCATCCTAAGAGACTTTGGTGTTCTATGTACTAAGCCTTGTAGAGAAATAAAGTGGACAGAGATAAAGTACCAGCTAATCAGCTCATAACTGTCATTTTTCAAACACAGCCTGTGACATGGCAGTTAGGAGCTGATTGGCTGGTACTTTATCTCCGGCCACTTTATTTCTCCCTTCAAGGCTTAGTACATAGACCCTTTAAATTGGTATGTATGAAGATTTCAATAATGGGCTTAAGGGATCCTTTCAACAATAATAAATTTCCATCCAGTAACTAGTGTTTCTTTTATTAAGATGGAAAAATCTGATAAAACCATTAAGGAGATAAAGAATAATCTAACATGTTAATTGTGTTACAAAGACTCATCCAGTATTTCAACTAAACAACAATCTTATTTTTTCCCCTTTAGTTGTTGAATGTGAATAATAATATAATGTATAAATAATATTTATGTTCCTGGTTGAGTCTCCCATATCTGAAAATCGATATCCAAAATCCAAGATTCTGAGATAGTGACACCTCTGCTCAGTGTCGGACTGGGGCATGAAGGGCCCATCGGGGGAATGCAGTTATACGGGTCCATACTTATGGGTGTAACAAGCCTACAAAGGGGGTGTGGCCAGCCTCCACAGAGGATTGAAATACACAGTAGTCTAGTGCAGTGTAATGCAACAT
Organism: Pseudophryne corroboree; assembly: GCF_028390025.1. Lineage (NCBI taxonomy): Eukaryota > Metazoa > Chordata > Amphibia > Anura > Myobatrachidae > Pseudophryne > Pseudophryne corroboree. The sequence continues at coordinate 736,872,571 of NC_086448.1, read as the reverse complement.
ATCTACCATGTATAATACAAGTGCACAGTCTGGAACCTGATCCCTAGAGGAAGGAGTGGGCCCTCAGGCAGTGGGGCCTACCGGTGGTTTCCCTGGTACCCCTGTGGGCCAGTCCGACCCTGCCTCTGCTTTCTGATGGTTCAGGGTACACAAACTTTGTTTCATGCACAAAATGATTAAAATATTGTATAAATTTACCTTCAGGCTATGTGTATAAAGTTTTTATAGAACATAAAAGCATTCTGTGTTTAGACTTATGTTCCTTCCCCAAGATACTGTACTGTGGCCCTAATCAGACCTGTGTGTTCAAACTGAAATCTAAATTACAGTGTAAAAATAAAGTAGCCACATGTTAAATCTGCCCCCTCCCCACCCACCTCCAGCTTCCACAGTGCAGCATGGTTTTGCCCATTAGAGAAACATTTTGCTGCTGCGATCAGGTCTGAATTAGGCCCTGTATCACATGGTATGCAAATATTCCAAAATACTAAAAAATCCAAAATACTTCTCTGGTCCCAAGCATTTCAGATATGCAAGATTCCACATGTACAAGGAATGGGATCTTTATTTTACAGCAGTCATCTACTGTTTGTAGATTTTCCACTAGAACAGTCTCTGTATGATATTGTGTTCACTAAAATACTTTTACTATTGCATATAGATCACTAGAATACTCTGAGAGGTATTCAATTAGCCGCAAATTTGCGGCAATTTTTTGCACGGCAGTCGGACGAAAATTGCAGCGAAAACGGCTTATTGCAGGTATGCACGCTCCCGTTTTTCGACCTATTCAATTCCAAACGGGTTTCACGTGATAATTTTTGCAGTGAAAAGTGTAGGTGAAAATGGGGAAATCAGCCTGTACCCCAAAAAATGATAAACTAAAATAGGATAACAGAAGTGTATTAGAGATCACATTAAAGAGTTTTTTGGGACTTAAATTGTGTGAAATGGCTGTTATATGATTTTTAAAAAAATGCAAAAAAAAAATTATAGAAAGCTGTTTTTTTTGTGCAAAATAAATGTTTTCGTTAAATTTGGGGTACAAGAAAATGGCTATAAGTATATATTTGGGTAATTTTATGGTACTTTAAAAAAAAGTGGAAACAAACCGATTACTCCCACCTGCAAGCCTAAAAACACCTGTCCCACTCATAAAGCACCCAATATACCTGTCCCATACCTTGAACCCCTATTTCCATCACTTTGTACTTTTTCACCCCGAAAATGACATCATTATTGGCCAATTAAAAATAATTAAAAACGTCAATGTGCCTTAGTCATTAAGGGGGGGGGGGTCTCCAGGGGTTCTGTACCGGGTGGTCTTCGGTATGCCGGCTGTCGGGATCCTGGCGCACAGTATACCGGCGCCGGGTACCCGACAGCCGGCATACCGACACTTATTCTCCCTCATGGAGGTCCACGACCCCCCTGGAGGGAGAATAAAATAGCGTGACCGTGCCCGCAGCGTAGCGAACGCAGCGAGCCCGCAAGGGGCTCATTTGTGCTCGCCACACTGTCGGTATGCCGGCGGTCGGGCTCCCGGCGCCGGTATGCTGGTCGCCGGGAGCCCGACCACCAGCATACCATACTACACCCTTCTGTAATAAAACCATACATTTATAACTTAAAATAGGGCTTTTTCCCAACTTTTCACCTACTCAGAGTAGGTGAAGTGAAATTTGCGAAAAAATGATCACCGATAAATTTTCCTGGATAATTGAATAGACTGTAATTGAGAGTCGCGGGAAAAGTCTTGTTTTTCGCTGGAAAAGTTTGTTATCGCAGCTAATTTAATACACCCTCTGTGTATTATATGGAGATCTCTAGAATACTCTTAATATTATGTATAAGGTAACATAATAATTTCTGTATTGTATATATAGTAGGTCACTAGAATACCCTCTGTATTGTATAGAGGTCACAAAATTACACCTGTATTGCATAGATGTCACAAGAATACTCTCTGTATTGCATAGAGTCACTAAATTACTCTCTTGTAGTATATGGCGTGCACTAAAATACACTCAAAAATATAAAGAAGTCATCAGAATACAATCTTATGTTATAGCGGTCTCTAGGATACCCTCTGTTCAGTATAGAGTATAGAATTAATCCAGAATACTCACAAAATTGTATTGAAAGCACCAGAATGCTCTCTGCATTGTATACCGATCACTAGAATACCCACTGTATTGTACAGAACACACTAGAATACTTTCTGCATTCTATAAAGTTCACTGAAATATTCTCTGTAACGTACAGCGCTAACTAGAATACTCTCTAGTAGTGTATGGCGTTAATTAGAATATGCACAATATTGTACAGAAGGCACCAGAATACTCTCTGTATTTTATAGAGGTCTCTTGAAGTCACTAGAATACACTCTGTATTGTATGGGGGTCACTAGAATACTCTTTGTATTATATAAAGGTCACTAGAATACTCTCTGTATTGTATTGGGGTCACTGGAATACTCTTTGTATTATATAGAGGTCACTAGAATACTCTCTGTATTGCATAGAGTTCAGTAGAATACTGTCTATACTGCACATAAGGCACCAGAAAACTCTCTGTATTATATAGTGGTCACTAGAATGCTGTATCGTGTAGTTGCATACCTCCCAACTATCCGTATTTCAGTGGCACAGTCTCTATTTGAAGGCTGTCATGATCAGGGCTGCATTTTCCTGATTGCCAGGGGGTTGGGGGGTATGTCTGTCCATGACTATTCTGCATAGCAGAGCAGCAATGAACGGGTGCCGTGCACATCTGCCACTGGCCATCTGCCATAGGAGGGGGACAAACAGCAGAAAAGGTTCAGCACTAGGCAAATCTCTGGGGTGCGACCACATCCTCTCAGTGACGCATGCAACTCCACTGGACACATGGTCATGACGCCTGTCCTGTGATGATGACCGGCATATTGTAGCCAAGAAAAAGACAATTTAGGAGACGGCAGGGACAGGAATTTGGGAGTGAACGAGACCGTTTGGAGGTAGGTTCTAGTGTGTTTTGAAGCTTGTAAGAGAAACCTACCTTTCCTGGCGTGTCTGCTCTTCTGTAGTTTCCATAGCACATTCTAATGAGTTCTGGAGAGACTGCAGCTGGTTGAGTGTTTCCTTCAGCAAAAAACGTGTCACAAATTGTTCCAGTTTTGAGGCATTTTGATATCGCTGAAAAGGAAACAAAAATGTCACATGTGGGACATGAATCTCTTTGTGTCGTTACAGAATGGAAGTAAATACACAAAGCTATCAGAACATCCATTTTCTTTGTACCAACAATGCATTCACAAGACAAATCAGTCGACAAGCTTCTAATTATATGAATTCCGCAGAAAGTTACGTGACCAAACAAAAATGTAACCATTCGCTGTCTATGAAAAATTTCAGCTACAGGATCTGTGCGTTCTTGAAACATAGAATTTGATGGCGGATAAAAACCACTTCGCCCATCTAGTCTGCCCCTTTTTTAACATATTTTACCTCAAACCTTATTTGAGCCTTATTTCTTTGTAAGGATATCCTTATGTCTATCCCATGCAGGTTTAAATTGCTCTACTGTCTTAGCCTTTAACACCTCTGATGGGAGGCTATTCCACTGCCCACTACCCTTTCTGTGAAGTAATTTTCCTAAAATTTCCCCTCCTTCCTCCAGCTTCATGCATGTCCTTGTGTCCTATTACTTCTCTACATTTGGAGAAGTTTATTAAAACCCTTGATATATTTGAAAGTTTCTATCATGTCCCCCCTTTCCCTTCTCTGCTCCAAACTATACATATTGAGATTTTTTAGTATTTCTGGATATGTTTTGTGATGTATGCCATGCACCATTTTATTTGCCCTTCTTTGTACAGTCTCTAATGTATTAATATCCTTCATGAAGATATAGCCTCCAGAACTGAACACAGTATTCTAGATGAGGCCGTACCAATGACCTATACAGTGTTATTATTATTTCTTTCTGCTACGGATTCTCTCCCTATGCAACCAAACATCTGACTAGCCTTCCTCATTGCTTTGTTACATTGCTTACCTGCCTTTAAGTCATACTTGCCTACCTGACCCTCTCCATGAGGGAGAAAATGCTCTGTTCCTGGACTTTCCTGGTAATGTATGATTGCCATCACCTGTGGTGAAACACCATTCTTATCAATTAACTAGCTCACCACAGGTGATGGCAATCATACATTACCAGGAAAGTCCAGGAACAGAGCATTTTCTCCCTCATGGAGAGGGTCAGGTAGGCAAGTATGCTTTAAGTCACCTGAAATAGTGACTCTTAGATCCCTTTTCTCCTCAGTAGTTTCCAGTATGTGCCATTAATATTATATTTAGCATTTGGATTTTTAAGACCAAGTGCATGATTTTGCATTTTTTGGCATTTAATGTAATTTCCACACTCTTGACCACTCCTCTAGTCTACCTAGATCAGCAATCATTTGTTTTACCCCACCTGGTGTGTCTACCCTGTTGCATACCTTATTGTCATCTGCATAAAAGGCACACTTTCCCTTTAATGCATACTTGCCTACCTGACTCTCTCCATGAGGGAGAAAATGCTCTGTTCCTAGACTTTCCGGGTAATGTATGATTGCCATCACCTGTGGTGAGCTAGGTAATTGATAAGAAAGGTGTTTCACCACAGGTGATGGCAATAATACATTACCAGGAAAGTCCAGGAACAGAGCATTTTCTCCCTCATGGAGAGGGTCAGGTAGGCAAGCATGCTTAATGCTATTTGCAATGTCAACAATAAAGATATTAAAAAGCACTGGTCCAAGTACAGATCCCTGGGGTACGCTACCGGTCATAACAGGTTGAACTTCGAACAATTCTGTACTTTCTTAGGCAGACTAACCACATAACTGGCTAATATTTTTAACAAGCTATATTAGAAATAGTCTATTTTTTTCTATGAATAAATTAGGTCAAGTCAACATTACAAAGATAAAATATTCTAAATTTATATATAACTGGAAATACAGTACAGCATGAAAAATAAAAAATATATATTGTGGCAGTATGAAGGTAAATTGCATTACTGACACATGTATTCTGTGTGCAGCAGGAGGGATCTGCCCACATAGGGAAGATAAGGCAGGTATGAGAACACTTAATTGCTGCAGTACAGATTCAGTCTGGAAGACTCTGCAGTCGGGACAGGCTGTGGCCTATGTTTCCTGCCCAAGTGGAGTTGGGAGCGCCAATCAGAGCTCAGTATGCTAGGAAGCTAGTGAGGGCCAGGAGACCTGAGCGTATACCAGTAGGAAACAGGGAAGGCCACCAAACTCTAGGACTGAGTTACATGTGGCTGAGAAGAAGCCAGGCCGGTGAGCCGTGAATGTGAGTAGGCTGGAGCCTGTGTTATGTCTGCAGGTAGCAGGAAAGGCTGAGAAGTGAGAGGCCAGACCAGGCTAGCTACACCTGTGACAGACAGGACTGGAAAGACTTTGAGAGACTGTCTTTGCAGACTAGCTTCCCAAATTATAGTCAGGGGTGAAGAAGTTTGCCAGTGACCTGAATGAGGAGTAGGTGTTTGTTGTTTTCTGTTCATTTATGTTGAATGCTGCCAGTAAAGCTTTATTGTTTCAGTTATTCACAGTAAAAGCTGTTTTTGGATTATGATTTAGCACCTAGACACCTTGTGTACTGTATATACATTGTTGCCAACATTCTGCCTGCCCATTCCAGGAGAGGGCAGCCAGGTCAGCATAGCATGGAGCGTTATTGGGGGGTCGGGGGGCGTTATTAGTCATAGGGGGTGGGGACAATTTAAATTAGCCTGGTCCGGTGGTTTACATGATTGTGTCATTGTGGCCACGCCCCACACTATACAATGCTGAGATTACCATTATTGCACACCAGGGGGCCTGACTATGATGGCGTGACTCAACGCGACTTGTGTCGTCTCTGGTGTCAGTGGTGGAGGCAGTTCAATTCCGGGAGACTTGTTCACCTTTCCAGGCGGCTGAGAGGGACACCTGATTATAGTAGACAAGTATGTGTATATATATTGCTGGGTCCAATAGGTGGGTAAAAATATTGTGTAAAATTTTGGCAATGCCAGGCAGCAGGGGGAAATTGACATGTAGACATTCAAGGCTGTGTGAAAGTGTCATCAGGCATGATAGGATTTCCATAAAAAGGGAACAAAGTAGGGAGTGAAAGGTGGTTAAGCGGGGCTAGACGGAGACCAGAGATAGCGCTAGTAGTGTGAACGGCAAAATATGCTTACATCAGATGTGAGAAGAATGAAGGAAAGTCATTTAATTTGGATCTAGAAGGGATTTGCAGAGTGCTGCAGCAGCTATGAAGTGGCAAGAGAAGGATAACAGTCTTGCTGTGACTATAGAGTTGGATATATATGGGGATAGGCGGGTGAGGGGAGTGCCAGATAACAGGATGTTGCAGTAGTCAAGGCAGGAAATGATGAGATAGTGTGGGGGAGATGTACTAAGCCTTGGAGAGTAATAAAGTGGAGAGAGATAAAATACCACTTAATCAGCTCCTAATTGCAATGCTGCAGGCTGTGTTTGAAAAATGGCAGGTAGTTTACCTCCATCCACTTTATCACTCTCCAAGGCTTGGTAACATCTACCCCTGAATAACCGTTTCAGTATCATACTTGGGTAAGAAAAGTGTGTATTCTGGCATTATTTCAAAGATGGTGATGACAGGGCTGAGAGATAGACTTGATGTTAGGAATACAGCAGAGGGCGGAGGCATGTGTGACACGAAGGCAGTGAGCTTGTGTGATTGAGGAGACTGTACTGTTACTAGCCATGACGAAATTTAAAGGGAGGTAGTGACTATGGTAGAAAGAAAGATGACAAACTCTAATCCCGGGGAAGTGATAAAGCAGCTCCAATATGTAAAACGACAGGAGCTGATTGGCTGGTGCGTTATCACCTTGCACTTATCACTGCTTATTACTTCTCCAGACTTAATACATCCACCTCTATTTTTAGGCATGTTCAGTGGTGCAAGTATGCGGGTACGCTCGGGTACGGAGTACCCTTAAGAGTTTGGCAGCGGGTACGCAGTACCACCTGCCACACACTTTGCATCCATGACCGCCATTATCACAATTATAATGCACCACAAAGCAACAAGACCACGGTGCTTGGCAGCATGACGACACCTCCCACTTTGTCAGGGTTACTGGGAGCGCGACGGTGACGTCATATCACGCTTCCTTCTCTGGCAGCTGTGCCTGGTGTGAATAGAGGAGCCTGACTGAACTTTCCTGCAGTGTCCCTTGCAGGGAGCAGCAGTGCAGCTGTTTCTATTCACTCAGCTTGTGTGACGCATCGGCACTGAGCGGCTTTTGTTCTTCACAGGCTGGGCATGTCCCTAGCATCACTGTGTGGGGGTCATTAATTTCTAATATAATGTGGACATTACTATATTTAGGTCTATTATTATGGGGGTATTACTATATATTTCTATTGTAATATGGACGCTACTATATATTTCTATTACTATGGTGGTATTACTATATATTTCTATTGTAATGTGAATGCTACTATATATGTCTATTATTATGAGGGCAATATATATATATATATATATATATATATATATATATAGTAATGCCCCCAGTATAATAAATATATATAGTAATGCCCCCAATTTAATAACAATATATAGCAATGCCTCCATTATAACAGGAAAATATACTGCAGTAGTGCCACTGGTATAACAGAAATATTTCTGTTATACTAGAGGCATTACTATATATTTCTAGCCTTGCCTCCAGAGTGCAAAGCAAAGGGACTGTGTCATGTGGACACTCCGCTAGTGGTGTGTGGCCACGCCCCATCTCAACACATGACCATGCTCATTTTCAGCACTAAGAAAATATTTCTACTTGCACCACTGGGCATGTTGAGCACTAGGTGGCCTTGGGACATCCATATAGCAGAACTGAAGTAGTTGGCCACACTACATAGTGCTGAGGGTGTGAGGGGTAGATTTGGGTGTGGTCAGTGTAGCGGTAGTACTGGGGGCCAAATTAGCGAATTTGTTATTTTAATGAATATTCGATTTGTCGGCTCACATAATAGCTGCATCTACTGTATACAGGTGACGAGTCCACTTTAAGTTGTTAATGTTAATAGCTGGGGGGACTTTGAGTTTTATAAAGCTGACAAATCTGTATTTAACTATATTTTATCGATGAGACACAATGTCTCCCATCAGATTCTGACTGCCTATCCTGCTTCCCAGCATATATCGCTATAACGCTGGGGGAGACTCTGCATTGTCAGTTGCTGTTTCTCATCTCAGACAAGTTCTGTGTTTTCTGTCTCTTCTACTGCGAGGACAACAATCAGTTTAATAAGTCAACTCATCTGTGAATTAGTTTTAATTGTGCAGAGCAGAATGCAGACCTTCATACATAACATCTGCATAAGAAAACACACATAGACACGAGCCCTCTATGAAGAACAAAGAAAAATATTTGTTTTGATTAAACATAATCCATGTTTCAGTTACCCCTTTCACATCGCACTAAAAACCCGGTATCGACGCGGCATATTGCCGTGTCGAAACGGGTCAGTGTGCGATGTGAAAGCTCCTTTTCAGAATTAGCGGGTCGCCTGACCCGGTAATTCAACCCGGTAAAAAAGAAGGGTTATTACCGGGTTGATTACCGGGTCAGGCGCAGTGTGAATGGGAGCCGTTCCGATGCGACACGGCTCCCATTCACAGCATAGGGAGAGGCGGCGCAGGAGATGAGCTCATCTCCCAGCGCCGCCTCCACCCCCGCCCTGCTGCTGCTGCGCCCTCTGCTGCTATGGCAACCGACCCGGTATATTGCTGGGTCGGAAAGCCAGCAACGGAGCGCAAATGCCAGATCCCACCCGGTAAGTACACGTTTCTCTTACCGGGTAGGATCCGGCATTTGCGAATTGAATGCAGCAAGTGATGTTTAAAATTAAAAATTATTAGGGTGTTTTTTTTTTCTGTAAGTAATATTAAGACTATACCAGTGATTGTGTTGACATAACATGCATCGCTGCGGAGCGGGCAGGCAGACACCCTGAAGTACTGTGCAAGTGTCAGAACGCATTTGGCGCTCACTTCCACCACATTACATGATCTGTTCACCGCGGCTAGTGTACATTTGGCATACATGTGTGTGGCAGAATGTAATGTGAGCACTGTGTGATATTCTGGTACACATAGAGGCACTGAGTGAGGAAACAATGAGGACTCCCTGCAGTTTGGAAGGTGCTGCACACGCTAACAAAACTTTGTAATTTAGAGCCTGACATAAAGGAAATATAGTGATGCCACCATCAGCATGCCCACTCCACCGCTGAGATGTGTGTGACTAGGTGGGCAGGCCAATATGTATGATAATGAGGACGTTATTTGCATCATTACAACCAGTGCCGCTGGAAGATCTATAAGACTCCCATGTACTTGGATGTGTAGCCAAGCAATTCACGTCATTGGCCATCCGTAACCGACCACTTCACTCTGTAGGTGGAAGGTCGCAGGCGGATGGCAGACAGCCTCCGAGAGACTTGTCCATCCTGGGCATCCAGAAGAGCCACCTGAGATCCGGGGTTGTATTCATGTAGCAATGAAAAGAGTGGAGAAGTCAGCCAGTAAAGAAGTTGCCCATGACAACCAATCAGTGTTGAGGTGACATTATAAAGAACATTCTATAAAATGATTCGTAGCAGCTGATCGGTTGTCATGGGCAACTTCTCCACTGGCTCACTTCTCTACACTTTTCACTGCTTCATGAATAGTACCCTTAGTAGCCTCCTTGACATTCCAGGAGAGTGGACAAGTCTCCTCATAGGAGATTAGTCTGCTATGATATTTATGTACATACAGTATGTACAGTATGTTATACTATACATACACATACCATTATTTATTTCTATCTATTAGATTACTAATCTGTACATCCAGGATCTATACACGGCTGGTAATATAAAATCTTGGGGCTTGGTACACTCATGTTTTTGGGGGCCCCCCATACTTCCCTGGTAAGTACAGGCCGGTCAGCCATTGGCTCATACCCGCTGTTTCTCTCCAGCCTCATCCCCCATCTCTCCAGCCTCATCCTTGCCTGTGTGACTCCAGCCTCATCCCCCATCTCTCCAGCCTCATCCTTGCTTGTGTCACTCCAGCCTCATCCCCCATCTCTCCAGCCTCATCCTTGCTTGTGTCACTCCAGCCTCATCCCCCATCTCTCCAGCCTCATCCTTGCTTGTGTCACTCCAGCCTCATCCCCCATCTCTCCAGCCTCATCCTTGCCTGTGTCACTCCAGCCTCATCCCCCATCTCTCCAGCCTCATCCTTGCCTGTGTCACTCCAGCCTCATCCCCCATCTCTCCAGCCTCATCCTTGCTTGTGTCACTCCAGCCTCATCCCCCATCTCTCCAGCCTCATCCTTGCCTGTGTCACTCCAGCCTCATCCCCCATCTCTCCAGCCTCATCCTTGCCTGTGTCACTCCAGCCTCATCCCCATCTCTCCAGCCTCATCCTTGCTTGTGTCACTCCAGCCTCATCCCCCATCTCTCCAGCCTCATCCTTGCCTGTGTCACTCCAGCCTCATCCCCATCTCTCCAGCCTCATCCTTGCCTGTGTCACTCCAGCCTCATCCCCCATCTCTCCAGCCTCATCCTTGCCTGTGTCACTCCAGCCTCATCCCCCATCTCTCCAGCCTCATCCTTGCTTGTGTCACTCCAGCCTCATCCCCATCTCTCCAGCCTCATCCTTGCTTGTGTCACTCCAGCCTCATCCTTGCTTGTGTCACTCCAGCCTCATCCCCCATCTCTCCAGCCTCATCCTTGCTTGTGTCACTCCAGCCTCATCCCCCATCTCTCCAGCCTCATCCTTGCCTGTGTCACTCCAGCCTCATCCCCCATCTCTCCAGCCTCATCCTTGCCTGTGTCACTCCAGCCTCATCCCCCATCTCTCCAGCCTCATCCTTGCCTGTGTCACTCCAGCCTCATCCCCCATCTCTCCAGCCTCATCCTTGCTTGTGTCACTCCAGCCTCATCCCCCATCTCTCCAGCCTCATCCTTGCCTGTGTCACTCCAGCCTCATCCCCCATCTCTCCAGCCTCATCCTTGCCTGTGTCACTCCAGCCTCATCCCCCATCTCTCCAGCCTCATCCTTGCCTGTGTCACTCCAGCCTCATCCCCATCTCTCCAGCCTCATCCTTGCCTGTGTCACTCCAGCCTCATCCCCCATCTCTCCAGCCTCATCCTTGCCTGTGTCACTCCAGCCTCATCCCCCATCTCTCCAGCCTCATCCTTGCTTGTGTCACTCCAGCCTCATCCCCATCTCTCCAGCCTCATCCTTGCTTGTGTCACTCCAGCCTCATCCCCCTTCTCTCCAGCCTCATCCTTGCCTGTGTCACTCCAGCCTCATCCCCCATCTCTCCAGCCTCATCCTTGCTTGTGTCACTCCAGCCTCATCCCCATCTCTCCAGCCTCATCCTTGCTTGTGTCACTCCAGCCTCATCCTTGCTTGTGTCACTCCAGCCTCATCCCCCATCTCTCCAGCCTCATCCTTGCTTGTGTCACTCCAGCCTCATCCTTGCTTGTGTCACTCCAGCCTCATCCCCCATCTCTCCAGCCTCATCCTTGCCTGTGTCACTCCAGCCTCATCCCCCATCTCTCCAGCCTCATCCTTGCCTGTGTCACTCCAGAGTTCATCTTCACCTGTGTCTCTCCAGCACCATTCCTGATGTATCTTTCCAGTAACATCTCTGTATCTCCAGCCTCAACCTCCCCCCCTCCCGTGTCTCTCAATCTTATCCTTGCATCTGTATTTCAACATCACCCCCACCCCAGTCTCACCCCCGTGTCTCCCCAGTGCCGTGTTTTCAGTTCCACCACCTCCTGTGTCATTTTATATATAAGACCCCCCCCCAAACTCCCTGCCCGTGTCTCTCCAGGCCAGCTCATACTTACCTCCTGCTGTTTCACTTCAAGGGTGGTTTGTCTCCCATCCAGCTGTGCAACATCATGACAAGGCTGTGCAGGCACAAAAATAATAATAATAATTGTGCCGGGCTCCCTCTTTCTGCCTGTGCCCTGCTGACTACAGCAGCACAGGTAAGTGGGACACATGAACTGGACTCCCAAGATTATTGAGGGGCTGACGTAGTACCCCCTTGTCGCCAGACCTGTGTAAATATAGCTGCATGACTTCTAACACATCCACGCGGGAATATCAGGGAGCAGAACACATGCACTAAAAGAAGAAACCACAGGTTCAGAATTAATTCCTGACCTGCAGTAAGCAAGCACTGCAATGTATTGGTTAAGTGGGAGGTACAGTAAGAAAGGTGCAGGGCTGGTTCCAGAGGAGGGTCCAGCCCACAGTAAGTAGCCAAACACTGTAGGGGCTGGAGCTCGGTGCAGGGGGAAGAAGGGCCCTGGAGGCAGACAGAGACGGGCTGTGGGGAGGAAGGAGGTGGGGCAGCCGCCCTGACACTGTCCGTGGTAACCCTAGATGATTGCCCCGCGACCCAGTACATTGACTGGTGCTTTTCAAATGTTGGGGAAGGGAGACAAGCCAAGATGCCCACATTCCGCCCAGTACAGGTTGTGCATCATCAGATGCAGTATGACAGCAGATATCAGTTGAATGACATTCTGCAGACATTATGGGGTGGGGAGGGGTGGTAAAAGACTCAGTTTCCCAAAACAGACGCGTGTTGCCTCAGTTTTGTGGGAGTGCCAAGGCCAGGATTTTCATCTTCTGAAGGAGATTTACTGGCCTCAGATAATTGAATAGCTCTGGCCACTTTACCTGGGAGCTGAAGCTGAGCTGTAAAGCCCACAGCTAACTGAATTCTCCCTAAGGGTAAATATATAATTTATTCATAATTATTTTTCTCATACGTCCTAGAGGATGCTGGGGTCACTTCAAGAACCATGGGGTATAGACGGGATCCGCAGGAGACATGGGCATTTTAAGACTTTCAAATGGTGTGACCTGGCTCCTCCCTCTATGCCCCTCCTCCAGACTCCAGTTTTAGATCTGTGCCCAGGCAGACTGGATGCACTCTGAGGAGCTCTACTGAGTTTCTCTGAAAAGACTTATGTTAGGTTTCTTATTTTCAGGGGGGGCTGCTGGCAACAGTCTCCCTGCTTCGTGGGACTTAGGGGAGAGAAGTCAGACCTACTTCTAGTGAGTTTAAAGGCTCTGCTTCTTTGGCTACAGGACACCATTAGCTCCTGAGGGTTTGGAACACTAAGTACGCCTAGGGGTTCATTCCCAGAGCCCGCCGTCACCCCCCTTGCAGAGCCAGAAGTCAGAAGACAACTTCAGTGACGGCTTCTGAGGTACCGCACAGCGATCGCGCTGCGCGCCATGCTCCCACACACAGCGGCACTGTAGGGTGCAGGGCGCGGGGGGGGGGGGGCACCCTGGGCAGCATATAAATCCTCATATATGACTGGAAAAGAGTGGTATGAGTGCCTGGACACTAAATCCTGAACCCTGCCAGTATAATTATAATGACAAATAGCGGGGCTGAAGCGCGCCATTAAGGGGGCGTGGCTTAGCCCTCATAGCTCTCATCGGCGCCATTTTCTCTCCACAGAGTTGTAGAGACGCTGGTCCTTCCTCACACACAACAGAGTGAAAAACGGGGGGGGGGGGGCACAGTTGATTTGGTGCAGTATAAGTTAGTTATAAAATGCTACAGGCATTATATAAAGGTTTTCAGAACCGGGATTGAGCGCTGGGTTTTGAGCTGGCAAACTACATCTGTGTCTCCCTGACAGACTTTGCTATGAGTCTGTCCCCTATATGCCCGGTGTGTCGGTGGGTGTTTGGTACACGTGTGTCGGCATGTCTGTGGCTGAGTGATCTTCCCACAAAAGGCTGTGGGAGTGACCCTGTCGGCACCTCCGACTCCTGAGTGGGGCTTGGTACATGTGTGTCAACATGTCGGTGGCTGAATGTTTTTTCCCAAGAGGAAAATATAGTAGGGACACAGTCGTGTGTGGGTGGCCCTGTCGGCACCACTAATATCTGACTGGGTAAAAATTGGCATGATAATGTGATGCATATCAGAAAGGCTGTATATATGTGTGTATATATATATATATATATATATATATATATATATATATATAGTTGCAAAAATCTGTGTCCCAGACACAGACGTAGAAATATCTATGGAAGATGTCAGGTTCATAGCTATATTTCCCTCAGACCCCTGGGGGTCGCAAAAAAGATTATTTTGCCCAGTTATTACTCCCTGATATCGACACGGGTACTGTTTCCTATGTTGACCATAATTTTTCCTGATTAGATCCACAAAAAAATAAAATAAAAAGTAATAGTAAAGAGAGCATTCAGTATATGATTAGTGCAAATTAAGGACGTATTAACGTCACTGAGGACCCTGCTGTTACTGACAAAAGGGTCTATATATGGGTATGTATATGTATGTGTGTATATGTGTGTATATATATATATATATATATATATATATATATATATATATATATATATATATATATAAAAATAAATTTATAATGAAAGCTGAGGTAACATTCCTCCTTCTCATGTGCTGAGCGCTCTGTGTGAGAAAGTCTAGGTCAGTCCTGACAAGATGGTTTCAAATCCTCAAGTGGATTCCGATTGTTTATTCTTTTCCCACCGCGGACAGAATAAAGTGGGAGTCACCACCTGTTCTGCACGGGACCGTCACAAATCCAGCGGATCGTATGCAGGAAGATACGTTATTTTCTGGTTATGTGTCCAAGCGTACGATGGATAGACCTGCCATTACATGCGCATGGGGGAGTAGTAGTATTAAAAAATTGGTCGGATGCCTTGTCATCCAATATAGATACCCTCCTTACGTTGGGTCATATCAAGAACACTGCAGCATACTTTCATGCGAATGCAAGGGATATAGGACTATTGGGTTCACAGGCCAATTCCATGGCGGTCTCGGTTAGGAGGGCATTGTGGAATCACCAATGTAAAGCTAATGCTGACTCCGAGAAGAAATAGAGTCTCTGCCCTAAGAAGGTGAAGCCTGGATTGATGATGGCCTAGTTAATTTTTATCTCGACAGCTGCCACTGGTAAGTCTACCTTCTTGCCCTATGTTCCCTCACAACGGATGATGACGCATCATTGTCGTATGCAGTCATCTCGGCCCAACAGATACAGATTCCCTTTTCTTTGCAGATAGAGGAGGGAGAAAAGGGAAGAGGTCCGCAACCTCTTCAAGATCACAGGAGCAGACATCATCCTCTGTTCTGCCACATCCACCG
Organism: Pseudophryne corroboree; assembly: GCF_028390025.1. Taxonomy (NCBI): domain Eukaryota; kingdom Metazoa; phylum Chordata; class Amphibia; order Anura; family Myobatrachidae; genus Pseudophryne; species Pseudophryne corroboree. The sequence continues at coordinate 736,857,286 of NC_086448.1, read as the reverse complement.
CATGACGCTGGAACTCTCTTGCGGGTGTCCACACCGGTGGGGCAATGTCTGAACACTCTTCAGTCAGTCTTGGAACAGACCTGGACCCGGGGGTTTTACGAATAGTGTCCCAAGGGTACATACTGGAGTTTCCAGACTTTTCCCCTCACCAATTTTTAAAATTCTCCTCCGGACGTGGAGGTAGTATGCGACACAATACTAAGGTTGTATTATAATCAGGTCATTGACCTGGTTTTGCCCTGTCACAACAGTGAGAAGGTTTTTTTATTCAAGCCTCTTCGTGGTCCCGAAACCAGACGGCTCGGTCAGACCAATCCTAAATCTGAAATCCCTCATTTTCTACTTAAAGAAATTTAAATCCAAGATGGAATCTCTCAGGGCAGTAATCTCCAATCTCCAATGGTCTCAGTAGACATAAAGAACCTCCGCATTAGGCTTGCCTGAGGTTTGCATTTCAGGGGTGTCATTGCCAATTTCAGACATTGCCGTGGGTCTGTCCACGGCTCCAAGGATTTTCACCAGGGTGATGGTGGTAATGATGCTTCTCCGTCGCTAGTAAGGAGTCACAGTTATCCCGTACTGGGACGGTCCCCTGATAACGGCAAGTTCAAGGAACCAGTTGGGCAAAATGTTGCACTCTCCCTGTCAGTTCTTCAACAACAGGGTTAGCTCCTGGACTTGCCAGAATCACTGTTGGTCCCAACGACGCGGTTGTCTGTTTTGGGAATAATACTAGACACAGAACTGCAAGGAGTTTTGTTCTTCCAGTGGAAAAGGCTCTGGAGATCCAGAGTCTGGTCAAACAAATTCCGAGACCAGCAAGAGTGTCATTTCATCAATACATTCGGTTGCTGGAAAAGATGGTTGTGGCCTACGAGGCCACTCAATTTGGCAGGTTCCATGCCAGGGTGTTCCAGAGGGACCTGTTGGACAAGGGGTCCGGTTCCCACCTACACTTACACCGGAGGATAATCCTGTCTTCCAAGACCAGAATCTTACTCCTGTGGTGGCTGCGCCGTTCTCACCTCCTAGAGGGGCGCATGGTCGGGATCCAGGACTGGATCCTAGTGAAGATGGTCAAGTTAGGAAACTGATCACCACATTAACGGTCTAGAGTTAAGGGCCGTTTACAACGATTTTCTACAACGAAAAACAGAATAGCAATGGCAGAAGCCACAAGGATTTTCCGCGGGGCAGAAAAACATACAAGCGTTTGTCAGTAATGTTCGTTCTGAGAGTGGACGACTGGGAAGCAGACTTCCTAAGCAGACGATCTACATCCAGTAGAGGGGAGACCTCTTCCAAGTAGTCTTCGAAGACATGTCATTGGGATTTCTTCAAGCAGGAATGATGGCATCTCGTCTCAACAAGAAGCTTCAGAGTTCCAGGTCAAGGGACCCTCAAACAAGAACAGTGAAGGCACTGGTGACACCGTGGGTGTTTTCAGTCGGTATATGTATTCCCTACGTTTTCTCTCGTTCCAAAAGTTCTGGGTTCATAAAAAGGAAATTCGGCCGAGCCTCATGGTCCCAGACTGGTCAAGGAGAGCTTGGTATCCAGATCTCAGTAATTACTCATAGGAGATCCCTGGCCTTTTTCCTTTGCGTGAGGACCTGTGGCGGCAGGGCTTACCGTGGCTACGTTTGACGACATGGCGGTTGACGCCAGATCTTAGTCCGTAAGGGTATTCCCACGAGAGTAGTTCCCACACTTATTCCGATTAGAAAAGGGATAACGTCTAAACATTACTACCGTTTTGGAGAAAATAAGTTTCTTGGTGTGAATCCAAGAAGACGTCTACGGTAGAGTTTTCAGCAATCAAAATCGGCCTTGTCGGTTTTCTTTCAGAATCAATTGGACTCCCTTTCAGAAGTTCAGACTGTCGTGAAGGGAGTGTTGCACATCCAACCTCCTTTTGTGCCCAGTGGCACCAGGGGATCTTAATGGGGTGTTGCAGTTCCTTCAATCACATTGGTTCGAACCTTTACGTAAGGTGGAGGGAAACTCCTCACTGATAGAGTGGTTGTCAGGTTGGCCTTGGCATACACAAAGCGATGAGTTAGCGGTCTGGTCTCACAAGAGACCTTATTTGATCTTCCATGAAGATAGAGCAGAGTTGGAAACTCGTCAATAAATTCTACCGAAGGTGGTTTCTTTCTTCCACATATACCAACCTATGGTGGTGCCTGGGGCTATGGACGCCTTCGCTGAATCGAAGTCTCTGCATGTGGTCAGAGTTTTTTGAAAATTTATGGCGCCAGGACGGCTCCATTTAGGAACACAGCCTCTGTTTGTCCTGTTTGCTCCCGGCAAGATTGGGTGTCCTGCTTCCAAGCAGACCGTTGCGCGCTGGATCTGTGGTACGATTCAGCATGCTCATCTCACGGCAGGATTGCCGTTACCGAAATAGGTGAAGGCCCATTCTACTAGAAAGGTGGGCTCGTCCGGGGCGGTTGACCCGGGAGTCTCAGCATTGCAACTTTGCTGAGCAGCTATTTAGCAAAAAATTGGGCTATGTTTTACAGCTTTAATAATACCTTGACCGAGGTTGACCTCACATTTGGTCATTCGGTACTGCAGAGTCGTCCGCACTCTCCCGCCCATTCTAGAGCTTTGGTTCAAGAACCATGGTTCCTGAAGTGACCCCAGCATCCTCTAGGACGTATGAGAACATAGGATTTTAATACCTACCGGTAAATCCTTTTCTCTTAGTCCGTAGAGGATGCTGGGCGCCCGTCCCAGTGCGTACTCTATCTGCAGTTATTGGTTGTGGTTACACACAGGTTGTGTTACTTTTTTTTGTCAGCATATTGCTGCAAATTCTTTATGCCGTTGGCTTGTGTTTTGTTGAATATCACGTTCTGCGGCATGCTTGAGGTGTGAGCTGGTAAGATACTCTCCGTGGTTTAACAATAAATCCTTTCCTCGAAATGTCCGTCTCCCTGGGCACAGTTCCTTAAACTAGAGTCTGGAGGAGGGGCATAGAGGGAGGAGCCAGGTCACACCATTTGAAAGTCTTAAAGTGCCCATGTCTCCTGCGGATCCCGTCTATACCCCATGGTTTTTGAAGTGACCCCAGCATCCTCTACAGACTAAGAGAAAAGGATTTACCGGTAGGTATTAAAATCCTATTATAAAGCACATATATTATCAGCAATACTTTACAGAGAATATTTCAATTGTTCACTTTAGTCCCTGCACTTGTGGAGCTTACAATCTATGGAGGTAATTCAGAGTTGATCGCAGCAGCAAATTTGTTAGCAGTTGGGCAAAACCATGGGGGTCATTCCGACCTGATCGCACACTAGCTATTTTTTGCATCGCTGCGTTCAGGTCAAAACTCAACAAAACTGCGCATGCTTATGCACCGCAATGCGCAGGCGCGTCGTACGGGTACAAAGAATGAAGAATCCATTCGCACAGCCGATTGCAAGGTGATTGACAGGAAGAGGGCGTTTGTGGGTGTCAACTGTCCGTTTTCTGGGAGTGGTTGGAAAAAAAAGGAAGAGGTGTCCAAGAGTTTGCAGGGCGGGTGTCTGACGTCAATTCCGGGACCAAAAAGACTTAAGTGATCGCAGCGGCTGAGTAAGTCCAGAGCTACTCAGAAACTGCAAAAAAACTTTTTTGTACCGCTCGGCTGCAAAAGCGGTTGCACACTTGCAAAGCGAAAATACACTCTCCCATAGGTGGCGACTATCTGATTTCTGCGCTGCAAAAAATAGCTAGCGAGCGATCAACTCGGAATTACCCCCCATGTGCACTGCAAGTGGGGCAGATAAAACATTTGCAGAGAGAGTTAGATTTGGGTGGGTTATTTTGTTTCTGTGCAGGGTAAATACTGGCTGCTTTATTTTTACACTGCAATTTAGATTTCAGTTTGAACACACCTCACCCAAATCTAACTCTCTCTGCACATTTTACATCTGCCCCCCCCCCCCCCCCCCCTGCAGTGCACATGGTTTTGCCCAACTGCTAACAAATTTACTGCTGCGCTCCACTCTGAATTACAGTAGGCCCAATATTCCCTATCACATGGACACACACATACTAAAGTTTATTTATTTTTCAGTAGCCAATAAAACTACCAGTATGTTTTTGTATTGTGGGTGGAAGCCAGAGATTTAAGAGAGAGAAAAACGTGTAAAAATTGACAGAACCATAATCTCATTGTTTTTAAATAATATGCACCCTTTGTAAAGAAGGCAAGTTTTTAAATTATGCTAAGCACCTCAAATGTACTCTATGTTATTTTCAAAGTTTATTATAATTATTCAGTGTTTAGTATTTAGAGCAAAGATTTTCAACCTTTTACAACTCGCGGCAAGATTTAAATACTGCCAAGGCACATTCAAATATAATGGTGATGCAGGGTGCAGTTGCGTGTCCTGGGATGTCATGTCACAGCTTCTCCATAGGTAACGCCTGAGCCACATCTGAGAAAGCCAGAAGAGCCCAACACTGCCCGCACCCAAAATCAGAACTGGCTCTGCAACCACTAAACCCACCAGTATTGATCGTTCCAGGGCCTCAGTAGCGGCAAAACACTGATGGGCCTGTCTGTGCTTCTATGGCGGCACACCGGGAGACTGCTCAGGGCACATTAGTGTGCCACGCCACAGTGGTTCAAAAACATGATTTAGAGTGTGCACTTGCATTTTCTTTTCTTTTTTTCTGAGTTTGAGCATTGTAGTACTTAATCTAGCACTTTTTTGAGCATATTGTTGTTGTTGTTTTTTTACCAATGTAACGCTTTTTAACACTGTAATTATTAACTCCCACTTACATACTTCCAAACTTTTCCTGGCTCAGAGGAGAGCTAAAATCACGTGCCTAAGGTGCATGCTGGAGTTTAGGGGGTGTGGCCTCGTAGCTAGTGGGTGTATATCGCGGCACTTCACGTGAGACCACGCACCTGTGGTGGCATGCCGCTGTGGGGGCAAAGCAGAGCAGCGAGTGAGAGAGGGTCTCCCAACTGCCCACCCCACTGCAGGACACTGCGAGCCGTAGGTGGGACAGCAGGACTGTACAGCTAAAATCGGGACAGTTGGGAGGTATGCACATATGTAACACTCTCAACACATGCTGCTAATGTAACACCTTTTAATGCTTAAACCTTTCACTAGTGTGATACCTTGGGGTGGGTGGCTTGTGCAGGCCTGGGGGGCTTGAACCTAAGTGTTAGGGACCCACCAGATGAGGTCACCTGGTCACGGTTGGTGGGCCCATATTTTTGTCCAAAATTATGCTAAGCACCTCAAATTTACTCTCTGTTATATTCCAGAGTTTAATATAATTATTCTGATTAGCAGTGTTTAGTAATTAGATTGTGCACCTACATTTTCTCTTTTTTTGTGTGTGGAACTGCTGCAAGCCTCAGCATGGTAACACCTCTCATTATGGTTAGAATTACGGTGTACCGTCTATGCCACCCCCATATAAGTTTTGTAAATGAGCAATATGTGCAATGCATTTAAACATATGCTAGATGCATAGTTTCAATGCCAGCGTGTACGAGTATGTTGTCTGTCTCTATTTGACACTGATTAGCTCTGACAGTGTTTTGTGATGAACGCAACATTTGTTGAATCAGTATTCCTTCTAACAATAGATGACACTAGTTTCTTCTCGTGTTGGGAGGATGTGTGTGTCGCAGCACCATTCTTCAACGTCAGCGTCAGTGTATGTTTCATACTGATAGAGGAAAAGGGAGCACTGTGTATTATAATTGACCATTGAGTAAAGCAACCAATATGGTGGTTACGGTTCCCACTAAGTAAGAAAAGTCTTGCAGAGTGATTTGTTATACTGAACGCAGAAAAAAACAAAAGTGACATAAAACTTTATATTTTATGTGTATTCACAATAAGAAGGACAGAATGTGAATGTTCTATGAACAGAGAACTGGCCTTATGAATTAGGGGCCGATTCAGACCTGATCGCTGCTGTGGGTTTTCGCTCAGCGGCCGTTCAGGTGTGAACTGCGCATGCACCGCAGTGCTCAGGCGCGATGGTCCGCTGCGCCGGGAAGTGCCGGGATGGTATGAAAAATACCATCGCACCGGCGAACGCAAGGAGATTGACAGGAAGGGGGGGTTTGTGGGTGGCAACTGACCATTTTTGAGCAGTGTCCGGAAAAACGCAGGAGGGACCAGGCATTTGGAGGGAGGGTTTCTGACGTCAGCTCCGGCCCCGATCATCGCACTGGAAGAGTAAGTCCTGGGCTGCGCAGAGACTGCACAAAATTAGCTTGTGCAGCTCTCCAACACATCCGAACGCACACATACACAGCAATTTTCCCCTCCCCCTGTAGGCGGCGACTACCTGATCGCAGGGATGCAAAAAACGCACCGTGTGTGATCAGGTCTGAATTACCCCCTTAGTGCATGCTTTCTGAGTTCTATACAAGCATGCTGTACAAGGGCCCTCATTCCGAGTTGATAGCTAGCTGCCGTTGTTCGCTGTGTAGCGATCAGTTAAAAAAACGGTAAAACTACGCATGCGTATGGGCCGCAATGCGCACGCGCGGTGTACGGGTACAAAGTGCATTGTTGCTTTGCATTGCTTCTAGCGACGATTCTATTCGCGCAGCCGATCGCAAGGAGATTGACAGGAAGAAGGTGTTTATGGGTGTCAACTGACTGTTTTCTGGGAGTGTTTGGAAAAACGCAGGCGTGTCCAGGCGTTTGCAGGGCGGGTATTTGACGTCAATTCCGGGACCTTCGTCGCAGCAAACATCGCACAGAATAAGTAACTACAGGGCTGGTCTTGTTTTGCACAAAATGTTTTTGTACCACTCGGCTGCACAGGCATTCACACTCTTGCAAAGCGAAAATACACTCCCCCGTGGGCGGTGACTATGCGTTTGCACGGCTGCTAAAAGTAGCTAGCGAGCGATCAACTTGGAATGAGGGCCAAGGCCAGGTCCCTTCTGCGTGCTGTGGGGGGAAACATATCTGCTATAGGGTGATAACAATATCTCTAGCTCACATTATGTATAACAGATACATGCAGGGGAACACCCAGCACAGGGCAAGTCCACCCCACATGCAGAGTCCTGCCCGCCCTCCAGTAAACATGTGAAAGCATCGCACGCCGCATGTTTAGGGTAGCCCTCTTCTACACAGCCTGGCTGCAAAGACAGGTGGCTACCCTCCATGTTTCAGGTCACAGCGGCTGCATGTAACGTCACACAGCCGCCGCGGCCCTCCCCGCAAACAGTCCGGACACACCTGCATTGTCCAAACCGCGCCCCCCAATGCTGACACAACACCCCTTAGACACCGCTATGACACCCTCTCCTGCTCTGCGAACGCCTCTGCCTGTCAATCAGGCAGAGGCATTTGCAGATGTGAGATGGGGCATGCTTTACCATGTGTCTCGCATCAAGGGAGAAGCAACAGACACACCCCCTTAGAGGTATGGAGTATCAGCACCTCCTTGGTACACTTCTCATTCAGGACTCAATGATCACTAAATTGCATGTTCCACATATGCTCAACTCACATACATGTCTACATACCAACCTTTGCTGAGAGGCCTCTGGGAGATCTGTCTAGGAATGGCCATCGACCATTGACGATTCATAAACATCGATGGGTTATGGTTGATGTCAAGTACTTTTTGCCATCGATAGCTCAGCCCCCGACTCCCACGAACCCCCACCCCCAGATTCTGTGAAAGAAAAAAGATGACTATTGGTTAGAAAAACCATTGAAGGTCATCCATTACATAGTATGCAACCATCGATGGTAACCACACCGATGGCCATCCCTAGATCTGTCAAGGGAAAGGTAGAGTACAAGTCATAGGTGTGCGTCTTCACACCCCTTAAGCAGCACCAACCTCTACCTACAGCGTCTCCTGCCCATATCTCAGCCTGCTGAGACAGCAGATATAAGGGAGGAGGCAACAGCAGCAACCAGCACCCAGCAGGCAAATATCCTATGTCTGGGCCAGGGGGTGGAAAGTCTATGTGCCTGGGGGAAAAGTGCCTTGGAGGGCAAGCAGTAGATCTATGTGCGGGGTTGGGGGGTTGTTGTCGCACACTCCTTCCCCAGAAGCCACACATACCTATGGTCCAGACGGCAGGGATGTGACACTATGATTTGCCTCATCAAAGTGAACTTGTCCAGGGCCGTCTTTTCGTATGGGCTCAATGGGCTCTTGCCCAAGGGCCCTAGGCTGATAGCTGAGGGTCCCCTTTTTCCAGAGGTACCAGATTTTTGAAAATCGTCCCTGGGGAACCGGAGATATCTGACTTGAAAGCAGTGGTCCCCAACCAAACCTTTTAATTGCTCTTCCCAGCCTGATATCTCGTGTTTTTTCTGACTTAGAATATTTCTGAGGGAATAAGACAAAAGCTGGGACTCTCCCCTTTTGGTGGACACTGGCAGCTTGTCTCTACTATGCCCAGAACCAGAGATATTAGCCTTCCAGCAGCTGGTCCCTGCTCCAGCTCCACAGGTCTAATATGCAGTTTTAGATTTTCGTTGGTAAATTGCTCTGGCTCCTGAAATCTGATTCCCAAGTCCCCAGCACCTATTGAAAGGTAGGACTCTCTAGTTTTTTATCCCATGCAAAGCTAAGAAATATATTTTCAGGAACTTGAGATATCTGCAGTCAAGCAAGCTGCCCTCCCACCAAAAAATGTTGAATATTAAGCCCACTCCACTATCCACCCCTCCTCTGTGTATTAAACACCCCCTACCACCCTGGAAGTCATGTACCGGGCCCCTTCATTCAGCCCAGTGCCTCCTTCTACAGTTTAGTGTTCTCCCTCCCGCCCCATCTGTTCAGTAAAGGAGTAAGTAGCAGAAATTACTGTTCCAGGTCCTACATGCTGAGCGGAAGATAGAACACCCCCTACCGCACGCGGGACATCAAAGCTGACACTGATAGCACCCCCCACCCCTACCGCTAGAGGATGGGTAGGGGGCCCAGTGCATTGCTGTGTCCAGGGGCCTACACTGCTGTTAAGACTAGTGATGTGCACCGGAAATTTTTCGAGTTTTGTGTTTTGGTTTTGGATTTGGTTCCGCGGCCGTGTTTTGGATTCGGACGTGTTTTGGCAAAACCTCCCTGAAAATTTTTTGTCGGATTCGGGTGTTTTTTTTTTACAAAAAACCCTCAAAAACAGCTTAAATCATAGAATTTGGGGGTCATTTTGATCCCATAGTATTATTAACCTCAATAACCATCATTTCCACTCATTTTCAGTCTATTCTGAACACCTCACAATATTATTTTTAGTCCTAAAATTTGCACAGAGGTCGCTGGATGGCTAAGCTAAGCGACACAAGTGGCTCACACAAACACCTGGCCCATCTAGGAGTGGCACTGCAGTGTCAGACAGGATGGCACTTCCAAAAAATTGTCCCCAAACAGCACATGATGCAAAGAAAAAAAGAGGCGCACCAAGGTCGCTGTGTGACTAAGCTAAGCGACACAAGTGGCCGACACAAACACCTGGCCAATCTAGAAGTGGCACTGCAGTGTTAGGCAGTATGGCACTTCAAAAAAATTGTCCCCAAACAGCACATGATGCAAAGAAAAATGAAAGAAAAAAGAGGTGCAAGATGGAATTGTCCTTGGGCCCTCCCACCCACCCTTATGTTGTATAAACAGGACATGCACACTTTAACGAACCCATCATTTCAGCGACAGGGTCTGCCACACGACTGTGACTGAAATGACTGGTTGGTTTGGGCCCCCACTAAAAAAGAAGCAATCAATCTCTCCTTGCACAAACTGGCTCTACAGAGGCAAGATGTCCACCTCATCATCATCCTCCGATTCCTCACCCCTTTCACTGTGTACATCCCCCTCCTCACAGATTATTAATTCGTCCCCACTGGAATCCACCATCTCAGGTCCATGTGTACTTTCTGGAGGCAATTGCTGGTGAATGTCTCCACGGAGGAATTGATTATAATTCATTTTGATGAACATCATCTTCTCCACATTTTCTGGAAGTAACCTCGTACGCTGATTGCTGACAAGGTGAGTGGCTGCACTAAACACTCTTTCGGAGTACACACTGGAGGGTGGGCAACTTAGGTAAAATACAGCCAGTTTGTGCAAGGGCCTCCAAATTGCCTCTTTTTCCTGCCAGTATACTTACGGACTGTCTGACGTGCCTACTTGGATGCGGTCACTCATATAATCCTCCACCATTCTTTCAATGGTGAGAGAATCATATGCAGTGACAGTAGACGACATGTCAGTAATCGTTGGCAGGTCCTTCAGTCCGGACCAGATGTCAGCACTCGCTCCAGACTGCTCTGCATCACCGCCAGCGGGTGGGCTCGGAATTCTTAGCCTTTTCCTCGCACACCCAGTTGCGGGAGAATGTGAAGGAGGAGCTGTTGACGGGTCACGTTCCGCTTGACTTGACAATTTTCTCACCAGCAGGTCTTTGAACCTCTGCAGACTTGTGTCTGCTGGAAAGAGAGATACAACGTAGGTTTTAAATCTAGGATCGAGCACGGTGGCCAAAATGTAGTGCTCTGATTTCAACAGATTGACCACCCGTGAATCCTGGTTAAGCGAATTAAGGGCTCCATCCACAAGTCCCACATGCCTAGCGGAATCGCTCTGTTTTAGCTCCTCCTTCAATGTCTCCAGCTTCTTCTGCAAAAGCCTGATGAGGGGAATGACCTGACTCAGGCTGGCAGTGTCTGAACTGACTTCACGTGTGGCAAGTTCAAAGGGTTGCAGAACCTTGCACAACGTTGAAATCATTCTCCACTGCGCTTGAGTCAGGTGCATTCCCCCTCCTTTGCCTATATCGTGGGCATATGTACAGGCTTGAATGGCCTTTTGCTGCTCCTCCATCCTCTGAAGCATATAGAGGGTTGAATTCCACCTCGTTACCACCTCTTGCTTCAGATGATGGCAGGGCAGGTTCAGGAGTGTTTGCTGGTGCTCCAGTCTTCGGCACGCGGTGGCTGAATGCCGAAAGTGGCCCGCAATTCTTCGGGCCACCAACAGCATCTCTTGCACGCCCCTGTCGTTTTTTAAATAATTCTGCACCACCAAATTCAATGTATGTGCAAAACATGGGACGTGCTGGAATTTGCCCAGATGTAATGCACGCACAATATTGCTGGCGTTGTCCGATGTCACAAATCCCCAGGAGAGTCCATTTGGGGTAAGCCATTCTGCGATGATGTTCCTCAGTTTCCGTAAGAGATTGTCAGCTGTGTGCCTCTTCTGGAAAGCGGTGATACAAAGCGTAGCCTGCCTAGGAACGAGTTGGCGTTTGCGAGATGCTGCTACTGGTGCTGCCGCTGCTGTTCTTGCTGCGGGAGGCAATACATCTACCCAGTGGGCTGTCACAGTCATATAGTCCTGAGTCTGCCCTGCTCCACTTGTCCACATGTCCATGGTTAAGTGGACATTGGGTACAACTGCATTTTTTAGGACACTGGTGACTCTTTTTCTGAGGTCTGTGTACATTTTCGGTATCGCCTGCCTAGAGAAATGGAACCTAGATGGTATTTGGTACCGGGGACACAGTACCTCAATCAAGTCTCTAGTTGCCTCTGAATTAACAGTGGATACCGGAACCACGTTTCTCACCACCCAGGCTGACAAGACCTGAGTTATCCGGTTTGCAGCAGGATGACTGCTGTGATATTTCATCTTCCTCGCAAAGGACTGTTGGACAGTCAATTGCTTACTGGAAGTAGTACAAGTGGTCTTCCGACTTCCCCTATGGGATGACGATTGACTCCCAGCAGTAACAACAGCAGCGCCAGCAGCAGTAGGCGTTACACTCAAGGATGCATTGGAGGAATCCCAGGCAGGAGAGGACTCGTCAGACTTGCCAGTGACATGGCCTGCAGGACTATTGGCTTTCCTGTGTAAGGTGGAAATTGACACTGAGGGAGTTGGTGGTGTGGTTTGCAGGAGCTTGGTTACAATAGGAAGGGATTTAGTGGTCAGTGGTCTGCTTCCGCTGTCATACAAAGTTTTTGAACTTGTCACTGACTTCTGATGAATGCGGACCAGGTGACGTATAAAGGAGGATGTTCCTAGGTGGTTAACGTCCTTACCCCTACTTACAGATGTAGCCACCTTTATCTTGACTGGCTGAGGCGTTTGTCCCGATCGAGCATACGCAGCGTACCAGGGCGTAGGGAGGCGCGCCTAGTCACAGAGAGGCGTACCTAATCGCACGGAGGCAGACAGAGCGTTTGGCGTTACCTTTACGTGTAATACCTGCGATCATCCACCAGATGTCGCCTTTTACAATCACCACTGCGCATGCGTGTGGTCTCCCGTAAAATACAATACTGAAATATATAATAAGGACTACTTTACTAAGCGTCTCATTACGCTGCATACAGTAAATACTCATTACGCTGCATTATTTAATACAGTAAATACTCATTATGCTGCATTATTTAATACAGTATATACGGTACAGACGCAAATAGTACAGCATACAGTATATGATCCATCTACAGTACTTTATGAATATGTGAGCGTCCAAGTCCCGCAGACAAAACAACATAAAACCAGTAGTGTACACTGTCGCAAATGGACGTGTTAGAAGTTCACTATTGCCTCTTGAGATTAGGAATTTTGTACAGTATGTTAGCGTCCTAATCCCATAGCCATTACAGCATAATCAAAACCAATGGATTTATTCATCTGTCTGCGGCGAAGTAGTGAAGTGTTCCGCTTCCTATACTCAGAGTCCCGAGTTCGATTTCTAAAGTACGAATGCATGTTAGTTTTTTCCAGACACTTTATTATTTTTTTATTCACATAAACCAGGGCAAAGCTGCAGGAGCGGTTCTGTTAAGGTTCTATGCACCGTACAGTACACATACAATTCTGTAGCAGGGCAGACTCAATTGAAATGGCTACCACCTATGACTCCTTGCTCCACGGAGGCCCTAGGCTACGGAGCAAGTAACAGTCCAGATTTTGCAGGCTATGGGGCAATGCTGAAGGAGCGTCACAATCCCCTAGCTAAAATACACAGGGGCGATAGGACTAAGCGAGGTATATGCACATAACGATACACTGCAAAGTTCCCCATGGTTTTAATTATGCCTTTTCTTTGAACACAGTATTTTCGACTGCCTCGCCCTACACCCATCCCACTTTCCCCTTCCCCCCTGGGAGCCTGCAATGTACATGCAGTAGACAGGGAGGGAGTTCCGATCAGGTTACAAGACGTGCAACAGTATACTACTGTATGTAGGAAAATCCCCCGCCCACTCTGATTTATGTGAAACCTGTGTGCACCCTTCCATTGAATGTATAACAAAGAAAAAAAATAATAATAAAGTGAATGTTACAGGAACACATTAAAAAAAGGTTGGCACTTCCTTCCCATTGGTGTTGGTTTATGCCTTAGGGGACTCGGACGCAAATACTTGTATTTGAAAAGCACGTATTTTCCACTGCCTCTCCCTACCCCCATTGCCCTTCCCCCCTGGGAGCCTGCACAGGTCATGCAGTGGACAGGGAGGGAGTTCAGGTCAGGTACAATACACAAATGCCGACAATCTACAGTACTGTGTTACTCAGTTAGTTGCGTCGGAATACACTAGTTTATACTCATTACCGCTGTGTATTTGTATATAGCGGAATGAATCGCTGCTGCAGATTTACTTTGATTTATGTGAAACCTGTGTGCACCCTTTCATTGAATGTATAACAAAGAAAAACAATAATAAAGTGAATGTCACGGGAACATATAAAAAAAAAAAAGGTTGGCACTTTGGGACTCAAAGCTGTGACTCTCAGTGTGGGACGTAGAAGCCTTCATCGCTAGGTTGGTATGGAAGAGGAGACAATTAGCTACCAGAGGGTACCAACTCCAAGTTTCTGTGACCCCCACAAGGCTCATGGCAAGCGTCGGAACCCATGGTGGGTCTGACTTAACGGGCCCATTATAGTCTATGGGAAAATGAGTCCACTTTGCGTACTGATATCTCTGGTTCTGGGTGTCCCAGAGACTCGGGACTGGTACCATTTAAAAGAGGAGACTCTTGGCTTTCAGGGCAGACCAACGACTAGTTTATGTGACACTGTAAAGGGAAACCGTAAGCAACCGTGTATCGGGTCCCCTCCAGTTGTCCGCCTAGCTTGCACAGGATGCAGGGTTTCTGGCTAGATAGGAAATACTGTACAGAAATGCTAAGCATGGTAATTTGACATCCAGGAACATAGGGAGGAGTTTATCTCTCTCCATTATACTTAGAAAAATTTCACTTGCCACTGTACGTTACAAGCTGTTCGTGCTAATTAGTACAATAGTAGAACATACTGTACAGAGATACTAAGTACAGTGATTTGGCATCCACAAACTTAGGGAGGAGCTTTAATCTCTCTCCATTGTAATCTTTCTAAGTATAACGGAGAGAGATAAAAGCTCCTCCCTAAATTCCTGGGTGCCAAATAACCGTCTTTAGTATCTCTGTATAGTATTTTCAATTAGGGTACTAATTAGCACGGACAGCTTGTAAAGTACAGCGGCAAGTTTAATCTTTCTATGTAAAATGGAGAGAGATAAAAGCTCCTCAGTAAGTTCCTGGATGCCACATCACTATACTTAGTATCTCTGTACAGTATTTTCTATTAGGGTACTAATTAGCTGTTCGTGCTAATTAGTACACTAGTAGAACATACTGTACAGAGATACTACATACAGTGATTTGGCATCCAGGAACCTTAGGGAGGAGCTTTTATCTCTCTCCATTATGCTTAGAAAGATTACAATGGAGAGAGAATAAAGCTCCTCCCTAAGTTCGTGGATGCCAAATCACTGTACTTAGTATCTCTGTACAGTATGTTCTACTAGTGTACTAATTAGCACGAACAGCTTGTAACGTACAGTGGCAATTTTAATCTTTCTATGTATAATATAGAGAGATAAAAGCTCCTCCCTAAGTTCCTGGTTGCCAAATCACCATCCTTAGTATCTCTGTAAAGTATTTTCTATTAGGGTACTAATTAGCACGAACAGCTAATTAGTACCCTAATAGAAAATACTGTACAGAGATACTAAGTATAGTGATGTGGCATCCAGGAACTTACTGAGGAGCTTTTATCTCTCTCCATTTTACATAGAAAGATTAAACTTGCCGCTATACGTTACAAGCTGTCCGTGCTAATTAGTACCCTAATTGATAATACTATACAGAGATACTAAAGACGGTTATTTGGCACCCAGGAATTTAGGGAGGAGCTTTTATCTCTCTCCATTATACTTAGAAAGATTACAATGGAGAGAGATAAAAGCTCCTCCCTAAGTTCGTGGATGCCAAATCACTGTCCTTAGTATCTCTGTACAGTATGTTCTACTAGTGTACTAATTAGCACAAACAGCTTGTAACGTACAGTGGCAAGTGTAATTTTTCTAAGTATAATGGAGTGAGATAAAAACTCCTCCCTATGTTCCTGGATGTCAAATTACCATGCTTAGCATTTCTGTACAGTATTTCCTATCTAGCCAGAAACCCTGTATCCTGTGCAAGCTAGGCGGACAACTGGAGGGGACCCGAAACACGGTTGCTTCCCGTTTCCTTTTCCAGTGTCACATAAACTAGTGGTTGGTCTGCTCCGAAAGCCAAGAGTCTCCTCTTTTGTATGGTACCAGTCCTGAGTCTCTGGGACACCCAGAACCAGAGATATCAGTACGCAAAGTGGACCCATTTTCCCATAGACTATAATGGGACCGTTAATTCAGACCCACCATGGGTTCCGACGCTTGCCATGAGCCTTGTGGGGGTCACAGAAACTTGGGGTTGGTACCCTCCGGTAGCTAATTGTCTCCCCTTCCATACCAACCTAGTGATGAAGGCTCCCACCTCCCATGCTGAGAGTCACAAAGTGCCAACCTTTTTTTTTTATATGTTCCCGTGACATTCACTTTATTATTGTTTTTCTTTGTTGTACATTCAATGAAAGGGTGCACACAGGTTTCACATAAATCAAAGTAAATCTGCAGCAGCGATTCATTCCGCTATATACAAATACACAGCGGTAATGAGTATAAATTAGTGTATTCCAACGCAACTAACTGAGCAACACAGTACTGTAGATCGTCAGCATTTGTGTATTGTACCTGACCTGAACTCCCTCCCTGTCCACTGCATGACCTGTGCAGGCTCCCAGGGGGGAAGGGCGATGGGGGTAGGGAGAGGCGGTGGAAAACACTGTGCTTTTGAAATACAAGTATTAACGTCCGAGTCCCCTAAGGCATAAACCAACACCAATGGGAAGGAAGTGCCAACCTTTTTTTAATGTGTTCCTGTAACATTCACTTTATTATTATTATTTTTCTTTGTTATACATTCAATGGAAGGGTGCACACAGGTTTCACATAAATCAGAGTGGGCGGTGGATTTTCCTACATACAGTAGTATACTGTTGCACATGTCTTGTAACCTGATCGGAACTCCCTCCCTGTCTACTGCATGTACTTTGCAGGCTCCCAGGGGGGGAAGGGGAAAGTGGGATGGGGGTAGGGTGAGGCAGTGGAAAATACCGTGTTCAAAGAAAAGGCATAATCAAAACCATGGGGAACTTTGCGGTGTATCGTTATGCGCAAAGACCTCACTTATCCCTATCACCCCTGTGTATTTTAGCTAGGGGATTCTGACGCTCCTTCAGCATTGCCCCGTGACCTACCAAATCTGTGCTGTTACTTGCTCCATAGCCGAGGGCCTCCATTGGGCGAGGAGACACAGGCGGTAGCCATTTCAATTGAGTCTGCCCTGCTATAGAATTGTATGTATACCATATGGTGCATAGACCCTAAACAGTACAACTGCTCCTGCAGCTTTGCCCTAGTTTACGTGAATAACTCCCTCCCTGTCTACTGCATGACCTGTGCAGGATCCCAGGGGGGAAGGGCGATGGGCAAGCGGGAGGCGGTGGAAAATACTGTGCTTTTGAAATGCAAGTACTGTATGAGTCTGAGTCCCCAGTAGCCTCCTGCTAGCCTATTGCCCTTCCCCCCTGGGAGCCTGCACAGATCATGCAGTAGACAGGGAGGGAATTCAGGTCATGTGCAATACACAAACGCCGAATATCTACTGTATAGTACTGTTTTGCTCACTTAGTAGCGTCAGAATACACTCATTTCTACTCATTGCCGTTGTGCAGTTGCATTTAGCGTAAAGAATCGCTCCTGCAGATGTACTTTGATTTATGTGAAACCTGTGTGCATCCTTCCATTGGATGTATTAAAGAGAATTTTTTTTTTTTTTAAATGAATGTCACGGGAACACATAAAAAAAATGGTTGGCATTTCCTTCCCATTGGTGTTGGTTTACAGTATGCCGTAGTGGACTCGGACGCTCATGTAATTGCATTTCAAAGGCACAGTACAGTATTTCCCATCGTCTCCCCCTACCCCCATCGCCCTTCCCCCCTGGGAGCCTGCACAGGGAGGGAATTCAGGTCATGTGCAATACACAAACGCTGAAGATCTACAGTACTGTTTTGCTCAGTTAGTAGCGTCAGAATACCCTCATTTCATTCCCGCTGTTTAGTTGCATTTAGCGTAAAGAATCGCTCCTGCAGATGTACTCTGATTTATATGTAACTTGTGTGCACCTTTCCATTGACTGTCTTACAATGTAGATAAAATAATACAGTGTATTATTACAATAAAAAAAAAAAAAAGAAGGCACATCACGTCTCGAACCCTGGACCCCCAGCGTGGGAGCCTTCACCCCTAGCCCACGACGCCTCATGAGAGACTCCCAATTTCATGTGTGAAAGTACTGCAAACAGCGCCCGTCCCCCACCCCATTGGTGTTGGTTTATGCCTTAGAGGACTCGGACGCTCGCATTTGTAAAGCACGGTATTTTCCACCGCCTCCTGCTAGCTACTGTAGCCCTCCATTCCCAGACGCTCATGTATTTTAAAAGCACGGTGTTTATACATTGTCCTGTACATTCTTCCTTTTACACAATTACTGTAGTTGCGTCTCCATACACATACAGTACTCCATACTTTTTCCACCGCCTCCCGTTACGCCTACAGTATTGTCAGAGCTGTAGATCAATCCGCCGCTATACTGTACGATCGAAAGTACTGGATTAGTGGAGCATTAGCCACACAGTGGTGGAGATGTGTAATGCATGATGAGTATCTAGATCGCCTCAACGCGCCTACCTGTGATTAAACTCCGCTATCGCCTTAGCGTGACTAAACGCCCGTCTCGGCGGAGAAACAGTCAAGATAAAGGTGGCTACATCTGTATTACAGCTTGACAAAGGCAACACACGGCTTGACACCTGTTGTCCGCATTTGTGTTGAAATAATTCCACACCGAAGAGGTGATTTTTTTTGTATTTTGACCAGGCATGTCAATGGCCATATTCGTCCCACGGACAACAGGTGTCTCCCCGGGTGCCTGACTTAAACAAACCACCTCACCATCAGAATCCTCCTTGTCAATTTCCTCCCCAGCGCCAGCAACACCCATATCCTCATCCTGGTGTACTTCAACAGTGACATTTTCAATTTGACTATCAGGAACTGGACTGCGGGTGCTCCTTCCAGCACTTGCAGGGGGCGTGCAATTGGTGGAAGGGGCAAGCTCTTCCCGTCCAGTGTTGGGAAGGTCAGGCATCGCAACCGACACAATTGGACTCTCCTTGGGGATTTGTGATTTAGAAGAACGCACAGTTCTTTGCTGTGCTTTTGCCAGCTTAAGTCTTTTCATTTTTCTAGCGAGAGGATGAGTGCTTCCATCCTCATGTGAAGCTGAACCACTAGCCATGAACATAGGCCAGGGCCTCAGGTGTTCCTTGCCACTCCGTGTCGTAAATGGCATATTGGCAAGTTTACGCTGCTCATCAGACGCTTTCAATTTTGATTTTTGGGTCATTTTACTGAACTTTTGTTTTTTGGATTTTACATGCTCTCTACTATGACATTGGGCATCGGCCTTCGCAGACGACGTTGATGGCATTTCATTGTCTCGGCCATGACTAGTGGCAGCAGCTTCAGCACGAGGTGGAAGTGGATCTTGATCTTTCCCTATTTTACCCTCCACATTTTTGTTCTCCATTTTTTAATGTGTGGAATTATATGCCAGTATCAATAGCAATGGCCTACTACTATATATAGTGCGCACAACTGAAATGCACCACAGGTATGGATGGATAGTATACTTGACGACACAGAGGTAGGTAGAGCAGTGGCCTTCCGTACCGTACTGCTATATATACTGGTGGTCACTGTCAGCAAAACTCTGCACTGTACTCCTCCTATATAATATACTGGTGGTCCCCAGTGCCCACAATAAAGCAGTGTGAGCACAGATATATGCAGCACACTGAGCACAGATATGGAGTGTTTTTCAGGCAGACAACGTATACTGGTGGTCACTGGTCAGCAAAACTCTGCACTGTACTCCTCCTATATAATATACTGGTGGTCCCCAGTGCCCACAATAAAGCAGTGTGAGCACAGATATATGCAGCACACTGAGCACAGATATGGAGTGTTCTTCAGGCAGACAACGTATACTGGTGGTCACTGTCGGCAAAACTCTGCACTGTACTCCTCCTATATAATACAGCTGCTCCCCAGTCCCCACAATTAAGCAGTGTGAGCACAGATATATGCAGCACACTGAGCACAGATATGGAGTGTTTTTCAGGCAGACAACGTATACTGGTGGTCACTGGTCAGCAAAACTCTGCACTGTACTCCTCCTATATAATACAGCTGCTCCCCAGTCCCCACAATTAAGCAGTGTGACCACAGATATATGCAGCACACTGAGCACAGATATGGAGTGTTTTTCAGGCAGACAACGTATACTGGTGGTCACTGTCAGCAAAACTCTGCACTGTACTCCTCCTATATAATACAGCTGCTCCCCAGTCCCCACAATTAAGCAATAAGCACAAATATTATTAATAAACGGAGAGGACGCCAGCCACGTCCTCTCCCTAACATTTCCAATGCACGAGTGAAAATGGCGGCGACGCGCGGCTGCTTATATAGAATCCGAATCTCCCGAGAATCCGACAGCGGGATGATGACGTTCGGGCGCGCTCGGGTTAACCGAGCCATACAGGAGAATCTGAGTATGCCTCGGACCCGTGTAAAATGGGTGAAGTTCGGGGGGGTTCGGTTTCCGAGAAACCGAACCCGCTCATCACTAGTTAAGACGGCCCTGAACTCGTCATCACGCCTCTAGCACGGGAGAATTGGGCAGCAGGAGCTGGGACATACTGTATCTCCTAAATTTGGAAGTCTCCTGGAAATTCCGGGACAGTGGATAACCATGCTATATGCTACCTGTAGTGTGAATATGACAGTCAGCATGAAACAGAATAAACTAAACCTATGTATAACCCAAGGGTTTCCTTCTAGATGTGCTGATCTTACATCTCTCTCAATTACAGAATCTGTTTCATTTTCTTCAGGTCTTCAAACAGTTGCTGTCAGGGCGATGTAATTACAGAATGTTTGAGGAGTAGCTGTATAATTGCTTTCTGTGTAGATGTTATGCTCCTAATTAACTCATCAGCAGAAAGATTGCCCAGCAAAGGAGAGTACTGGAAGAAGAAATGAAGAAATATATCTATGAACATTCTGCGCCTAAATCTAAGTTGTATGTAAATCTGGCGTATGTTGCTGGCGTATGTTGCTCTTAAGACATGTGCACAAAAAACATATCTGCGCTCACTTTTGTGCAGCATTGTATGCATTTTGAGATTTCATCGCCCCTATATGTGCGCCAGTTTTCTACTTCACCACCATCGTCATCATCATGTGTGCACTTTCACCTACCCTATGGGGGTCATAGCGAATTGATTGTAGCTGTACTAAATTTAGCACAGCTACGATCATCTTCCCTGACATGCGGAGGGAAGCCCAGCACAGGGCTAGTCCGCCCCGCATGTAAGTCCGGCCCCACCCACACAAATACAAAAGCATCGCACAGCTGCGATACTTTTGTATTTGTTGAGTAACTCCCGGCCAGCGCAGCTCCTGTAGCTGGCCGGGAGTTGATTGTCGCTGCCACTGGCCGCAGCGGCTGCATGAGACGTCACGCAGCCGCCGCAGCCCGACCCCCCCAACGGTCCGGCCACACCTGCGTTGGCCGGACCGCGCCCCTAAACGGCGGCTTAAAGCCGCTGTCCAGCCCCCTCCCGCCCAGCGACCGCCTCTGTCTCAGAAGCGATCACTAGGCAATGACGGCTGCCATGCGCCGGCGCACTGCGGCACATGCGCAGTTCCGACCCGATCGCTGCGACAAACTGCAGCGAGCGATCGGGTCGGAATGACCCTCTATATTAGGAGCATGTTATCTGTCAATATGCCCTTCTTGTCACTCCATCCCACGAGACTGCTAGCATCTGCATCTTTTTTGTTGAAAATGCATCTTAGTCAGAATGTGATGCAACCAGGACACACATAATGCATCTGCGACATTTGCAGTGGCAGACTT
Source organism: Pseudophryne corroboree (assembly GCF_028390025.1). Lineage (NCBI taxonomy): Eukaryota > Metazoa > Chordata > Amphibia > Anura > Myobatrachidae > Pseudophryne > Pseudophryne corroboree. The sequence continues at coordinate 736,835,840 of NC_086448.1, read as the reverse complement.
TACCTATAGAATTGCAGCCCCCCCCCCCAAATCCACCACCTCAGCCCAGATTCAGTGAAGCCAGTGACTGGCAGTGAATTCCTATTGGAAGTCCTACCTGCCAGTCAGAGACACTACAGGCAGTCCCAATGGGAGGGGGGATTCCTTCCTCCAGGACTGCTAGACCGTGCTGTGAATAGTAGGGAGCTGGCCTCCTGTAGGAAGCCACTCTCTTTCTTTCTTAGCTGGCTTTTATGGGCTGCTACTGAGCATGCGCCAGTCCCGGCATCTGTAAACTACTGTACATTGTACAGATGTTGGGAACCAGCCGGCTGTGGGGACCAGGGAACAGGGACCCGGCGGCAGGGACAAGGGAGAAGGGACCCGGCAGCACGGCCAGTGGCAGCCCACCTCCTCCACTGAGGTAAGCCACTGCTGACCACTTGTATATCTGTGTGCGACTGAGTCTCTGACTCTGCATATAAAGTGCTACACAGCAATGGGAACGGCTTTTTCCCATGCCAAGTTCTATTGTGCTCCGTATACAGACTCATTCGCACACAGATAGACAAGTGTTGCATATTAAATTAATCTTCGCAGTCTCCTGGTGAGTCCTGGTGGCATCGTGTTACGACTAAGACGCATTTTCAGCAAAAACAAAAAGATGCCCAATGCTGGCAGACTTGCACGGGACCTGGCAGCTCACGTGCGCCAAGCATCTCGTGTTGCGTAGTCTATTGAGGCTAGATGTATGAGGACACATCTGTAAGTGAAAATGCGCCTTTTCTCAGGCAGCCGCTTTCTCTGCAATTCCTGTGCAGTTAAAATAAATTTCAACAACAATTATCTTATGTGACTTAATCAGGTTGTGGTGCTTGATTTTCTTGAAAGGCTACTTGCTATTCTGGTGATGTATTCCTCATCTAACCGCAGTTGTCTTATTCTGCTCCCAGAGGAACATGCAGAAATCAGCTACAACCTCTAGGGAGTAAAATAATTTGTAGTTTAAGTACAAATAACATATTTGATCAGTCACAGAGAGAATCATTTGCAGGATAACGGTGATGTCACTTCGGAAGTGCACAACAAATCTCCCGAGGTTACTTGTAGTTATTTAGTCAATACACAGGTGATTCTGGATGTCTTCCAGAACATGCAATTATAGGAAAGTCTGAAGCAGTGTGAAACATGAAAAACAATTAAACATCATTTAGAACTTTCAGAAATACCCATGGGCTATAATTGGCGACATCTGCATATAATGAATGTGGTAAAGCATCCAGTTGCAGCTGCTTCATATAATACTTTTTTAAAGCCGTGAACTTTTTGAGGCACTATCAATGAAAGATATAGGTGGCTGCAGGGGCAAAAGCAGGATTTCTAGAGGGGAAGGGGTTCCAAATGCATTCCACAATCTCCCACGCTGCGGAACATTGGAGCAAGAGTGTTAGTCTGGGGGAGCGGTAGAAGAACCTAGGGCCACATTCAAGGTTGATGGCAAAAGCAAAATCTTCCTCTAATGGACAAAACCATGTGCAGTGCAGGTGGGGCAGATATAACGGGTTGGTCTTCAGTATGCCGAATGTCGGGATCCCGGCACAGAGTATACTGGCACCGGGATCCCGACACCCGGCATACCGACAGATATTCTCCCTCGTGGGGGTCCACGACCCCCCTGGAGGGAGAATAAATAGCGTGGCGCGTTTAGCGCACCATCGTGCCCACAGCGTGGCGAGCACAGCGAGCCCGTAAGGTGCTCCTTTGCGCTCGCCACACTGTCGGTATGCCGGCGGTCGGGCTCCCGGCACCGGTATGCTATTCGCCGGGAGCCCAGCCGCCAGCATACCATACTACACCCAATATAACATGTGCAGAGAGAGTTAGATTTGGGTGGGGTGTGTTCAAACTGAAATCTAAATTGCAGTGTTAAAATAAAGCAGCCAATATTTACCCTGCACAGAAACAATATAACCCACCCAAATCTAACTCTCTCTGCAAATGTTATATCTGCCTCCCTGCAGTGCACATGGTTTTGTCCATTCAAGGAATATTTTGCTTTTGTAATCAACCTTGAATTAGGCCCTTAGTACTGACCCTGGCTGTACACATTGGTCTTTTTATACACTGGAAACTGTATGGAATACAGTATTTATATTTAACACAGTATATGCTCTATAGTAGAGGCTGTATCAAACACAGTTAACTAATATAAATAAGTGGTCAGGAAAAGGTTAAACATCCCATAATAAATAAATAAATACACAAACATACCGTAATAGAACCAGAACTGCAATTTTTAAGCACTCCTTCTCCCACCTCACGGTAAGGCACCTGTCTATTCCTCCTGGCAGCTACTCTCTGGTCCAGTGCACTGATTGGGGGCAAAGATACACACACACACACACACACACACACACACACACACACACACACACACACACACACACACACACACACACACACACACACGTAGGATAAGCTGCTACCACTGGGCATGTGCAGCAGCTCTGCTCTGTCCCTTACACTGCATGTTGTGGCGGCAGTTCTAGTAATAGTATCATATACTATTGCTTTTGTCATAATTTCAGTCTCTGGCCAAGAGGAAGGGGGTTTCCGGGCAACTGGAAACACCCCCTGCATTTGCCTATGGGTTGTTAATGAATCACACATTACTTGCTGTCCAGTGAAAAAGCTGCTTTAGAAAACCTGTAGATTGAGTTTACAGAGCAAGATTGTAACATTTCCGCGAGAAGGCTGCACAGGAAGAGATGAGGAGTTGGGCAGGTGGAAGGACCGCCTGGTAAATTCTACACTTGATGCTCCAATGCACCTTTTTTGTAAGACATTTCCTTTTGGAGAGCAACATTATTGCAATCACATAGAGGGGTGGAATGGGTGTATTTTTTGAGACATTCATAAACAGTGAGGAGCACACTGTCATTAGCATGAGTATTCAGTCACAGTGTCACTAGTCAGAATGTCAACATTTAAACTATCGACACCATAAGGTCAATATGGATAATGTCAGCACCTGCAGAATATCGACATTGACAGAAAGTGGAAATAGGAAACACTTCCATAGGGGTTTGGGTTAGCATTAGAGATAGAATTACACTAAAAATACATTGTCAAGATTTCAGCCATGTGGACATTACAGCTCAGATCAGTGTCGGCTTGCTGAATGTCAACAAGGTTAATGTTTACATCCTAAACATGTTAACATGTCCAGTGCTAACATTACAACCATGTCAAAATTCTCATGTTGCCCTAATATATCTCACCCTTCCCAACCCATAGATCAGTGATTTTCAACATTTTTATACTTGCGGCACACCAAACAATATTTTAAAATTGCCAAGGCACACTATCAGTTCCCCACAGAAAGAAAACAAAAAACACACATTGGCCCTCATAGTAAAAAAAATCCACACATACATTGGCCTACACAGGAAAAACAATCACATTGCTCCCCACATAAATCATATTGCTCCCTACATGAATTATTCACATTGTTCCCCCCATAAATCCATAAATCCTTATTCTCCCCACATAAATCCTATTGTTCCCCACAGGAGAAAAAAAATAACAAATATTAGCCCCTACTGGTCAGCTGTCCTCCTCCCTGTCCCTCAGTGGCGGGGGTTGTTCATAGTGGAGTGCTGCGAATACTGAGCAGTGGGTGGTCAGGCAGGTGTGGATGTGGGTGGGCAAGGAAAGCTGTGTATGCAGGCAGGAACTGGAAGATGTGTATGCAGGCAGGTGGGCTGGGTGGTGAGACGCGGCGACTGTGACCTATGATATCGCACCGCCGCATCTTCAAGGCATACATCACAGGCGGCGTACAACTGATCCTCTAAGAAGAGCCTGGGCCAACAGTTCACTCTGAAGATGCAGGATGCTGCTCTGGCTCCGCGGCACACTGGTTGAAAAAGCCTGCCATAGATAAACTTAAACGATGGACTCTGACAGCAGTCTGTTTTCAGATCTCATCCTTTGCCCCTACTACTCTCTCTGTGAACTGCTGGTACACTCACACATCTGGGAGAGAGTCTCCCGGCTTCCGGGAAAGTGGGCAGCAGAAAGTAGGTGTGCACTTATTTTGTAGTGCCCATTGGGTCACTGTCTGTGACCTAAGTTTGTAGATGTGTTTTCTTCAGTGGAAATGATGTGGAGCTATTACTTCATTATTACAATGAAAGAATAACTGCAAAGCAACACGCTCATACTCATACTGGGTCTGGGACTCAGGGTCGACAGCACAAAGGTCGACACACCTTAGGTCGACGACAATTGGTCGACACACCTTAGGTCGACATGGACAAAAGGTCGACATGGAAAAAGGTCGACATGAGTTTTTTATGTTTTTTTTGGTGTCGTTTTCTTCGTAGAGTGACCGGGAACCCCAATTAGTGCACCGCTTTGCTCGCCATGCTTCGGGCATGGTGCCTTTGCTTCGCTCGGCACACTTTACCGTTCCAATCGTAGTCCACGTGGATCGTTAAGTATGAAAAGGTTCAAAAAAAGGAAAAAATTGTAAAAAACTCATGTCGACCTTTTTCCATGTCGACCTTGTTCCTGTCGACCTTTTGTCCATGTCGACCTAAGGTGTGTTGACCAATTGGCGTCGACCTAAGGTGTGTCGACCTTTGTGCTGTCGACCTGGAGTCCGGATACCCTCATACTATAGGGGTCATTCCGAGTTGATCGTAGCTGTGCTAAATTTAGCACAGCTACGATCATTCACACTGACATGCGGGGGGATGCCCAGCACAGGGCTAGTCCTCCCTGCATGTCAGTGCCGGCTCCCCCCCACAGAAGTGCAAAGGCATCGCTCAGCGGCGATGCCTTTGCACTTCAAGAGTAGCTCCCGGCCGGCACAGCTTTAGCGTGCTGGCCGGGAGCTACTCATCGCTCCCCGGCCCGCAGCGGCTGCGTGTGAGGTCACGCAGCCGCTGCGGCCCGCCCCCCGTTCGGTCCGGCCATGCCTGCATTGGCCCGACTGCTCCCACGAAACGGCGGCCAAACGCCGCCGTTCCGCCCCCTCCCGCCCAGCAATCGTCTTCGGCCGCCTGGCATGCACCAGCGCACTACGGCGCAGGTGCATGCATAGTAGGGACCCGTTCGCTCGGCTGCGACATAAAGCAGTGAGCGAACGGGTCAGAATGACCTCCTATGTGCCTGTCTACAACAATACAAATAAGACTAATGACAGTACATGTATCGCTCTTCTGTAATATTGTGATATGTACTGTAACTACAGTATGGCCCTCATTCTGATGTGGCTGGAGGTGCAGTGGCTGCTGCTTACATAGAATCAGCAGTGACAGCACTAATATGGCAGTACAGCAGGGGGCGTCACACCTCCTGCTGCATTACTGACCCGAATAGCGTCACTGGATGCAGCAGCGGATCATCTGCAACATCATCGGCAGGTTGTGTGACCCATGGGGCCGCGCAAGCCGTTTGCCACATTTGCTACACCATGGCCAGGAAAACTCCATCCTCTGATGGAGACCCTGGCCTCTTCCCTCCCCTGCAACGCTGGCGACATGCCTTCATTTTAAGAAACAGAGGCCCTCGCCGCCACCAAAAGGCATTAGACTGAGTATCACTGACAGTCTGACGCCGTCCTGCGTCCGCCATCGCAGACCCGCGCTGCACATGTGCAATATGGGTCTGGCACATGCGTTATTAATTAAACATCGGTACTTTGCTGCATGAGCCACAGATCCTGCGGGATCTGAATGAGGCCCAAAATATGTAGCTCAATACGTATAGAATCGCAAAAATTATGCAATATCAAATAAACTAAAAGACGAAACGTGTAATAAATTGGCAAAAAATATCTATTTGCAGAAAACCCCCAGGTCTTTGGAATCATAAGCCAGAAGCTTTTGTTAATGCTGTGCTTCCAAGTCCTAAGCAGAATGGTTTGCTAGACACTTTTTCATGTCTTATTTTAGAAAAAGAAGAGCCCGTAACATATATCTCTAGCAAGCGTGCTACTGTCAGGCTCCATCGTTAAATGCGGTGTACAAGCTCAGTAATGAACTGGAGGTTTAGACAGACAAATGGAGAAGGAGGTTCAATATAGAAAAATGTAAAGTTATGCACCTTGGGACTAAGAATAATCGAGCAGCCCTTAAATTAAATGGGGAAATTGTAGGCGAGACAGTAGTGGAAAAATATTTGGGGGTGCTCATTGATAATAGAATTAGTAGCAGATCCCAATGTCAAAGTGCAGCAACAAAAGCAAATAAGGTTGCTAGCGTGCATAAAACGGGGTATGGAGACAAGGAATGAGAGTGTAATCCTGCCACTGTACAAATCACTGGTGCAGCCACACCTGGAATACTGTGTACAGTTCTGGGCACCTCACTATAAAAAAGATATCTTGGAACTAAAAAGGGATCAGAGGCGAGCCATCAAACTGATCAAGGGGTTAGAGGCACTGGATTATGAGGAAAGGCTTACTAGGTTAGATATGTTTACACTCGAAAAGAGGCGTTCAAGAGAAGACATTATTAATATTTACAAGTATATAAAGGGACAATGCAAGGATCTATCAGGCGAAAAGGCTCTACACAGGACACGTGGGCACCCTCTGAGGTTGGAGGAGAGAAAGTTTCAAACCGAACATAGAAAATGGTTCTTCACAGTAAGGGCAGTAAAATTTTGGTATTCTCTGCTAGAGAAAGTAGTAATGGCAGACTCAGTTAATAATGTTTAAAAATGGATTAGATAAATTGCTAGCTGAACGAAATATCCAAGGATATAGCATTTAAAGGAAGAGAATGGTAGAGAAAGCATGAATTATAGCTGTTATTTAGACCTATAAACATAACTTAATCTGGGTCATTATAGTTAACACGTTATATACTGAGTAGCAGGGGCGGATCCAGAAGAAAATGAAAGGGGGGGCACCATGACAGTGGAACGGTAATAGTTATATTTACATGTACCTAAGGCACGCATGCTCCCAGATAAGGGGTGTGATATCACAGGGGGCGTGAGCCTCACAGAATATGCCACCAGGTAATGATTGGCTATAGGAGCGCATCCTGGTTTATTGCCAATGTTTCACCCTGATGAAAAGGCTGATTGGGCCGTGAAATGTTGGTCACCTGTTCCATTAGTTATAGGAGCCTGGAAGGCACCCCAGCACAATAATAAGAATTTACTCACCGGTAATTCTATTTCTCATAGTCCGTAGTGGATGCTGGGGACTCCGTAAGGACCATGGGGATTAGCGGCTCCGCAGGAGACTGGGCACAACTAAAAAGAAAGCTTTTAGACTACTGGTGTACACTGGCTCCTCCCACCAAGACCCTCCTCCAGACCTCAGTTAGGATACTGTGCCCGGAAGAGCTGACACAATTAGGAAGGATTTTGAATCCCGGGTAAGACTCATACCAGCCACACCAATCACACCGTATAACTCGTGATAACTATACCCAGTTAACAGCATGATAACAACTGAGCCTCTCAACAGATAGCTCAACAATAACCCTTTAGTTAAGCAATAACTATATACAAGTATTGTAGACTATCCGCACTTGGGATGGGCGCCCAGCATCCACTACGGACTATGAGAAATAGAATTACCGGTGAGTAAATTCTTATTTTCTCTAACGTCCTAAGTGGATGCTGGGGACTCCGTAAGGACCATGGGGATTATACCAAAGCTCCCAAACGGGCGGGAGAGTGCGGATGACTCTGCAGCACCGAATGAGAGAACTCAAGGTCCTCCTCAGCCAGGGTATCAAATTTGTAGAATTTTGCAAACGTGTTTGCCCCTGACCAAGTAGCAGCTCGGCAAAGTTGAAGAGCCGAGACCGCTCGGGCAGCCGCCCAAGAAGAGCCCACTTTCCTCGTGGAATGGGCTTTCACTGATTTAGGATGCGGCAGTCCAGCCGCAGAATGTGCAAGCTGAATCGTACTACAGATCCAGCGAGCAATAGTCTGCTTAGAAGCAGGTGCACCCAACTTGTTGGGCGCATACAGGATAAAGAGCGAGTCAGTCTTCCTGACTGCAGCTGTCCTGGAAACATAAATTTTTAGGGCCCTGACTACATCCAACAACTTGGAAGCCTCCAAGTCATTTGTAGCCGCAGGCACCACTATAGGTTGGTTCAGATGAAAAGCTGATACCACTTTGGGGAGAAACTGGGGACGAGTCCTCAATTCTGCCCTATCCATATGGAAAATCAGATAAGGGCTTTTACATGACAAAGCCGCCAATTCTGAAACACGCCTGGCCGAAGCCAAGGCCAACAACATGACCACTTTCCACGTGAGATATTTCAAATCCACGGTTTTCAGTGGCTCAAACCAATGTGACTTTAGGAAATCCAACACCACGTTGAGATCCCAAGGTGCCACTGGAGGCACAAAAGGGGGCTGAATATGCAGCACTCCCTTAACAAAAGTCTGAACTTCAGGTAGTGAAGCCAATTCTCTCTGGAAGAAAATCGATAGAGCCGAAATCTGGACCTTAATGAAACCCAATTTAAGGCCCATAGTCACCCCTGACTGTAGGAAGTGCAGGAACCGGCCCAGCTGAAATTCTTCCATTGGGGCCTTCCTGGCCTCACACCACGCAACATATTTTCGCCATATGCGGTGATAATGGTTCGCGGTTACTTCTTTCCTAGCTTTTATCAGCATAGGAATGACTTCCTCCGGAATGCCCTTTTCCTTCAGGATCCGGTGTTCAACCGCCATGCCGTCAAACGCAGCCGCGGTAAGTCTTGGAACAGACAGGGCCCCTGCTGCAGCAGGTCCTGTCTGAGCGGTAGAGGCCATGGGTCCTCTGACATCATTTCTTGAAGTTCCGGATACCACGCTCTTCTTGGCCAATCCGGAACAATGAGTATAGTTCTTACTCCTCTTCTCCTTATTATCCTCAGTACCTTTGGTATGAGAGGAAGAGGAGGGAACACATAAACCGATCGGTACACCCACTGTGTTACCAGAGCGTCCACAGCTATCGCCTGCGGGTCTCTTGACCTGGCGCAATATTTTTCTAGCTTTTTGTTTAGGCGGGACGCCATCATGTCCACCTGTGGTTTTTCCCACTGGTTTACAATCATTTGAAAGACTTCTGGATGAAGTCCCCACTCTCCCGGGTGGATGTCGTGCCTGCTGAGGAAGTCTGCTTTCCAGTTGTCCACTCCCGGAATGAACACTGCTGACAGTGCTAACACGTGATTTTCCGCCCATCGGAGAATCCTTGTGGCTTCTGCCATCGCCGTCCTGCTTCTCGTGCCGCCCTGTCGATTTACATGGGCGACCGCCGTGGTGTTGTCTGACTGGATCAGTACCAGTTGGTTTTGAAGCAGGGGTTTTGCCTGACTTAGGGCATTGTAAATGGCCCTTAGTTCCAGAATATTTATGTGCACCATAGTCCTTGGAAGTTTCTTCCCTGTGTGACTGCTCCCCAGCCTCGAAGGCTGGCATCCGTGGTCACCAGGACCCAGTCCTGTATGCCGAATCTGCGGCCCTCTTGAAGATGAGCACTCTGCAGCCACCACAGCAGAGACACCCTTGTCCTTGGAGACAGGGTTATCAGACGATGCATCTGAAGATGCGATCCGGACCACTTGTCCAGCAGGTCCCACTGAAAGGTTCTTGCATGAAACCTGCCGAATGGAATCGCTTCGTAGGAAGCTACCATTTTTCCCAGGATCCACGTGCAGTGATGCACCGACACCTGTTTTGGTTTTAGGAGGCCTCTGACTAGAGATGACAGCTCCTTGGCCTTCTCCTCCGGGAGAAACACTTTTCTCTGTTCTGTGTCCAGAACCATCCCTAGGAACAGCAGGCGTGTCGTAGGGACCAGCTGTGACTTTGGAATGTTTAGAATCCAGCCGTGCTGTTGTAGCACTTCCCAAGATAGTGCTACCCCTACCAACAACTGCTCTCTGGACCTCGCCTTTATCAGGAGATCGTCCAAGTACGGGATAATTAAAACTCCCTTCCTTCGAAGGAGTATCATCATTTCCGCCATTACCTTGGTAAAGACCCTCGGAGCCGTGGAGAGACCGAACGGCAACGTCTGGAATTGGTAATGACAATCTTGTACCACAAACCTGAGGTACTCCTGGTGAGGATGGTAAATGGGGACATGTAGGTAAGCATCCTTGATGTCCAGCGATACCATGTAATCTCCCTCGTCCAGGCTTGCAATAACCGCCCTGAGCGATTCTATCTTGAACTTGAATTTTTTTATATATGTGTTCAAGGATTTCAAATTTAAAATGGGTCTCACCGAACCGTCCGGTTTCGGTACCACAAACATTGTGGAATAGTAACCCCTTCCTTGTTGAAGTAGGGGCACCTTTACTATCACTTGTTGTGAATACAGCTTTTGAATTGCCTGTAACACTGCCTCCCTGCCTGAGGGAGTGGTTGGCAAGGCAGATTTGAGGAAACGGCGGGGGGGAGACGTCTCGAATTCCAGTTTGTACCCCTGAGATACTATTTGAAGGATCCAGGGATCCACCCGTGAGCGAGCCCACTGATTGCTGAAATTTTTGAGACGGGCCCCCACCGTACCTGGCTCCGCCTGTGGAGCCCTAGCGTCATGCTGTGGACTTAGAGGAAGCGGGGGAGGACTTTTGCTCCTGGGAACTGGCTGTATGCTGCAGCTTTTTCCCTCTACCTCTGCCTCTGGGCAGAAAGGACGTGCCTTTAACCCGCTTGCCCCTATTGTGCCGAAAGGACTGTACCTGATAATACGGTGCTTTCTTTGGTTGTGAGGGAACATGGGATAAAAATGTAGACTTCCCAGCTGTTGCTGTGGAGGGGTGGTCCGAGAGACCACCCCCGAACAATTCCTCACCCTTATAAGGCAGAACTTCCATGTGTCGTTTGGAATCTGCATCACCTGTCCACTGCCGAGTCCATAACCCTCTCCTGGCAGAAATGGACATTGCACTAATTTTGGATGCCAGCCGGCAAATATCCCTCTGTGCATCCCTCATGTATAAAAGTGCGTCTTTTATATGCTCTACGTTTAGCAAAATAGTGTCCCTGTCTAGGGTATCTATATTTTCTGACAGGGAATCTGACCACGCAGCAGCAGCGCTGCACATCCAGGCTGAAGCTATAGCCGGTCTCAGTATCACACCTGTGTGTGTATATATAGATTTCAGGATAGCCTCCTGCTTTCTATCAGCAGATTCCTTCAGGGCGGCCGTATCCGGAGACGGTAGTGCCACCTTCTTTGACAAGCGTGTGAGCGCTTTATCCACCCTAGGGGATGTTTCCCAGCGTGACCTATCCTCTGGCGGGAAAGGGTACGCCATTAGTAACCTCTTAGAAATTACCATCTTTTTATCAGGGGAAGCCCACGCTTCTTCACACACTTCATTTAACTCTTCAGATGGAGGAAAAGCTACTGGTAGTTTTTTCTCTCCAAACATTATACCCTTTTTTGTGGTACCGGGGGTAACATCAGAAATGTGCAACACATTTTTCATTGCCTCAATCATGTAACGTGTGGCCCTACTGGAAGTTACATTAGTCTCTTCGTCGTCGACACTGGAGTCAGTATCCGCGTCGACATCTGTGTCAACCATCTGAGGTAGCGGGCGTTTTAGAGCCCCTGATGGTTTTTGAAACGCCTGGGCAGGCACAGGCTGAGTAGCCGGCTGTCCCACATTAGGTATGTCGTCAAACCTTTTATGTAAGGAGTCGACACTATCACGTAATTCTTTCCACAGCACCATCCACTCAGGTGTCGACCCCGCAGGGAGTGACATCACATTTACAGGCATCTGCTCCGCCTCCACATAAGCCTCCTCATCAAACATGTCGACACAGCCGTACCGACACACCGCAAACACACAGGGAATGCTCTGACAGAGGACAAGACCCCACAAAGCCCTTTGGGGAGACAGAGAGAGAGTATGCCAGCACACACCAGAGCGCTATATAACACTGGGATCTGGGTTCACTACGGCTGGCCGGCGGTCGGGCTCCCGGCGACCAGCATCCCGGCGCCGGGAGCCCGACCGCCGGCTTACCGACAGCTTGGCGAGCGCAAATGAGCCCCTTGCGGGCTCGCTGCGCTTGCCGCGCTACGGGCACGGTGGCGCGCTACGCGCGCCACACTATTTTATTCTCCCTCTATGGGGGTCGTGGACCCCCACGAGGGAAAATAATTGTCGGTATTCCGGCTGTCGGGCTCCCGGCGCCGGTATACTGAGCGCCGGGAGCCCGACCGCCGGCAAACAGAAGACCACCCCTGGGATCCCACTATCAACGAGTGTTTTCCCTATAGCTGCTTTTTTATATATATTACATATATATATATATATCTATACTGCGCCTAAATTTAGTGCCCCCCCTCTTTTTTTACCCTTCTGTAGTATTCTCAGACTGCAGGGGAGAGCCAGGGAGCTTCCTTCCAGCGGAACTGTGAGGGAAAAATGGCGCCAGTGTGCTGAGGGAGAAGCCCCGCCCCCTTTTCGGCGGACTTTCTCCCGCTTTTTCTGTGATACTGGCAGGGGTGATTTTACATCTATATAGCCTCTGGGACTATATATGATGTATATTTTGCCAGCCAAGGTGTTATTTATTGCCCTCAGGGCGCCCCCCCCCCCCCAACGCCCTGCACCCATCAGTGACCGAAGTGTGAGGTGTACATGAGGAGCAATGGTGCACAGCTGCAGTGCTGTGCGCTACCTTGGTGAAGACCGAAGTCTTCTGCCGCCGATTTTCCGGACCTTCTTCGTGCTTCTGGCTCTGTAAGGGGGACGGCGGCGCGGCTCCGGGAACGAACACCAAGGTCGGGTCCTGCGGTCGATCCCTCTGGAGCTAATGGTGTCCAGTAGCCTAAGAAGCCCAAACTACCACCTGTTAGGTAGGTTCGCTTCTTCTCCCCTTAGTCCCTCGCTGCAGTGAGTCTGTTGCCAGCAGATCTCACTGAAAATAAAAAACCTAAATATACTTTCTTTCTAGGTGCTCAGGAGAGCCCCTAGTGTGCATCCAGCTCAGCCGGGCACAAGAATCTAACTGGGGTCTGGAGGAGGGTCTTGGTGGGAGGAGCCAGTGCACACCAGTAGTCTAAAAGCTTTCTTTATAGTTGTGCCCAGTCTCCTGCGGAGCCGCTAATCCCCATGGTCCTTACGGAGTCCCCAGCATCCACTTAGGACGTTAGAGAAATAATTATTCAAGTTTTTAGTTGGTGGTGGCAGGAGCAGCATACCTGGTTTTGGGTACTGCTCTGAGACTCAGACTGCAGGACACGAACTGCCCATCTTTGATTAGCAGAAGCAGCCAGCTGGATCTCCAACAAGCAGCATAAGACTTCTGCAGGACAGCCCTGTCACAATCACACGGGCCGCCTTCTCAAAGCTGAGGCTGAGTTTGACTGCACCTAGAATGGTGGTAAAGGAAGTGGAGGAGGAAGCGCTGGGAACAGGGCCGGTGCAAGGTTTCTCGGCACCCTAGGCAAAATTTCTGCCTATTGCCCCTTCCCCCTAACCGGCCTTCAGGTGAAAAGCATGCTGCTGCCCTCCCCCAACCCCAGTCTGTTGCATGGCTGCTCTCTTCTCCCCATCTCCATAGTCTGTGTGGATTCCTGCTGCTGCTCTCACCCCCCTTCCCCTACTCTTTTAAATGTCTTCTGTTCTATCCCCTCTACCATCTGTTTGCATGCTGCTGCTCATCCACCCCAGATACTGTGCATGCCTGATGCTCATCTCAGCACCCGCCCCCCAAGACTGCTGCTCTCCCCCTCTTTCCTCATCAAATGCGGACAGTGCACTGTGTAGCCACCCAGGGGTGTATCTTCTTATTGGCCAGGATGGCACTTGCCAGGGGCGCCGGCCAAGGGGGGGCTCCCTCAGTGACCCTGGCTATACACTCCTGTAACTCCCTCTCAGTGTCCCTGCCCGCACCCTAACCGTAATTCCCCCTCAGTATCCCTGCCTGCACACTCCTCATAATTCCCTCAGTCTCCCTGCCTGCACCCTCCACATAATTCCATCTCAGTGTCCCTGCCCGCACCCTCCCCGTAATTCCATCTCAGTGTCCCTGCCAGCACCCTCCTCGTAATTCCTCCTCAGTGTCCCTGCCTGCACCCTCCCGTAATTCCATCTCAGTGTCCCTGCCAGCACCCTCCTCGTAATTCCTCCTCAGTGTCCCTGCCTGCACCCTCCCCGTAATTCCATCTCAGTGTCCCTGCCCGCACCCTCATCGTAATTCCTCTTCAGTGTCCCTGTCTGCACCCTCCCTGTAACTCTCCCTCAGTGTTCCTGACCTCAGCCTCCCTGTGACTCCCCCCTCAGTGTCCCTGCCCGCACACTCCTTTAATTCCATTTCAGTGTCCCTACCCGCACCCTCCCCGTAATTCCATCTCAGTGTCCCTGCCCGCACCCTCCTCGTAATTCCTCCTCAGTGTCCCTGTCTGCACCCTCCCTGTAACATACCTCCCAACTGTCCCGATTTTCACGGGACAGTCCAGTTTTTTGGGGACTGTCCCGATGTCCCACCCGCGGGCCGCAGTGTCCCGCGGTGTGGGGGGGGGGGGGGGCAGTTGGGAGGCTCTGTCTCTCGCTGCCCTGCTTAGCAGAGCAGCGGTGAATAGACACTGTGCACATGCACACAGCGTCTATTCAGGGGAGACAGGAGGAGAGGGGGCATGCCCAGCGCTCTGTGAGCTGCTGGCATGCCCCATCTCCTCCTGTCTCCCCTGTAATTCCCCCTTAGTGTCCCTGACCTCAGCCTCCCTGTGACTCCCCCCTTAGTGTCCCTGCCCGCACACTCCTGTAATTCCACCTCCGTGTCCCTGCCCGTACCATCCCCGTAATTCCTCCTCAGTGTCCCTGCTTGCACACTCCTGTAATTCCCCCTCAGTATCCCTGCCCATACCCTCCCTGTAATTGCCCCTAAGTGTCCATGATCTCAGCCTCCCTGTAAGCTCTCCACCTCATTGTCCCTACCCGCACCCTCCTTGTAATTCCCCCTCAGTATCCCTGCCCACACCCTTCCTGTAATTGCCCCTAAGTGTCCCTGATCTCAGCCTCCCTGTAAGCTCTCCACCTCATTGTCCCTACCCGCACCCTCCCTGTAATTCCCGCTCAGTGTCCCTGACCTCAGCCTATCTGTAACTCCCCCCTCTGTGCCCTTGGGTGGGGGGGGGGGGGGGTGGGGGTCACCAGTTCACTACTTTGCCAGGGGCGCTCAGACCCCTAGATACACCCCTGTAGCCACCTCACCTGCAGGCTGCGATGCAGAGATGGGACTGAGTAGTCTGTGAAAGAGCCTGGAATGAAGAGCAGCACCGCATGTCACCCTGCAATACAGGAGCTTGGCAGTCGTGGCTACGTAGATACGAGTGCTGGGGGGATTGCGGCATTTGCGAGAGGTAGGACCACGCTACCTTTTTCATGCAGCTGTAACAGGCCGCCCCCTCAGGTCCTGGCGCCCCTAGGCAGCTGCCTAAAGCTGCCTAGTGGAAGCTCCGGCCCTGGCTGGGAAACTGTGCGGTGCAGTGAGGGCTAATGAAGCCTTCTGCGCCGTCATAAGTAACAGTCTTACTCGATGCTGGCATTTGAACCTTGCGCCTGGGCTGGACTCTGGCTGGCTGGCAGTGGAGGAGGTAGGTTGCAGTGTGACAGGGGGGGGGGGGGGCATGGGCCCGGGTAGCCCCCCTCTCCCCTCCCCCTCCCCCCCTGGATCCGCCTATGCTGAGTAGTGTAAGAATTACAATGCAGGTTGAACTCGATGGACATTTTGTCTTTTTTCAACCTCATCTACTATGTTACTATTGCTGCATTCAGATCGCAAATGCCGGATCCTACCCGGTAAGAGAAACGTGTACTTACCGGGTGGGATCCGGCATTTGCGCTCCGTTGCTGGCTTTCCGCTTTCCGACCCGGCAATATATCGGGTCGGTTGCCATAGCAGCGGAGGGCGCAGCAGCAGCAGGGGCGGGGGTGGAGGCGGCGCCGGGAGATGAGCTCATCTCCTGCGCCGCCTCTGCCTATGCTGTGAATGGGAGCCGTGTCGCATCGGCACGGCTCCCATTCACACTGCACCTGACCCGGTAATCAACCCGGTAATAACCCTTCTTTTTTACCGGGTTGAATTACCGGGTCAGGCGACCCGCTATTTCTGCAAAGGACCTTTCACATCGCACACTGTCCCGTTTCGACACGGCAATATGCCGTGTCGATACCGGGTTTTTAGTGCGATTTGAAAGGGGTATAAGTTAAGTACTGACAGACTGCTCCAGTGAACAGGTCATAGAAGGAAAACAAACATACATATGCTTCTTTCAGACCGCAAATGCCGGATCCTACCCGGTAAGACAAACGTGTACTTACTGGGTGGGATCCGGCATTTGCGCTCCGCTGCTGGCTTTCCGACCCGGCAATATACCGGGTCGGTTGCCATAGCAGCGGAGGGAGCAGCAGCAGCAGGGGCGGGGGTGGAGGCGGCGCCGGGAGATGAGCTCATCTCCTGCGCCGCCTCTCCCTATGCTGAGAATGGGAACCGTGTCGCATCGACACGGCTCCCATTCACACCGCACCTGACCCGGTAATCAACCCGGGTAAAACCATTCTTTTTGACCGGGTTGAATTACCGGGTCAGGCGACCCGCTAAAACGACCAAGGACCTTTCACATCGCACACTGACCCGGGTCGACACGGCAATATGCCGTGTCGATACCGGGTTATTTGTGCGATGTGAAAGGGGTAATACAGACAGCGCTCACAGACTCTGTTTAGAAATATTTTATTTATTTAAAAAAATCTTTCCCTATATCTCCAAAGCCAACTTGCATAAACTTGTAGCAATTTCCTACTGGCTCAACATGGCAACATGTAACAATTTATCACTGACACAATGAAGATTTTTAGATGTCTCTCTCAGCATTGAAACAAATTTTACCTTATGTCTCAAACGACACAATTGATAAACAATATATTGTTGCTGATAACACAGATAAGAAATGTAAATAAAATGGCAAAGCAGCCCTACATATACTCCTTACAGAAAATAAACATGCATTCACTTATTTCTATGCAGCTGATAGTAATACCTCCGGCTGCAGTTCATGCAAAATTTCAAAGCAGTTATGTCCTGATTAATTAATTGTCATGCAAGGCAACTGGTGAAAGAGTTCAATGTTCCTATGCACCTGATGGTGCTTTTAATCCAGGATTTCTCTGCTCATATAATTTATTAGTAGTTTGGCATGCATTGCAAACATGTAAAGCAGCTTTAGCTTGTGTTATCAAACTTGTTCATGCAAAGCAGTGTCATGGAAGGACATTGGGAATCCAGCTGAAGGGGGTCATTCCGAGTTGATCGCTCGCTAGCTAGTTTTAGCAGCCGTGCAAACGCTATGCCGTCGCCCGCTGGGGAGTGTATTTTAGCTTAGCAGAAGTGTAAACGCATGTGCAGCCGAGCTCTGCAAAAATAGTTTGTGCAGTTTCAGAGTAGCTCTGAACCTACTCAGCGCTTGCGATCACTTCAGCCTATTCGTGTCCGGATTTGACGTCATACACCCGCCCAGCGAACGCCCAGCCACACCTGCGTTTTTTCAGACACGCCTGCATTTTTGTAAACACTCCCTGAAAATGGTCAGTTGACACCCAGAAACACCCCCTTCCTGTCAATCTTCTTGCGGCCCCCAGTGCGAAGGAAAACTTCGCTAGAACCTGTGCACAACCACAAAGAGCTTTGTACCCGTACGTCTTGCGGGCCATACGCATGCACATAAATGCCGTTTTTTCACCTGATCGCTGTGCTGCGAAAATTGTCAGCGAGCGATCATCTCGGAATGACCCCCGAAGTATTTTGTCCATGTAGAAATCAAAATATTATTGAAAGTTTACCTCATAATCCATTTTGACCTGAGTAGTTAGGGGACTAATGAGGCTGCCAATTTTTTTTTAAATAACATTAATTCAAGCATTTCAATAACAAGCAGAGGAGTGTAATGACACAAATTACAAGACAAGTCCCAGAAATGAAAAACAGAACGTATCAGAGACAAAAAAATAAGAATTTACTTACCGATAATTCTATTTCTCGGAGTCCGTAGTGGATGCTGGGGTTCCTGAAAGGACCATGGGGAATAGCGGCTCCGCAGGAGACAGGGCACAAAAAGTAAAGCTTTAGGATCAGGTGGTGTGCACTGGCTCCTCCCCCTATGACCCTCCTCCAAGCCAGTTAGGTACTGTGCCCGGACGAGCGTACACAATAAGGGAGGAATTTTGAATCCCGGGTAAGACTCATACCAGCCACACCAATCACACCGTACAACTTGTGATCTAAACCCAGTTAACAGTATGATAACAGCGGAGCCTCTGAAAAGATGGCTCACAACAATAATAACCCGATTTTTGTAACTATGTACAAGTATTGCAGATAATCCGCACTTGGGATGGGCGCCCAGCATCCACTACGGACTCCGAGAAATAGAATTATCGGTAAGTAAATTCTTATTTTCTCTATCGTCCTAGTGGATGCTGGGGTTCCTGAAAGGACCATGGGGATTATACCAAAGCTCCCAAACGGGCGGGAGAGTGCGGATGACTCTGCAGCACCGAATGAGAGAACTCCAGGTCCTCTTTTGCCAGGATATCAAATTTGTAGAATTTTACAAACGTGTTCTCCCCTGACCACGTATCTGCTCGGCAGAGTTGTAATGCCGAGACCTCTCGGGCAGCCGCCCAAGATGAGCCCACCTTCCTTGTGGAATGGGCCTTCACCGATTTAGACTGTGGCAGGCCTGCCTCAGAATGTGCAAGTTGAATTGTGTTACAAATCCAACGAGCAATCGACTGCTTAGAAGCAGGCGCACCCAACTTGTTGGGTGCATACAGTATAAACAGCGAGTCAGATTTTCTGACTCCAGCTGTCCTGGAACATATTTTCAGGGCCCTGACAACTTCTAGCAAATTGGAGTCCTCCAAGTCCCTAGTAGGTGCAAGGCACCACAATAAGCTGGTTCAGGTGAAACACTGACACCACCTTAGGGAGAGAACTGGGGACGAGTCCGCAGCTCTGCCCTGTCCGAATGGACAAACAGATATGGGCTTTTTTGAGAAAAAACCACCAATTTGACACTCGCCTGGTCCAGGCCAGGGCCAAGAGCATGGTCACTTTTTATGTGAGATGCTTCAAATCCACATATTTGACTGGTTTTAAACCAATGTGATTTGAGGAATCCCAGAACTACGTTGAGATCCCACAGTGCCACTGGAGGCACAAAAAAGGGGTTTGTATATGCAATACTCCCTTGACAAACTTCTGGACTTCAGGAACTGAAGCCAATTCTTTCTGGAAGAAAATTTACAGGGCCGAATTTGAACCTTAATGGACCCCAATTTGAGGCCCATAGACACTCCTGTTTGCAGGAAATGCAGGAAACGACCGAGTTGAAATTTCTTTGTGGGGCCTTCCTGGCCTCACACCACGCAACATATTTTCGCCACACGTGGTGATAATGTTGTGCGGTCACCTCCTTTCTGGCTTTGACCAGGGTAGGAATGACCTCTTCCGGAATGCCTTTTTTCCCTTAGGATCCGGCTTTCCATCGCCATGCCGACAAACGCAGCTGCGGTAAGTCTTGGAACAGACATGGTACTTGCTGAAGCAAGTCCCTTCTTAGCGGCAGAGGCCATAAGACCTCTGTAAGCATCTCTTGAAGTTCCGGGTACCAAGTCCTTCTTGGCCAATCCGGAGCCATGAGTATAGTTCTTACTCCTCTACGTCTTATAATTCTCAGCACCTTAGGTATGAGAAGCAGAGGAGGGAACACATACACCGACTGGTACACCCACGGTGTTACCAGAACGTCCACATCTATTGCCTGAGAGTCTCTTGACCTGGCGCAATACCTGTCCCGTTTTTTGTTCAGACGGGACGCCATCATGTCCACCTTTGGTATTTCCCAACGGTTTACAATCATGTGGAAAAAACTTCTCAATGAAGTTTCCACTCTCCCGGGTGGAGGTCGTGCTGAGGAAGTCTGCTTCCCAGTTTCCATTCCCGGGATGAAAAACTGCTGACAGTGTTATCACATGATTTTCCGCCCAGCGAAAAGTCCTTGCAGTTTCTGCCATTGCCCTCCTGCTTCTTGTGTCGCCCTGTCTGTTTACGTGGGCGACTGCCGTGATGTTTTTCCCACTGGATCAATACCGGCTGACCTTGAAGCAGAGGTCTTGCTAAGCTTAGAGCATTATAAATTTACCCTTAGCTCCAGTATATTTATGTGGAGAAAAGTCTCCATACTTGATCACACTCCCTGGAAATTTTTCCCTTGTGTGACTGCTCCCCAGCCTCTCAGGCTGGGCTCCGTGGTTACCAGCATCCAATCCTGAATGCCGAATCTGCGGCCCTCTAGAAGATGAGCACTCTATAACCACCACAGGAGAGACACCCTTGTCCTTGGATATTGGGTTATCCGCTGATGCATCTGAAGATGCGATCCGGACCATTTGTCCAGCAGATCCCACTGAAAAGTTCTTACGTGAAATCTGCCGAATGGAATTGCTTCGTAGGAAGCCACCATTTTTACCAGGACCCTTGTGCAATGATGCACTGTTTTTAGGAGGTTCCTGACTTGCTCGGATAACTCCCTGGCTTTCTCTTCCGGGAGAAACACCTTTTTCTGGACTGTGTCCAGAATCATCCCTAGGCACAGCAGACGTGTCGTCGGGATCAGCTGCGATTTTGGAATATTTAGAATCCACCCGTGCTGATTGTAGCAGTATCCGAGATAGTGCTACTCCGACCTCCAACTGTTCCCTGGACTATGCCCCTATCAGGAGATCGTCCAAGTAAGGGATAATTAAGACGCCTTTTCTTCGAAGAAGAATCATCATTTCGGCCATTACCTTGGTAAAGACCCCGGGGTGCCGTGGACAATCCAAACGGCAGCGTCTGAAACTGATAGTGACAGTTCTGCACCACGAACCTGAGGTACCCTTAGTGAGAAGGGCAAATTTGGGACATAGAGGTAAGCATCCCTGATGTCCCGGGACACTATATAGTCCCCTTCTTCCTGGTTCGTTATCACTGCTCTGAGTGACTTCATCTTAATTTGAACCTTTGTAAGTGTTCAAAAAAAAATTTTTAGAATAAGTCTCACCTAGCCTTCTGGCTTCAGTACCACAATATAGTGTGGAATAATACCCTTTTTCTGTAGTAGGAGGGGTAATTTAATTATCACCTGCTGGGAATACAGCTTGTGAATTTTTTCCCATACTACCTCCTTGTCGGAGGGAGACTTGGTAAAGCAGACTTCAGGAGCCTGCGAAGGGGAAACGTCTCGACATTCCCATCTGTACCCCCGGGATACTACTTGTAGGATCCAGGGGTCCTGTACGGTCTCAGCGCCATGCTGAGAACTTGTCAGACGCGGTGGAACGCTTCTGTTCCTGGGAATGGGCTGCCTGCTGCAGTCTTCTTCCCTTTCCTCTATCCCTGGGCAGATATGATCTTATAGGGACGAGAGGACTGAGGCTGAAAAGACGGTGTCTTTTTCTGCAGAGATGTGACTTAGGGTAAAAAACGGTGGATTTTCCAGCAGTTGCCGTGACCACCAGGTCCGATGGACCGACCCCAAACAAGTCCTCTTCCTTTATACGGCCATACTGTGCCGTTTGGAATCTGCATCACCTGACCACTGTCGTGTCCATAACATCTTCTGGCAGTTATGGACATCGCGTTTATTCATGATGCCAGAGTGCAAATATCCCTCTGTGCATCTCGCATATATAGAAATGCTCTATAGTCAATAAAATACTGTCCCTGTCAAGGGTATCAATATTTTTAGTCAGGGAATCCGACCAAGCCACCCTAGCTCTGCACATCCAGGCTGAGGCGATCGCTGGCCGCAGTATAACACCAGTATGTGTGTATATACTTTTTATTATATTTTCCAGCCTTGTCAGCTGGTCCTTGAGGACGGCCCTATCTATAGACGGTACCGCCACTTGTTTTGATAAGCGTGTGAGCGCCTTATCCACCTTAAGGGGTGTTTCCCAACGTGCCCTAACTTCTGGCGGGAAAGGGTATACCGCCCATAATTTTCTATCGGGGGGAACCCACGCATCATCACACACTTTATTTAATTTATCTGATTCAGGAAAAACTATGGTAGTTTTTTCACATCCCACATAATACCCTCTTTTGTGGTACTTGTAGTATCAGAAATACGTAACACCTCCTTCATTGCCTTTAACGTGTGGCCCTAATAAGGAATACGTTTGTTTATTCACCGTCGACACTGGATTCAGTGTCCCTGTCTGTGTCTGTGTCGACCGACTAAAGTAAACGGGCGTTTTAAAAACCCTTGACGGTGTTTTTGAGACGTCTGGACCGTACTAATTGTTTGTCAGCCCTCTCATGTCGTCAACCGACTTTGCAGCGTGTTGACATTTCACGTAATTTCCTAAATAAGCCATCCATTCCGGTGTCGACTCCCTAGAGAGTGACATCACCATTACAGGCAATTGCTCCGCCTCCACGCCAATATCGTCCTCATACATGTCGACACACACGTACCGACACACAGCAGACACACAGGGAATGCTCTATACGAAGACAGGCCCCACTAGCCCTTTGGGGAGACAGAGGGAGAGTCTGCCAGCACACACCAAAAAGCGCTATATATGACAGGGATAGCCTTATGATTAAGTGCTCCCTTATAGCTGCTTTTATATTAATATATATATATATATAGCCATTTATTTTGCCCCCCCTCTCTGTTATACCCTGTTTCTGTAGTGCAGTGCAGGGGAGAGACCTGGGAGCCTTCCTGACCAGCGGAGCTGTGACAGAAAATGGCGCCGTGTGCTGAGGAGATAGGCCCCGCCCCTTTTCCGGCGGGCTCGTCTCCCGCTATTTAGTACATTTAGGCAGGGGTAAATATCTCCATATAGCCTCTGGGGCTATATGTGAGGTATTTTTAGCCTTTTTAAAGGTTTTCATTTGCCTCCCAGGGCGCCCCCCCCCAGCGCCCTGCACCCTCAGTGACTGCCGTGTGAAGTGTGCTGAGAGGAAAATGGCGCACAGCTGCAGTGCTGTGCGCTACCTTAAGAAGACTGCAGGAGTCTTCAGCCGCCGATTCTGGACCTCTTCTTGCTTCAGCATCTGTGAGGGGGCCGGCGGCGTGGCTCCGGTGACCATCCAGGCTGTACCTGTGATCGTCCCTCTGGAGCTTCATGTCCAGTAGCCAAGAAGCCAATCCATCCTGCACGCAGGTGAGTTCACTTCTTCTCCCCTCTGTCCCTCGTTGCAGTGATCCTGTTGCCAGCAGGAATCACTGTAAAATAAAAAACCTAAGCTAAACTCTCTAAGCAGCTCTTTATGAGAGCCACCTAGAATTGCACCCTTCTCGGCCGGGCACAAAATCTAACTGGCTTGGAGGAGGGTCATAGGGGGAGGAGCCAGTGCACACCACCTGATCCTAAAGCTTTACTTTTTGTGCCCTGTCTCCTGCGGAGCCGCTATTCCCCATGGTCCTTTCAGGAACCCCAGCATCCACTAGGACGATAGAGAAATACAAATATAAAACCAATAAAACTGATGATTTACCAAGAGTGCGGCTGCCTGCATTATATCATTTATTTCCAGAACACACCGGGTGCGTCAGTCCCTACAGCCTGCGCTGTGTCATGTTTACTGAAATTAATAATATATTTTCTTTTACATTTAAATTCTCCTCTTTGTTATCAATTTATAAAGGCTGAAAAATGAGAGCAAATATTTAGATTTGCGTGTCATATTTAATTGTATTGTACCACTGCATACCGCCCAACTGTTCCAATTATGGTGGCACAATTCCATTTTTCGGATACTATTCCGCCCCGCGCGCGAGTCACAGTGTCCTGTGGTAGTAGGGAAGTTGGGAGGGGATACAGTCATTAGGTCAACCACACCTAGGTCGACAGTCATTAGGTCAACATGGAAAAAGGTGGTCATGCATTTTTCACTTTTTCTAATTTTTTTCACTTTTCCATACTTTCCAATCCACGTGGACTACGACTGGGAATAGTAACCTGTGCCGAGCGCAGCGGTAGCGGAGCGAGGCACCTTGCCCGAAGCATGGCGAGCAAAGTGAACCATGCGAGGGGACACGGTGCACTAATTGGGGTTCCCCGTCACTTTCCGATGAAAACTACACCAAAAAAAGTAAAAAACTCATGTCGACCTTTTTCCATATTGACCTTGTTCATGTCAACCTAATGACCGTGTCGATCTAGATATTGTCGACCAATAGTGGTCGACCTAATGCATGTCGACCCTATGACCCATACTCGTTGAGAGGCTCCTCTCTCGCTTTCTGCTCTGCAAGAATAGCATACTGTAGATGTTCCGCAACACACGGCATCTGTTCCATGGAGAGGAGGACTGGGGCAGTGCTGCAAGTATGGCGGTACGGGATGGTACATCGTACCTGTAAAAAATCCCAGCTGGTACGCCGTACCGCCACCTTGCAGACACCGGGTGTTGGAGAGAGGAGAGCGCAGCACGCGCCTCTCCTGTCTGTGAGTCCCCCCTGAGTCCATCCGCGGCGGCGGCGTGTGCTGAGCCGGTTCATGAGCCAATCAGAGCTCGCGGACCAGCAGCCAATCAGGAGCCGCTGCTGCCGGACCAGTGCCAGTTCAGGAGATCAAACTGAGAGAAGGAGAGGGACAGGAGGAGCGTGTGCTGCGCTCTCCTCTCCCCAGCAGAAGATAGTGCAAGTCCCAGGCAACGGCAACATCGGTAAGTAAGTGGCACTGCTGGGGCATATCTGGTGCTCTGGGGGCACTGTGGGGGCATATTTGGCAC
This sequence comes from Pseudophryne corroboree, assembly GCF_028390025.1. NCBI lineage: Eukaryota > Metazoa > Chordata > Amphibia > Anura > Myobatrachidae > Pseudophryne > Pseudophryne corroboree. Next base: position 736,811,054 of record NC_086448.1, on the reverse strand, counting down.
TGTGGGAGCATATCTGGCACTCTGGGGGCATATCTGGCATTCTGGGGGCATGTGTATCTGGCACTGTGGGGGCATATATGGCACTACTGGGGACATTTGTGTATCTAGCACCGTGGGGCAATTGTGCATCTGGCACTGTAGCAGCATATCTGGCACAATGGGGGAGTATCTGGCACTGTGGGGGCATATGTGTGCTGTGGCGGCACTATTGGTGTCATAAGTGTATCTGGCCCTCCCATATGTGTATTACGCCCCCATTTTCATTGGCCACGCCCCATGTGGCATCTGGCCACACCCATTTTTTTGGGCACACAGTACCTATAAGACATTTTTTCTACTTGCACCACTGGACTGGGGGCATGACCAGCAGCTACCAGAGAGTTTGGCATGCCTCCACAGTGATGAAAACGGGGACATGGCTCACGATCATGGCGTTTCCTGTGAAGCCATGCCCCCCTCCCTTCCTGTCTGACGTTAGCCACACACCTTTTCGGGCAGGTGAACCTTCGGCGTGGCAGAAACCCAATTTTACTTTAGAAGAAGTTGGAAACTATGCAGCCAATCACTTTAGAAGAAGTTGGAAACTATGCAGCCAATCAATATTCACTTAAATACAACTTTCAAAAATACTCATTTGCTGAATCCAGTTAAATTAATAAATACAAAAATAGTGAGGTAATATATACATTTTACATGCTTGCCTACCTGACCCTCTCCATGAGGGAGAAAATGCTCTGTTCCTGGACTTTCCTGGTAATGTATGATTGCCATCACCTGTGGTGAGCTAGTTAATTGATAAGAAAGGTGTTTCACCACAGGTGATGGCAATCATACATTACCAGGAAAGTCCAGGAACAGAGCATTTTCTCCCTCATGGAGAGGGTCAGGTTGGCAAGTATGATATACAATAGAGTGAGAACTGGAAAACCTGCTTTCTCATCGTCTATCTAATTAAGCAAAGCGTGAGTGTGAGATAATGTTTAATACATTTTGTAAGTAGTATATGGTTTAATAGTCGTATAAACGATGGTACTAATTAATCTTTGTAAGAAAAGCAAAAAAGCACACAACAGGGCAAAACCATGGAGCAGATGTAACATGTGCAGACAGATTTAGATTTGGGCGTGTTACTGTATGTTGTTTCTGTACAGGGTAAATACTGCCTGCTTCTGCACGTAGCCCACAAAAGTTAGACCGCTGTATTTTTACACTGCAATTTAGATTTCAGTTTGGACATACCCCACCCAAATCTAACTCTCTCTGCACATGTTACATCTGCCCCCCCCCCCCCCCCCCCCCCCGCAGTGCAACATGGTTATATCCCGTAGTGTGCTTTTTTTCGTTAATTATAAACATGAATTAGGTCCTATATGACTATCTGAGTGCATTACTTGCCATAATGATACTTGCGTTATATTAATATATTATGGATGGATGAATGAAAACAAATAATGGACGATATGATGACAATCATTTATGTTTTTCTATTTCCCCTGTGGAGCCCTAATGTCAAATGCCGTCTGCTAACATAGAGGGGCAGCAGCTTTTTCTTTACCAAGGAAACTGACAGCTGCTGCTTCTCTATAACAGCCATGCACTGGGCATAAGGCCCCCACACCACAGCAAATATGACATCTGCCCATATCATACGTTGTGCATCCGTAATTGAGGGCCTCTGTAATTACTGGATTCAATGTGTGTCTTTAAACAGTAGAATACGGCTCCTTTTGTCATATTACAGAACCATAAAACACACTGGATTATTCTTTCAATGGGGTCAATTTACTAAGATGGGAGTTCTATTTAAGATGGTATGTTGCCCATAGCAACCAATCAGATTCCAGGTATCTTCTAGTAGGTGCTAGATAAATGAGAAGTAGAATCTGATAGGTTTCTATGGGCAACATCCCATCTTAAATAGAACTCCCACCTATGTAAATTTACCCCAATATGTCTATTGGCCCAGACATATCTTCAATGGTTCGGGTTGTGCGCTGCACACAGGTCCCAGAGTCATCGTCCACCTCACCCGTTCTGCACCAATGGAAAAGAAAAAGACCCCTCTGCGCGAATATAGAATGTAAACAAAAATATGTAGGAAGAAAATATAAATATTTGAATAAATATATATAAAACTGCCAGCCTCAGTCAAATCAGTGGGAAAGAAAAGTAAACCAATATACAGTATACAGTACCGTCTGCTGTCTCTCCAGAGCAGCTGGGTGTGTAGTAACTCTGCGTCAATCCTACTGTAGCGGCTGTGGTATAATATTTAGTGTCTAATTAGACAGGCAATAGATAGACACAACATGTTAGACAGTCAAAGGGTCGACAGGGTTAAAAAGGTTGACAGGGTCAAAAGGTAGACATAAAAAAGTAGACAGTACAAAAGGTTGACAGGGTCAAAAGGTAGATCAAGTATAGCAGCACCCACTGGTATTATACGGCAGCGCCTCTGGACTTATACAGCATAGGCAGCACCCCTGGAGAATTACACAGCACAGCAGACAGGCAACAGCACCCCTAGACTTAAACGGCAGTAGGCAGCACCCCTTGACTGATAGGGCAGAGGGACAGCACCCCAAATAGGGCAGCACCCCTGGAATCATGTACAGAGGCGTCACTCGGGTTGGTGTCACCCGGTGTGGTAACTCATGGTGTCACCCCCCCCCATGGTCCTCCTCCCGAATCACACCACACGGAACCCTTAGTAATGTACTAGTACTAGTTTTACTTGTAAATTATAATTCCTGTATATCACTGAATGCAATGGCAATAGTAGTGATATAAACAGCTGACAAAATTAATATTATACCTTTAAATTACAATATCACACGCACAACCTAAATGTAATAACATTTACATGGGTTAGGCAAATTAGACTCAACGCCTAAATTATTACACTCAACAGTTTCATGACTTACTGGCCACAAACTGTCTTGCAATCAATGAGGTTTTTTCATGTGTTACCCAAGATTCTGAATATTATTATTATTATTATTACATTTTATTTATAAGGCGCCACATGTGTTTCGCAGCGCCGTACAAAGGACAGTACAGGGAGACAAAACATAGCATTACAGTAAATAAATAACAGAAATAGAGTACAGGTAACAGAGCACCACACATTCTCAAGACATAATACAGCTAAGATGTAAGTATTGATGGAGTGATCATCGTACTACTAGAGGCTGGTGGCCATAGATGGAGATGAGCCTTTACTAGCAGGATAAAGATGGTCATTGAGTAGGGGAGAGCTGCGAGTGAAATGTGTCGAGACGAGGGCTTAGATAACAAGAGGAAAGAGGGCCCTGCTCTGAAGAGCTAACAATCTAGTGGGGAGGGGCGACAGACAGATGACAAGAGGTGCAGGCAAGTGGGAGGTAGCGTGATGGCAGTATGCAAGCAAAGCTAAGATGTTCACGGCATGAGGCAGGGGGGTGGAGGCGCGGCTTCAGCACTGGGATATGCATCGGGAGGGTATGTCATAGAGATGAAGACATCAAGAGAAACTCTCATGAACAGCATGCCAAACCATATGAAAATGATTATAAACAACAAAGTATATCACACAAAGTGTTCATTTGCACACCTCTATAGTTTAATTGGAAATAGTACCATAAAAAAACATAAACAGTAACAAATACAGAAGCATTTTAGCTATACTTACCTACTCTCCCGGAATGGCCGGGAGGCTCCCGAAAATAGGGTGGCGCTCCCGGCCCCCCGAAGAGATGGCAAGTCTCCCGGCCAACAGCACCTGCCTGTACTTCCCCCGCAGCTGCACACGAGCTCCCGCAGACAGGGGGGGTCAATTATGTGATTTGATGTAAATCGCGTCATCGTGGCCCCACCCCCTGCCTCACAATGCCTGTACTGTCAGCATTGTGTAGCGGGGGCGGGTCCACGATGCTGCAATTTTACGGACACCTCCCCCGCTCCGCCCCTATCCAGCATCACCCCTCCTTTGTAATGCCCCCAGTATGCCAAACCACGCCCCCACTATGCCGAGCTGGCTGCCTCCTCCCGGAGGAGGCAGCCTGAAAATCGGCAAGTATGATTTTAGCACTTAGCCAACATCTCAACAAAATAATCAAAACTTTCCTTTCCTGGCCTTCAAAGCTGCGAACCTGTGAATCCCATCATCAAAGTCAATGTCTTTTGCCAACTCACTTTCAGCTGACAGTATTGCAAGGGATGACCCCTTTTCTTTACAGCTCTCTGTTTAGCACTCCCTGGGTTGCAGTTTCAGAGGTCTTCCAAGGACCGAGGTTCCTGCAATGACCATTCTTCTTCCACGCATTAATTACAAAAGACACAGTGGCCGCCATCTAAAAGATAGCTCCAGAGTAGTTATTATCTTTCTAAGTGCAGTGCCGATAATTTTGGATATGTATATATATATATATATATATATATATATATATGTATATATGATTGCACTGATACTAAGCTAGCATCACTGGTCTGCTGGAGGGTTATACACCTATATGAATTTCTCTTATACCTGAGTATCCGAATATCACACTCAAGCTTTTGATCCACAAGGCCTGATCTACTATCCGTGTGTCCCAGTGGTGTATTGGTTTGTTTCAAGCATCCTGAATGTTTTTATGCTATTTCTTTTATTCACTGTCATTACTTACCAACCATTTGAGATGTACCCCTGATGAAGTCTTGGAACAAGACGAAACGCGTTGGCTTATCTATCTTATAACTCCAAACCCCGAATATACAATAAGGAGAAGAAGGAGACTGTAAAGATAAACCTACATGTCCTCTATGTAAACAACTGTTTGGTGTCTTTTGTTGAAGAAGGATACTTTGTTATCCCTGTATTATCACAGACAGTGATTTTGGCTTTGTGTTTTTATAATAAAGTTTAATATGGAACATATTATTGTGATTTTTATGTTTTAAGGTATTGATCAGTCACATCTGAAAAATCCTATAAGAGTTCGGTTGAAAATTGGGTGTTAATACGACCCAAGGGCGCTCATTTCTCTACTATTACATATTTCACACTTCTAGTTCCTCCTAACAGGGAACTTAGCGGAATTTGGCAGCCTATTCTAGTTTCTATATATATTCTTGCAATAGCGCAGAGGGAGAGTATTTGTTTGGTGTATGTATATCTATCTATCTATCTATACAGTTGCAAGAAAAAGTATGTGAACCCTTTGAAATTTCCTGGATTTGTGCATAAATTGGTCAGAAAATGTGTTCTGATCTTCATCTAAGTCACAACAATAGACAAACACAGTCTGCTGAAATTAATACCACACAATTATGTGTTCTCATGTTTTTATTGAACACACCATGTAAACATTCACAGTGCAGGGTGGACAAAGTATGTTAACCCTTGGATTTAATAACTGGTTGACCTTCCTTTGGCAGCAATAACCTCAACCAAACATTTCCTATAGTTGCATATCAGACCTGCACAACGGTCAGGGGGAATTTTGGACCATTCCTCTTTACAAAACTGTTTCAGCTCAGCAATATTCTTGGGTCGTCTGGTGTGAATCGCTCTCTTGAGGTCATGCCACAGCATCTCAATCGGGTTGAGGTCAGGACTCTGACTGGGCCACTCCAGAAGACGTATTTTCTTCTGTTGAAGCCATTCGGTTGTTGATCTACTTCTGTGCTTTGTGTCGTTGTCCTGTTGCATCACCCATCTTCTGTTGGTGGACAGATGGCCTTAAGTACTCCTGCAAAATGTCTTGCTAAACTTGGGAATTCATTTTTTCGTCAATGATAGCAATCTGTCCAGGCCATGAGGCAGCAAAGCAGACCCAAACCACCATACTTCACAGTTGAGATGAGGTTTTGATGTTGGTGTGCTGTGCCTTTTTTTCTCCAAACATAGTGTTTTGTGTTCCTTCCAAACAACTCAACTTTGGCTTCATCTGTCAACAGAATATTTTGCCAGTAGTGCTGTGGAACATTCAGGTGCTCTTTTGCAAACTTCAAACGTGCAGCAATATTTTTTTTGGACAGCATTTTGGTATAGTAACAAACGCAGTTTGGGCAAAATTAGTTAGGAAGACACACATGAATTAGTACCACAGATGAATTTGATAGGTCAGAATCTAAGTTTCCCAAAGGAATACCGAGATGTTTTCTGGACTCAAACACATGGACAAAAAGCCCTAATGTCCATCTTATGTAACTTGTTCACGTGACATATGGACAATGCAACAGAGACTAATGGAAAATAAAAATGGTAATTTCCATTCGTTTCAGAACACAATCACTGGCTATGTAGTACAGATGGGATGTAGTTGGAATCCCGGCGGTCGGAATCCCTACAGTCAAAATACAGATGACGGTATCCCAACCGCCAGAATACCGGCAGCGCCGCCACAGCTATTCCCACTCCTGGGTGTCAATGACATCCATAGAGTAGGAATAGAACCTGTGGCGAGTGAAGCGAGCTACCGAGCCCGCATGGGGCTTCGTTCCGCTCGCCCCTCTGCTGGCATACTGACGGTGGGGATTCCGGAGCCGGTATTTTGACCACCGGGATCCTGGACCCAACCCATACAGACATCATTACAGAAAATCCCTATGACAGCAACCTTGCACATGTAAGGTAGATTTGGGAGTCCCTGTCAGAGGGAGGAAGAACTTTGATAACATACCTACCAACTATAACAACTTGTGGACCCCAAAACGGGTTTGTCTTTCAGAAAACTGGATTGAGATTCATCCTGAAGTGGTTAGAAAGATAGGTGAAGAAAGCACAGATAGTGGCCGGGATGTAATGAAGTCCGAGTTCGGCGACCGTACAGGATGCAGGCCGAACTGAGAGTTTTTTTTTTAAAGGAGCAATCATGTACAAGGGGTGTAGAACGGTATGCCGGCGGCCGGGCTCCCGGCGACCAGCATACCGGCGCCGGGAGCCCGACCGCCGGCATACTGACAGCGTGGTGAGCGCAAATGAGCCCCTTGCGGGCTCGCTGTGCCCGCCACTCTATTTTATTTTCCCTCCGGGGGTGTCGTGGACCCCCACAAGGGAGAAAAAGTGTCGGTATGCCAGCTGTCGGGATTCCGGTGCCGGTATACTGTGCGCCGGGATCCCGACAGTCGGCATACTGAAGACCACCCATGTACAAGGCATGGTTTAGCCTTGTACATGACTGCCTCTTTAAAAAAAGTCAGAGTTCAGCCGGCATCCCATATGGCTGCCGAACTCAGACTTTATTACATCCCGCCCAAAGAAGGAGATAAGTTTCATTTGGGCCGATCAGGTACAAGGTATTCAAGTAACTTGGAAGTCTGACCATTTTACATACTTGGGGATTCAAAGAACACCTAGAAATCTGAGGCTTCTTCACAGTCTTCATTGTACACCTATCATAAAACCTTCTATTATCATACTGTATATTGGTCAAGTGAATCTTATTAATAGAGAAAAATATATAGCAAAAAAAGCACCCAGCACCAATTAAAATTCCAGTGCGATCTTCTGTTTGCCTGCTGCTTCCAATATCAATGAGGATACCCTACCCCTACAAAAAAGGGAAATGTAATAATAGACAAGAAAGGAAGCACTGGTAAACAATGGTAATTTACTTTTTTGATGCCACAAATGATTTTCTACACAGAGAGACAGTGCATTTCTGTCCCGGAACGTCTGCAGACGTATCATCGACACTTGCACCAGCTATGAGGTAGGTGCAGTTTCTCCATCTGTAAATGGCCTCCTGTGTACGCGGTTCAATGTCTTTGGATGCTGCCCCTTTCAGTGATGTGCCCACGATGCGCCTGCATATGCTTAGCCTACCCATCGTAACCTCCCAAGTACGCCTATTAAAATCCACAGACCCTGTGTCCTAATCTTTACTGCGTCTCTGAGTGGTAACATTTGGAACACATGTTAAATGCAACTCAGACGCATGCACAGACTTAACATCGCCATCGTGACATTGCCACTGCACTCAACTCTTGCCCAATGTCTACATATAGATTCGAGGAAAAAGGGGAAGGTGGATAATCCTCTGCACTGGACTTGTATGGAATTAATAACGCTTATAGTATACTAACATAATTCCCCAATTTTCATATTATTAATCAATTCATGATCTTATGTGGGGGTGCCGCCATAGACAATGGGTTGGAAGAGAAATACTGGAAAGAAAAGGATTGTCTCTTTGTTGGCGCACTTACAAGAGAAAAATGAATATATTTAAAATTTAACTTTTAATTTCATATGATTAAAATACCTGAGAACGTGAAAAATAATGAGACAATAATCACAAACAATACATGAAATGAAATAAAATAATGGAATATTATCAAATCCTTGTATGTGTCTTTATTATATTAATTTAATTTGTAATTTCTGACTGTGTGCCGCAATGACTTAAAGATGATTGTGGACTATTGGATCATCAAATCAAACCCTTATTACCCTGGATACTTTTATTTAAAAAAAAGGAATGGGCGGGTATTATGTATTATGACCAGTAATCCTTACGATTCTACGGTAAGATTTCTATTTCGTATTCATAGTTTTGTACATATACATGAAACCGAACTGTAGATATCCTATACACAGTGTCAATTAACAGTTATTGCCATATATAATTTGACAGTTACAGCTCATTGGTGGCACATCATTATCTGTCTCAATGGTTACCATAACCTATGGCCGTTGTAACACGATCCTAATAAATGGCCATTATTTAGCATTGAGGCTGCGGATTGCTACTATGCCCTCTGTTGTTCTAATAATCTTATGGTTGTAAATAGAGTCTTAAGGTTCTGTATGTAACCCGCAGTGGATAATGGCATTCACTGTTAAAAGGTAATCATGCCACCCTATGAGCCTCTGTAACCTCTCATGTGTACACTCCTCTATTTATTTATTATGCAGATTGTACTACAGAGGGTATGTATGTACACTCCTCGTCAATACAGTAGAAAAGCTATATGAAAGGGATACATACTGTATGAGCTATTCTTGCCATATGTAACTAGTGTAACATTCAAGCTGTGGACATTTAGTGTTATTAATACACACCGCAGACAGCCCGTATTTATTTAATCTATGTGATATTACTGTATTATTGGCCTATACATGCCTTCTGCAGGACAATCTGCATAACATATAAACAGAGGAGTGTACATACATACCCTCTGTAGTACAATCTGCATAATAAATAAATAGAGGAGTGTACACATGAGAGGTTACAGAGGCTCATAGGGTGGCATGATTACCTTTTAACAGTGAATGCCATTATCCACTGCGGGTTACATACAGAACCTTAAGGCTCTATTTACAACCATAAGATTATTAGAACAACAGAGGGCATAGTAGCAATCCGCAGCCTCAATGCTAAATAATGGCCATTTATTAGGATCGTGTTACAACGGCCATAGGTTATGGTAACCATTGAGACAGATAATGATGTGCCACCAATGAGCTGTAACTGTCAAATTATATATGGCAATAACTGTTAATTGACACTGTGTATAGGATATCTACAGTTCGGTTTCATGTATATGTACAAAACTATGAATACGAAATAGAAATCTTACCGTAGAATCGTAAGGATTACTGGTCATAATACATAATACCCGCCCATTCCTTTTTTTTTTTAATAAAGGTATCCAGGGTAATAAGGGTTTGATTTGATGATCCAATAGTCCACAATCATCTTTAAGTCATTGCGGCACACAGTCAGAAATTACAAATTAAATTAATATAATAAAGACACATACAAGGATTTGATAATATTCCATTATTTTATTTCATTTCATGTATTGTTTGTGATTATTGTCTCATTATTTTTCACGTTCTCAGGTATTTTAATCATATGAAATTAAAAGTTAAATTTTAAATATATTCATTTTTCTCTTGTAAGTGCGCCAACAAAGAGACAATCCAATGTCTACATATACAGTTTATTTTTGCAATGTTTAATACTGGGTGAAAAGAGAACACTTTATGATGGAACAAAATAGAACTACAATAAGTCTCAATAAAATGCAGGCCATAAATGGGTATTAGTCATTAGTCTCCAGATGAACTCATCTCTATTGCTGCTGAGCCTACTGCCCCCTGATGGATTAAACTTGGATTTAAATTATAGCTTTCTGGCTCCCAAAAGATTGATCTGACCTCTTTTTTGAAGACCAGTCGTGCAAGTCAAGCCAATGTATTACTACAAATAAGAAGTTAAAACTTGCAGCTCTGATGGATTATCTTCCGACAATGACTACAAAATGGGTTAATCATTCTTCAAGTAAGCCTTCAGGAGTTTTGCTTACTTGCAGAGGGCGTAATCTTCTTGAAAGGCCACCAGAAGTCATCATCTCTATGAAGTGGCTGGAAAATAAGTGCTTATACTACACCGCAAAACTATCTTTCTAAGTATTAGACCGACTGAAAACTTGTGATAATGCTGGGTGGTTGATAATATAGCTAAGGATAAAAAAAAAAACAGAATAACTTTTTACCATGAAAACATCTGCTGCAATTTGCCAGTGGCAGTTTAGGAACATTTGAGACTACTGCATGGGACCCAGGGTTAAAGAGAGCCCTGTGTTGCCACATTCAAACCTGAAAGCCACTGCTAGCTCTGATAAACTGGATGGCGTACCTGCAAATTAACTCTAACAGAAATGTCACTGTTTTGTCATCTGCTGCTAAATCAAGGTCATGATTGTTGTTTATTCATAGAACTCTGCAGCAGCAGCCGGAGGTACAAATCATAGAAAATACAATTCCGCCAAAAATAGAAGAAATACAGGGGTGGGGCTGACAAAGGAAGATCCGACGTGAGACAATGTTAAAGAGGACCCCTGGAGTACACTCCTGAGGAAGTCAAGCCAGACGGCATAAGGGTCGAAACGCATAGAGGGTATCATAAAAAATCTCTTGGACTAAAGAGATCTACTAGATAAGCTTTTATTGTTATGCCTTGATGTACGGGCATTTTATATTCTTTGTGTCAATGAATGTTGTAGAAATGTGTTACACTATTGGGCATTCCTTTTCACTCTATATATGTACCAAAATAGGAGGGCAAACACTAGTAATAAAAAATATTCTGATCTGAGTGTTATAGTTTTAAATAATAGAAATAACATTTCCCAGTCATGTAAAAGACAACAGGGGCTTTAAACCAGAAATACCCTTGGCTGGTCTGGTGGGGTGTGTGAGGTCATGCTGTGATATCATAATGGCAACTGCCTATATCAGGGCTGTGCTGTTGCTGTCTCTTGCATATGCCTCCTGAGGCCTGGGACGGCATAGCACACTGGCAGAAGGTTAGTGACTGGACAAAGCTAAGGGCAGCTTACTTCGAAGCGTTGGCAGACTTTTAGAATGACTACTAAAATATATGACTTATGACCTTGGGGATAGCATAGTATTGGATAAAAACAAAATCTCACACCTACTGGGACAGTGCCGTTACTTAACCACAAGCGGCTGCAAATGGGTCATTGAAGATATTTGAAGAGTGCTTTCTAGATGGGCCTATATTGTCCCTAATTAAATCCTTTATGTGCGGCTGCACCTATAACATCTCCTTGGAGATGTTTGGTGAGCCTATAAGGTTGCAAATATAAAACCTTTGCTCCGTCTCTGCTTGCCTAAATCCCAGTGTGCCAGTATTGCAGGCTGATCCATTTCTATTAATGTGCAGAGGTGTAAGAGAATTATATTGTGCTTTAGTCATTACTTTTGGTTTTTATCCAATACTATATATACAGATGTAGCCACGCTGATCATGGCTACATCTGAGGTAAACATGCACCTTCAACACGGCTATGTGCTCCTGCGCCTAGCCATGCCAAGATGCTGCATTTGCCGCTCCCATTCATGCGAAATGGGCGCATAAACATCTTAGACGTCCAGACTTATGCGGCGCGGTTGCGCCTAACAAGGCGCAATCGTGGTAAGATGTAGCCATGACGAGAATGGCTACACTTGTACAGTTGTAACCCCCTGTTAGCATCAGAGATAAGTGCTATGGTAATTATGATTGTCCCCTTCCTACCCCCCATCCATCTCTCGCTCTCTTTTTTCACTCTCACACCATCGACTGTAGGTGCGTTCTTCACCGGCCGGGTAATAGGTCAAAATAGCAGATTTGAGGCAACACAAGGTATTACTGCCTTATGCAAGGTTAATGGGTGGGCGGGTGGTCTGGGCAAACTCTGCATAGTCTCTTAATGCTTAGAGGGACGGGCAGTCCTTCAGCCATGGGTCTCCAGAGGTTTCCTCCACAAGGTTTTTTTTTCTCTCCCCAGTGCTGAAGGATGACTCTTCGTGAGTCACGCGACTTCTGCCATCTTGTTCCTCTTATAGGTCAAATTTTTGAGATTTCTGGACCAATCTTAGTCCGAAATTCCCTATTTTATAATGCAGAGTAAATAATAAAAATGACAAATTAATAATAATAATAATAATTTAAAAAAAAGCTACATTTTACTTAAAATAAAATTGGACATTTATTTTTTAAATATATTTTGCTTAAAGTTGTCTTTATTTTTATTAATGAATTTCTCTCAAAAGGCGAAGAAATAACACATATTAGGAGAGTTCAGAACCATGCATTGTTTATTCTACACAAGAGAGTACCAGGCGAGGCAGCCATGTTGGACGCACTACATAGGTTACACTGTGCGATTAGCAAAACATGACATTAAGGCAAACAAGGCTAAAATGAAAAGCAACTAATACCCCTTTCACACCGCAGCTTTAACCCGGTAAATTGCCGATTTTTCAGCCTTCCTAAACGGTTCTAGCTGCGATGTGAAAGGGCCACCTTGAATTTACCGTTTTCAAAATACTGGTATTTTGAAACGGTTAAAAAGCAGGGTCCTACCCATTTCAGAACCGTTTCACTGTGCAGTGTGAAAGGCTCTGAAACGGTATTTCCAAGCCACAGGAGGTGATAGGCTGTCTCCATGTGTGATGTCACCAGGCAGAAGCAGGAAGCTGGAGGAAAAACACATCAGACACATGAGAGTGGGTTTAGAAGCGTTTTCTTACTGCAAATATATTATACAGTGACAACTTGGAGTGATAAAGAGGTGAGGGAGCTGCTAAGAATCAGAGGGGATGAGGAAATCTGCAGACAAATAACTGGGACAGTCAAGGATGCACTCACATATATAAGCATGGTTAAAATGCTTCAAGCTGCTGGGTTCCATCGTACGACTATCCAAATAATTAATAATTAATTAATTAATAATTATTAATGTGTGGGCCAGAAAAGTCCATTTATAATGACAACCACTGTTTTCTATGGGTGAAACGGGTTCAGTGTGAAAGGTACCAAAACGGTAATGAAATGGTAATATACTGGTTACAACATGCAATGTGAAGGGGGTTTAACTGCTCAGATCCGTTTTAAGAACCATTTAAAGAACTGTTTCAAAAGCAGGTTTTGCGATGTGATGCTTTCACATCGCAAAACCTGCTTTTGAAACAGTTCATTACAGGACACCTAGTTCTGCAGTATACACAATAAGGAGAATGGTCTTACTATGTAATTCCTTTTAGACACTTTTCTCCTTTATAACAATTTTAAAGTGAACTGAGGAGAAAATATCAAGAGGGTCCAGTTATATTTTGAAATGATTTACAAAAAAAAAATCTAAGAAAAAAATAAAAAGTTATATTCTCTAACATTTCGAAGATGGTAAGCTCATATTGTGCTCATGTTATGAATTGCATAAAATATTTATATGAAGCCCATATGGATTACTGACACCTCAGGAGGGATGTGATAACTTCGGGCTATGGTAAGGGTTCCAAAGACACAGACTTTGTTTCAGTGCAAAATAGAGAAATACAAGTGCTATGAGACCACCTAAACAAATGTTAATTACATTCTAAACAACTAGAGTGGAGATAATATCATACAGTTTTAATCTAATTTTCACTTTAAAACCAATATCAATAAAAAAAATATGCTGAACCAGCGCTGGGTGTGATCTGCGGTACAGAATATCTGACCGGCTTTCTAGGACTTGACCAAGGACTGACCTGCAGAGTCCTGAGAGCCGCGGCACATGACTGGACCAAAAAAGAAAACAGAGCTAAAGTCCTGGAACAGCAGAAGGATTATTGCAAAATGAGCTTCAAACAAACATATGTTCCCTAAGTCTGTGGTTCCCAAACTGGGTTGCCCCTAGGCACTTGCAGGGGTGCCCTGGGTTGGTGGTCCAGGACCAATTCAAATTATTTATGGTTAATATAATAGGCAAAACCAGTGCCTGTGGCTTCTCATCATATCATACGAGGAAAAACAGAAGCAAAGTCTGTCCCTCACCATATAACTGAACCTAACTATAAACTATAAACTATATATTTATAATTTACATTGTGAAGAAAATTCTGATTCTATAGGGTGCAGTGACTCAAAATAATGTGAGAACCACTGCCCTAAGTGAATCTTGCGCTTTCCCCTCTGTAAAAAAAAGAAAAAAGGGACACTATAAACAAAAATAATATTTTGCCAGTTATCAAATAAGTCCTACAAGGTGTAAGGATAAATAGCAGCTTTTACGCTCAACAAGTGTTCTTTCTTAGAGCTGTAACTAGACATTTTGGTGGCCTGTGGCAGAAAGGGCCCCCACCAGTATTCTAAATAGGATCAGTGTGCATGGAAGACACGCATCCAAAAAAGGGGGCATGGTCTTGCAGGTCAAGGGTATTGGTCACGCCACACATTTGTGCCCCTTATTCATGTTACATCACACAATAGTGCCACTTATTCACGTTACACCACAGTTGTTCCCCTTATACATAGTACGCCACACCTTATACACATTATGCCACAGTAGTAACTCCTTATACATTTTATGCCACAACAGTACCCTTACACACAGTACGCCAAACGTAAGTACACCTGCTACTCAGTATGCCACAGTAGTACCCCTTATACTCAGCATGCCAAACAGCAGTACTCCTTAGAGTATGCCACACAGTATTACTGACAATAAAAAACATTGCTGCACTGTAGTGATTTTTATTTGTGTGTAGAGTGTAATTTGTGAGGGAGCAGAGAGGGTAGGTGTAGGGAGCAGTAAGTGAGGGTGAATGTAGGGAGCAGTGAGGGTGGGTGAGTGTAGGGAGCAGTGACTGTGGGTGTAGGGAGCACTGAGTGAGGGTGAGTGTAGGGAGCAGTGAGTGAAGCTGAGTGTAGGGAACAGTGAGGGACAGTCAGTGAAGAGCGCAGTAAGGGCGGGTAGGAATAGAGAGTAGTGAGGGTGAGCATAGAGGATGTGTGTAGGGAGCAGTGAGTGAGGGTGGGTGTAGGATGTAGTGATGAGGCTGAGTGTAGGGAACAGTGAAGACATCTAAACTCAAACTCATCTGTAAGGAGAAGTGAGTGAGGGTGAGACTAGGGAGCAATAAATGAGGGTTGTTGTAGAGAGCAGTGAGGTAGGGAGGGAGTAGGAAACAGTGAGGCTGAGTGTAGAGAACAGTGAGGACATCTGTAGGGAGAAGTTTGTGTGAGAGTAGGGAGAAGTGAGTGAGAGTGAGAGTAGAGAGCAGTAAGGTAGGGAGGGAGTAGGAAACAGTGAGGCTGAGTGTAGAGAACAGTGAGGACATCTGTAGGGAGAAGTAAGTTTGTGTGAGAGTAGGGAGAAGTGAGTGAGAGTGAGAGTAGAGAGCAGTAAGGTAGGGAGGGAGTAGGAAACAGTGAGGGTGAGTGTAGGAGACAGTGAGGGAAGATTAGTGTACAGCATAGTAAGTGAGGATGGATGGGAAGCACAGAGGATGGATGCAGGCAGCAGCTGAGCCCATCGTGTGATGAATGTAATAGGTGTCAGTCCCGCTGCCTCCCTGTGTCCACCACCCCATCACCCCCCCACCCCCCACGGGTGACTCACCAGACCTTAGACTCACTCTCACTGCCATTGCTCTGCCTTGTAAATGTTTGATGCTTTAAAAATACGGCAGATTCACCAGAATTCCTGCACAGGCTGCAGCTCACAGGCTATTACATAAGCCCCCATAAGTTTATTTCTTTGGTCATTTCTCAAAGGAAGAAGGCGGTCAGTAATATCGTCCTACCTGGAGTATAGCTACTTTCCATAGCTGTCTAGCGATCTGCCCTTCTGATAAACCTGAATGACGCGTCAATTGTTCCCCAGCCTATCATGAAAATAGTTGTCTTTCCAACTACTGTACGACAGGCTTTGGCTGCTATGAGGGTGGGTACACGATGATCCTCCCTTATGCGTTGTCCCTACAAAAGCCTCCTGATAGGAGAGCTTGTGACAGTGCACTGAGAAACAGAACAGATTTCTTGTAATGTCTATTCAATAATGCATCCTAATCCATATTAGAACATGCTAATGCTTTAGTTATGAGTCTGATCACCATACTGAAAATCTCAGTTATCCTTTAGCTGCAGACATGTAATAATGTACTGTAACCTGGTGGCCAGTAGTTAATGCTACTGGAAAAAAAATGAATAGAAGAAGTAAATCTAATCAATAAGGCACTTAATTCCCTTATGAATTCCATTAACTTCAAGCTCAAGTGCGGAACACTGTAATATAACACTCCCTGAAAATCAGATGAGAAAAGTATTGCAGAAGGATTATATAGAAAGTGAAATTTAAGCATGATTTGCCTAATATACTGTACCAAGACAAGCAATAGATATACTGTATGGGGAAACTAAGGAGTCCACTGGTCGCAAGTAGGACCATAAAGTATGTGATCAACAGTGGTAAATCATTTCTTCTGTTAGTAATATAATTTTGCAGGCTATTAACTGTGAGTCTTCTGTTTTGTAAAACAATGTCAATCAATCTCTGGGAATGTTTGTCTACTGTAAAAACTTTTGTGCTATGCTTTTATACACATATACAGTTAGTCAAACATATAGGATTCAAATGTTCCTCCGTCCCTCTATCACACCCGCCGGTGATATTCTAATGTTATTGCCGACGGGTGCGACACCTTCATTTCAGCTTGCTACCCCTGGAGGTAGCGAGCTGAAATGCGTGTAAAGAGACCCATTTGAGCACCCAAACGGGTCTCTTCACGATCGCGCCTATTACTTTAGTCGGGTTTAGCCGCTTGATGCAACTAAACAAGACTGTAATTAGTGCGATCAGCACGATAGCAGGGCACATTTGAATATCGCCCCTCTATCTCCCGTCACTTTAGACAAGACAAGGCGGGTGCGATATGATTTGAATCCAGCCCATAGAGAGCATTTACCAGTCCTGCTTGAAGAAGTGCAACTTTTTTACACACCAACAGGAGTATGATGCATTGTCGATGTTTCGGTTCCCTTAGGACCTTTGTCAAGACATATAAAGGAAGCAGCAGTGACAGCAGCTCCAACCACATCTGAATTAGCCCTGTATGGTGATGCAGCAAGAGGCATCGATTACAAGCAGACCCAGCATCGGATCACAGTAACTCCATCGGGCGGCTCCCATGGGGATGCGCAAGCCACCCGTTGCAGAGGCCAGGAAATTTCAATGCAGCCACGGAGATCCCTGGCCTCTTCCCTCGCGCCTAAATGGCGCTGACTCCCCTACATTTTGGGAAACGAAGTCTGTTGTCGCCCCCTCCTCGCTCCACAAACAGCACCAGACTGTCAATCACTGACAGTCTGCTGTCGTTCTGCTTTTTACATCACAGGACCTGTTCAAACACACGCAGAACGGGTACTGTGCATGCACAAAGTACTGATAATTGATACTTTGCAACACACAAAGCAACTCCAATCACATCTGAATAACCCCTAGTGCCCTGTTTTCTGGGGCTTAAATTTAATTGGACAAATTAACATAATCATAAATAAAAATGTTCATTTTTAATACTTGAGAATCCTTTGCAGACAATGATTGCCCATGGACTTTCCTCCTTTGTTATGCTCTGCCAGGCCTTTAATGTAGATGTCTTCAGCTGTTGTTTGCTCATAGGTTTTTATGCCTTTAGAATTGTCTTCAGTAAGTGAAATGCACGCTTCATCAGATTAAGATCAGGTGATGGACTTGCCCATTGCAGATTATTCCATGTTTTTGCCTTAGAAAACTCCTGGGTTGCTTTCGCAGCAAGTTTTGAGTCATTGTCCATCTGTACTGTGAAACACCGTCTACTGAACTTTACAGAATCTGACTGAATCGAAGCAGATAGTATATCTCTATACACTTATGAATTCATTCGGCTTCTTCTGTCTTCTGTCACATGATCAATAAACACTAGTGACCCAATGCCATTGAAAGCCATGGAGGAACATGCCAAGTCCACTGTGTTTTACAGAAGATGTGGTATGCTTCTAAGCCTTCTCCATATTTTTTATTCCCTTTATTCTGGTACAGGTTGTACCGCAACTGGGCTGATTTTTTTTTTTTTTTGGGGGGTGGGGGGATAAAATCTGATCTGGCCTTTCTATTTTTGAATGCTTTGCACCTTACATGGTGAACCCTCTGTATTTGTTTTTGTGAAGTCTTCTGTTTATGGTTGACTTGGATAATATCCCTGCCACCTGGAGAGTGTTCTACACTTGGCTGGATGTTGGGAAGTTTTATTACTTTAAAATGGAAAGGATCCTATGATCAACCACCACTGTCTTCTGTAGATGGCCAGTCTTTTTTGTGTTACCGAGCTGACCAGTACGTTCTTTTTCTCAGACTGTACCAATCTGTTGATTTGGCCACTCCTAAGGTTGTCTAATGGATTTTTTTGTGTGTTTTTGTAGCCTAAGGATACCCTGTTTCATTCGCATTGCTTTTGACCACCTGATGTGGGTTCAAAGCAACAGTTTCCACATGCAAATGCTACACTTGGAATCAACTCCACACCTTTTGCTTGCACAGTTGATAAAAAAATAATAAAGGAATGGCCCAGATCTGTTCAAGATACAGCTTTTGAGTCTACAGTCCAATTACTTTTGGTCCCCTGAAAAAGAGAAGGCTACATATTAAACAGCTATAATAACTAAACCCTACCTTGAATTTGGATGTGAATACCATCAACTTAAAGCTGATAGTCTGCACTTTTAAGCCTTATCCATTATATAACTGTAGCTTAAAATAAGAATTTACTTACCGATAATTCTATTTCTCGTAGTCCGTAGTGGATGCTGGGAACTCCGTAAGGACCATGGGGAATAGCGGCTCCGCAGGAGTCTGGGCACATCTAAAGAAAGCTTTAGGATCACCTGGTGTGCACTGGCTCCTCCCCCTATGACCCTCCTCCAAGCCTCAGTTAGGATACTGTGCCCGGACGAGCGTACACAATAAGGAAGGATTTTGAATCCCGGGTAAGACTCATACCAGCCACACCAATCACACTGTACAACTTGTGATCTGAACCCAGTTAACAGCATGATAATAGAGGAGCCTCTAGAAAAGATGGCTCACTACAGCAATAACCCGAATTTTTTGGTAACAATAATTATGTACCAGTATTGCAGACAATCCGCACTTGGGATGGGCGCCCAGCATCCACTACGGACTACGAGAAATAGAATTATCGGTAAGTAAATTCTTATTTTCTCTGACGTCCTAGTGGATGCTGGGAACTCCGTAAGGACCATGGGGATTATACCAAAGCTCCCAAAACGGGCGGGAGAGTGCGGATGACTCTGCAGCACCCAATGAGAGAACTCCCGGTCCTCCTCAGCCAGGGTATCAAATTTGTAGAATTTTACAAACGTATTTG
Organism: Pseudophryne corroboree; assembly: GCF_028390025.1. Classification (NCBI taxonomy): domain Eukaryota; kingdom Metazoa; phylum Chordata; class Amphibia; order Anura; family Myobatrachidae; genus Pseudophryne; species Pseudophryne corroboree. The sequence continues at coordinate 736,791,388 of NC_086448.1, read as the reverse complement.
CTCCTGACCAAGTAACTGCTCGGCAAAGTTGTAAAGCCGAGACCCCTTGGCAGCTGCCCAAGATGAGCCCACCTTCCTTGTGGAGTGGGCATTTACAGATTTTTGGCTGTGGCAGGCCTGCCACAGAATGTGCAAGCTGAATTGTACTACAAATCCAACGAGCAATAGTCTGCTTAGAAGCAGGAGCACCCAGCTAGTTGGGTGCATACAGGATAAACAGCAAGTCAGATTTCCTGACTCCAGCCGTCCTGGAAACATATATTTTCCGGGTCCTGACAACGTCTAGCAACTTGGAGTCCCCCAAGTCCCTAGTAGCCGCAGGCACCACAATAGGTTTGGTTCAGGTGAACGCTGAAACCACCTTAGGGAGAAACTGAGGACGAGTCCTCAATTCCGCCCTGTCCGAATGGAAACTCAGATAAGGGCTTTTACAGGATAAAGCCACCAATTCTGACACGCGCCTGGCCCAGGCCATAGCCAACAGCATGACCACTTTTTCTGTGAGATATTTTAACTCCACAGATTTAAGTGGGTCAAACCAATGTGACTTTTGGAACCCAAAAACCACCTTGAGATCCCAAAGTGCCACTGAAGGCACAAAAGGAGTCTGTATATGCAGTACCCCTTTAACAAATGTCTGAACTTCAGGGACTGAAGCTAGTTCTTTTTTGGAAGAAAATCGACTGAGCCGAAATTTGAACCTTAATGGACCCCAATTTCAGGCCCATAGATACTCCTGTTTGCAGGAAATGTAGGAATCGACCCAGTTGAATTTCCTCCGTCGAGCCTTACTGGCCTCGCACCACGCAACATATTTTCGCCAAATGCGGTGATAATGTTTTTCGGTTACATCCTTCCCGGCCTTGATCAGGATAGGGATGACTTCATCCGGAATGCCTTTTTTCTTCAGGATCCGGCGTTCAACCGCCATGCCATCAACGCAGCCGCGGCAAGTCTTGGAACAGACAAGGTCCCCGCTGAAGCAGGTCCCTTCTTAGAGGTAGAGGCCACGGATCCTCCGTGAGCATCTCTTGAAGTTCCGGTTACCAAGTCCTTCTTGGCCAATCCGGAGCCACTAATATAGTGCTTACTCCTCTCCATCTTATCAATCTCAGTACCTTGGGTATGAGAGGCAGAGGAGGGAACCCATACACTGATTGGTACACCCACGGTGTTACCAGAGCATCTACAGCTATTGCCTGAGGGTCCCTTGACCTGGCGCAATACCTGTCGAGTTTTTCCCAACGGTTTATAATCATGTGGAAGACTTCTGGGTGAAGTCCCTACTCTCCCGGGTGGAGGTCGTGCTGAGGAAATCTGCTTCCCAGTTGTCCACTCCCGGAATGAAAACTGCTGACAGTGCTATCACATGGTTTTTCGCCCAGCGAAGAATCCTTGCAGCTTCTGCCATTGCCCTCCTGCTTCTTGTGGCACCCTGTCTGTTTACGTGGGTGACTGCCGTAATGTTGTCCGACTGGAACAACACCGGCTGACCTTGAAGCAGAGGTCTTGCTAAGCTTAGAGCATTGTAAATGGCCCTTAGCTTCAGGATATTTATGTGAAGTGATGTCTCCAGGCTTGACCATAAGCCCTGGATATTCCTTCCCTGTGTGACTGCTCCCCAGCCTCGCAGGCTGGCATCCGTGGTCACCAGGATCCAGTCCTGAATGCCGAATCTGCGGCCCTCTAGAAGATGAGCACTCTGCAACCACCACAGGAGGGATACCCTTGTCCCTGGTGACAGGGTTATCCGCTGATGCATCTGAAGATGCGACCCGGACCATTTGTCCAGTAGGTTCCACTGGAAAGTCTTGCGTGGAATCTGCCGAATGGGATTGCTTCGTAGGAAGCCACCATTTTTACCCAGAACCCTTGTGCATTGATGCACTGAGACTTGGTTTGGTTTTAGGAGGTTCCTGACTAGCTCGGATAACTCCCTGGCTTTTTCCTCCGGGAGAAACACCTTCTTTCTGGACTGTGTCCAGGATCATCCCTAGGAACAGAAGACAAGTCGTCGGAACCAGCTGCGAATCTGGAATATTGAGAATCCAATCGTGCTGCCGCAACACTACCTGAGATAGTGCTACACCGATCTCCAACTGTTCCCTGGATCTTACCCTTATCAGGGAATCGTCCAAGTAAAGGATAACTAAAAATTCCCTTCCTTTGAAGGAATATCATCATTTTGGTCATTACTTCAGTAAAGACCCGGGGTGCCGTGGACCCTCCCTACGGCAGCGTCTGAACTGATAGTGACAGTTCTGTACCATAACCTGAGATACCCTTGGTGAGAAGGGTAAATTTTGACATGAAGGTAAGCATCCTTGATGTCCCGAGACATCATGTAGTCCCCTTCTTCCAGGTTTGCAATCACTGCTCTGAGTGACTCAATTTTGAATTTGAACCTCTGTATGTAAGTGTTCAAAGATTTTAGATTTTTAAAATCGGTCTCACCGAGCCGTCTGGCTTCGGTACCACAATAGTGTGGAATAATACCCCGTTCCCTGTTGCAGGAGGGGTACCTTAATTATCACCTGCTGGGAATACAGCTTGTGAATGGCTTCCAAAACTGCCTCCCTGTCAGCGGGAGACGTCGGTAAAACAGACTTTTTGGAAACGGCGAGGGGAATACGTCTCGAATTCCAATTTTGTACCCCTGAGATAACACCTGAAGGATCCCGGGGTCTACTTGCGAGTGAGCCCACTGCGCACTGAAATTCACTGAGAACGGGCCCCCACCGTGCCTGAACTTGTAAAGCCCTAGCGTCATACTGAGGGCTTGGCAGAGGCGGAAAAGGGTTTCTGTTCCTGGGAACTGGCTGATCTCTGCAGCCATTTTCCTCTCCCTCTGTCACGAGCAGAAAAGAGGAACCCTTTTGTCCGCTTGCCAACCAGGACTGCGCCTGATAATACGGCGTCTTATTTTGAGAGGCGACCTAGGGTACCTCCCCTTTTTTTAAGGCAATACTTCCAAATGCCGTTTGGAATCCCTGACCACTTTACTGGTAGAATACAACGCACTTATACTTGATGCCAGTCGGCAAATATTCCGCTGTGCATCATGCATATATAGAAATGCATCTTTTAATTGCTCTATAGGCAATAATATACTGTCCTTATCTAGGATATCAATATTTCCAGTCAGGGAATCCGACCACGCCAACCCAGCACTGCACATCCAGGCTGAGGCGATTGCTGGTCGCAGTATAACACTAGTATGTGTGTAAATACATTTTAGGATACACTCCTGCTTTTTATCAGCAGGATCCTTAAGGGCGGCCATCTCAAGAGAGGGTAGAGCCCTTGTTCTTACAAGCGTGTGAGCGCCTTATCCCCTGTAGGGGGTGTTTCCCAACGCACCCTAACCTCTGGCGGGAAAAGGTATACTGCCAATAACTTTTTAGAATTATCAATTGTTATCGGGGGGAAACCCACGCATCATCACACACCTCATTTTATTTTTCAGTTTTAGGAAAACTACAGGAAGTTTTTCCTCACCAAACATAATACCCCTTTTTTTGGTGGTATTCATATTATCAGAAAAGTGTAAACATTTTCCATTGCATCAATCATGCAATGAGTGGCCCTATTGGAAATCACGGTTGTCTCTTCACCGTCGACACAGGAGTCAGTATCCGTGTCGGCGTCTGTATCTGAGGTAACGGGCGCTTTAGAGCCCCTGTATGAGACGTCTGGACATGCACAAGCTGAGTAGCCGGCTGTCTCATGTCAACCACTGTCTTTTATACAAAGCTGACACTGTCACGCAATTTCAACAGTACATCCACTCAGGTGTCGACCCCCTAGGGGGTGATAACACTATTACAGACACTCTACTCCGTCTCCACATCATTTTTCTTCTCATACATGTCGACACAAACGTACCGACACACAGCACACACACAGGGAATGCTCTGATAGAGGACAGGACCCACTAGCCCTTTGGGGAGACAGAGGGAGAGTTTGCCAGCACACACCAGAGCGCTATATATATATATATATATATATATATAGGGATAACCTTATATAAGTGTTTTTCCCTTTATAGCTGCTGTATTGTTTATACTGCGCCTAATTTGTGCCCCCCTCTCTTTTTTAACCCCTTTCTGTAGTGTAGTGACTGCAGGGGAGAGCCAGGGAGCTTCCCTCCAACTGAGCTGTGAGGGAAAATGGCGCCAGTGTGCTGAGGAGATAGGCTCCGCCCCTTTCTCGGCGTCCTTATCATCCGTTTTTCTGTATGTTTTGGCAGGGGTTAAATGCATCCATATAGCCCAGGAGTTATATGTGATGCATTTATTTTAGCCATATAAGGTTTTTATCGATTTATTGCGTCTCAGGGCGCTGCCCCCCCAGCGCCCTGCACCCTCAGTGACCGGAGTGTGAAGTGTGCTGAGAGCAATGGCGCACAGCTGCGGTGCTGTGCGCTACCTTATCTGAAGACAGGATCGTCTTCTGCCGCCGATTTCACCGGACCTCTTCGCTCTTCTGGCTCTGTAAGGGGGCCGGCGGCGCGGCTCCGGGACCCATCCAGGCTGAACCTGTGATCGTCCCTCTGGAGCTAATGTCCAGTAGCCTAAGAAACCCAATCCACTCTGCACGCAGGTGAGTCCGTTTCTTCTCCCCTTAGTCCCTCGATGCAGTGAGCCTGTTGCCAGCAGGTCTCACTGAAAATAATAAACCTAAACTAAAACTTTCACAAAGAGCTCAGGAGAGCCCCTAGTGTGTACCCTTCTCGTCGGGCACAGAAATCTAACTGAGGCTTGGAGGAGGGTCATAGGGGGAGGAGCCAGTGCACACCAGGTGATCCTAAAGCTTTCTTTAGATGTGCCCAGACTCCTGCGGAGCCGCTATTCCCCATGGTCCTTACGGAGTTCTCAGCATCCACTAGGACGTCAGAGAAATATATTTTACATACTAAGTTTAGGGTTATCCGGATAAGGTTTATGGTATTGTACTTTGGAAAACCATCCAACCATGCCTACCGCGGTATCCCGAGCGATCAAAATGTCGGCAGACAGAATGCCGATTCCCACCCGTGGATGTCCAGGACACCCATAGAGTGGGAACAGAACCTGTGGCGAGCATAGCGAGCCACAGATCCCGCAAGGGGCTTTGCTGCGCTCCCCCTCACCCCACTGCCGGGATCCTGGGGTCAGTATGCTGACCGCCAGGATCCCCAGCGCCGGTCTCCCAGCACCAACCCTATATTATACAAATGAATGTGCACCTATATTTCCCCACATTACCCCCAGCTACCAGGACCAATGCTGTGGTAAGTGGCGGAACTGGGGGTGGGGGGTGGGGGGGCAATGGAACAATCACCCCCACTTAGCACAGTCTGTCCTTGATCAATTTACTCTGGGAACTACCCTGCATTAAGCCTGTCAGGGTACCTACCTGGCCTTATTGCGCCAGTCTCCCTGCCCCAACCCCTATTTTATACAAACTAATGTGCGCCTATATTTCCCCACATTACCCCCAACTACCGGGACCAATGCTGTGGTAAGTGGCGGGGGGTGGCGGGTGAATGGAGCGATCGCCCCCTTAGCACAGTGTCCTTGATCATTTTACTCTGGGAACTAACCTGTATTAAGCCTATCGTGGTACCTCCTTTTATCATAAAATGTAACTAATAAACCTAATAAAATGCCCATACAGTACAGTGAAAGAGAAAGAAGAATGTTTATTTACTTGAGTAAGAAAAGGGAAAAATAAATTGGGGTCAAAGTGAAATGATACGTTACAGTACAATGCACTCAGAGACAATGGTGCACAGTTATGGGGAAAGACAGCGAGAGCTTAGCTGCAGTAAGCAATATTCCTTTCTACTAGATATTAAACAGAAGGTGAATGCGATAAAGACTCAATGCGTAGCCGCTGCGTGAGAGAGAGGACAAAGCACGGCTGTACAACAGGTTCTGCCATACACAGCACAAGCCGTACTGAAAAGTCTTCCCTGTCGTAGTCAGTGCTGTGCTATAGTGTGTAGAAGTACTGTGCCAATGAACTGTACGGTTTCCCATGGGAGCAGCCCTCGAGTGCATATTACACAATCGAATTGTTATAAATTGCTACCGTATAAAAACCAAAACAAAGCACTTTTTATAGTGGGAGAATATTAAGCTATTAAGTAAAATACACTGGGATATTCTTCTTCTTATTATTGTAGTTCTTTCCATTGTAAAGAGCTGCTAACGCCAACTATCAGAAACAAAGTCTGAACAATGCTATTCACAGACAAGCAGCCGATCTCTCATCCAGGTTTATTGGTACATCTGGTTTTGTGTACGGCCAGTGTTGGACTGGCCCGCAAGGGAAACCACCGGTGGGCCCCACTGCCTGGGGAGGGGGGTGGGGGGGCGCGGTGGTTCCAGACTGTGCACTTGAATTATACATTACATGTGTTACCTTATACTGCATCATGGTGTATTTTCTACAGTGCGTTGCTGTTATTAATTTGGCACATTAGCTGGAGAATGGCCACACCCCTAAACATGGGCCCCTACCATTGCATTTCCCCGGTGGGCCCTTCATACCCCAGTCCGACACTGTGTACGGCCGACTCGCTGACTGCCCGATAGGGCGGTCACAGCATCCATTAAATATGACGTCACAAGTTAGCAGGCATACCCAAATTGCACTGCTACCAGACACATAGGGCTGCAGATTAGTAAGTGTGTATGCACAAGATAGACTGATTGGCGGATTGGCCGTTCCGTCGACTAAATGTATTCCCAACCTTAGGCGGACATGTACTAAGAAGTGATAAAAGTGGAGAAGTGAGCCAGTGGAGAAGTTGCCCATGGCAACCAATCAGCTGCTCCGTACAATTGTATAATATGCAAATTAGAAATGTTACATCAATGCTGATTGGTTTCCATGGCTAACTTCTCCACTGGTTCACTTCTCCACTTTTATCACTGCTTAGTACATGTCCCCCTTAGACCCTTGTTAAATACCTGTTCTACCTAAATGTGGGATATTCAAGTGAAAAGTGCGATTTAAATAATGGACCGTTAAAGTAGACGTGACAGCCTATAACCCCCACGGCTGGAACAGGTTGTGTGTTAAATGTCACTTATATTGTGGTCTCCAGCCTATAGCTGTGTGGGGGCGGAGATTGGGCGTGTCTTCGGGTTTTTAGTGTGTGATTGGCTTGTGATCTGACTCTGCACACAACGACAGCCGACTTAAGTGTAACTCTGAATCTGCACTTATGGGCCTTCTAGCTTCAATCTATAAACAAATACACAGAAGTATTGTTTCTTAGGATTAGAAGATCATAAACTGCTAAATACCCGGGCCTATAAAGCCCCATAATTAGCTCTTGTGTGTTGAATGAAATTAGAAAGAGGAAAATCCTAGGCTGGCTGGGGCTCATGGGAAAACCAGAAACGGATTTGTTGCACACCAATTGGGATGGAGTAAAGACTGTTAAGGAAAGCTACATACTACTCAATATTATCAAGTAGCCAATGCACAGTAAATACTGTACACCCAGGGTCGGACTGGCCCATAGGGGTACAGGGGAAACCACCGGTGGGCGCCTTTGCCTGGGGGCCCACTCCTTCCTCTAGGGATCAGGTTGCAGACTGTGCACTTGTATTATACATAGCAGATATGTTGCATTACACTGCACAAGACTATTGTGTATTTCAAGCCTCTGTGGAGGCTGGTCACACCCCCTCTGTAGGCTGGCCACACCCCCAAGTATGGGCTCCTATCACTGCATTCCCCCGGAGGGCCCTTCATGCCCCAGTCCGACACTGGATACACCTGTTGTCTACGATAGAAAAGTGCCTCATATGTCCCACCAAAATTGTACTATCTGTGCTAAGGGCCTGATTCATGTTGTAAGAAAATCAAAAAGGCATACTGCCTATACTGAATATTTTATCTCCGGGAAATGCCCGGAGAGGAGAAGCAGGTGGATGGGGCCAGGCTAATCATGTCATTTGGCCTTGCCCCCTCACCAGGAAAATATCACAACTGGATCCTATTTGCATAGGGGGCGGGGATAAAATGACACAATTAGCACAGAATCACGTCATTAGGTCCCGCCCCCTTTGCAGGGCCAGCAGATTCACTGTATTTAATTTTGCATTCTGCCCACTTTACTAGGAAGTGGGCAGAATGCAGGAAGGGTGCCCACTCTTCCTGGGTTGCGGGGGAATACCAAGAAAATTATGTGTCTCCCGCAGGAACCAGGAGAGTAGGCAAATATGCAAAAAAACAAGCAACTGGGCAAAACCATGCTGCACTGTAGGTTGATCAGATGTAACGTGCAGAGAGAGTTAGATTTGGGTGTTCAAACTGAAATCTAAATTGCAATGTAAGTAAGGATTGCAATCCTTAGCAATACAAATACAGAAGGAGGTGCATAGTATTCGCAACGTGAATCTCATTACAACAACATTTACAACCAAACCAAGAGGCAGACTATTCAGCCTCCAGCCATCAACCTCTAGACAGCCAACCAAAATGAAGCACTTGATGGCAAATCTTGAAATGACAGATTTGAACAGGGCCTTGACACACCCCTCTCAAATATTAGTGAGACATTGAACCAACTGATACCTCAGATGAAGAAGAACCAGACAGCACTTTCCTTTTTAGGATCAAATGGATTCAGTTTCTGATCATATTGTCCTTTGCGATGGCAATGAACAAGAGTCAAGGACAGACACTTGCCCAAGTTAGAATATACCTCCCAGGACAGTCTTCTCACATGGTATGCTCTACGTTGCCCTATCTCCTGCAAGATCAAAGAATTCTGTTGCAGAAAAGATCACTAACGAAGATGCACCTGGATTACCTGCCGCAAATTGATGAACTAAAAATATTGGGCCAGATGTAATGACGTCTGAGTTCGGCATCCATGCGGGATGCCGGCCAAACTCAGGCTTTTTTTTTAAAGGGGCCATCACCTACAAGGCATAGTAACCATGTTGACATACATAATTTCGACACCAAAATGTCAACCTGATCCAATATGTTGACAGGCACAATGTTGACATCATCTGAATATCGATATATATACACAATGTTGACATTTGAAGTGAGGTAATGTGAAATGTCGACATCCTCAGAATGCCAACAGGGTTATAGGGTTAGGCCTGGTGGGGAGAGGTTAGGATTAGGCTGTGATGGTGGTGGTGGTTGGGGGGGAGGGGGTTAGGGTTAGGTACTATAGGGGAGGATTAGGGGTAGGGATTAGTGATAGGGGGAAATACTCAACGGAAGCTACTGAATCACCCACCTGCACCAGAACTGCTGCTCACATGGACCCAGAAGAAAATACTGGAAACATCACTCCTGCCTGGACTATTGTAAGTGATCACTGGGCTTTAGGTTGACATTCTATCATGTTGACATGACATCCATGTAGATATGATAAATGTGTACACGGATGTCATGTTGATATGATGTCGACCTAACTTCTTGGCTTGGTGATCACTTACATGGTCTTAGCAGCAGCAGTGTTTCCAGCATCTTCTTCTGGGTCCTAGCGATCATGTGAGCAGCAGTTCTTATGCAGATGGGTGCCTCAGTTGTGTTCCGGCGAGTACATTCTAAATTCTCATGTCAACCTAATGCATGTCATCTCGACCAAACATATCACACCCTTCTGTTCATAAAATGCTAGCTTCAATCAATTCCCAGTTGTCCCCACAGTGTGATCCGTTTTTGATGCTAGATTCACTGGAACTCCAAAATGTCTTGATAATTTGGTAAAGGTTTTGTGGTTGATCCACCAAACATCATTCCCAGTGCATCTATCCACACTACATTTATCTGAAACAACTCCACCGTCTGAATGTAGTTTATCAGTGGTTCTCAAACTCGGTCCTCCAGACCCCACACAGGTCACGTTTTCTATGTTACCAACTGTCACATTTTAAAAATCCACAGGTGACCTGGAAAACATGAAGCTGATTTGCTGAGATTTGGAAATTCTCCATATGTTCACTTCTCCACTCTTTAGAAGGTACTCAGTAGAAGGTTTTATACATTTCCCCCTTAATCAGGAAATAAACCAGATTTCAGAGTCACAAGCAAAGATGATCAGCAGACAGCACGGATAATGGTTAGCATGTATTACTACCATAGTCCGCTTCACTGAAGTAGAGACTGATGTGAATGGGCAAATATTCTCTATAAAGCATTGCTGAATATTTATACACTATGTGAAAAACTATTAATAAATAAGACAAGAACTGGAGCTCAAAACAGCAATTCACACAAGCTAACTGCCAAGCACAGTGCTCAGTCCTGCACAAACTTTTGAACCTAGCGCCAGTACCAAACCTGACACACAGCTTAAAAGATTCGTAGTCTGCCTGATGGCAAAAGGAGAGCCGCTGCTGGAGAAGCTGCTCTGCATGGTACTATGGGGGAGATGTACTAAGCAGTGAAAAGAGTGGAGAAGTGAGCCAGTGGAGAAGTTGCCCATGGCAACCAATTAGCATTGAAGTAACATTTATAATTTGCATACTGTAAAATTATACAGCAGCTGATTGGTTGCCATGGACACCTTCTCCACTGGCTCACTTCTCCACTTTTTTCACTGCTTAGTACTTCTCCCCCTAAGTTACAGAATTACTGAGATGTTATATTACTTTATGTCTCATCAGGAAAGAAATATATGCAACATTCGCTCTTGTTAATTAATGACAGTTTGACGGCTGAATAAAAGCTGGTTCCACTGTACGTTAATGTAATGTTCTAAAAAATTCAAAGTTAATTGAAAGCTGAATATAGTCATAATATCTACTTCTTATAGGTTAAAGTTTCCTTCGTTTTGCTGTGTCACAACATCTCTGTTCTTCTGTGTATGAACACCCTTTTATTTCTTCATATGATTTGTAATGTTTTTACTTTTCTATGGTACTTTTGAACCATTAGTTTTTATTATTTATTTCGGAGATAAAATATTTTCCTTTATTATTATGTCTATAAAATTACATAATAATCATTTGCGCTCTTTCAAGCTTGACACTACGCCAAATCGGTCCTTGATCATTTAGAACCACTCGACTGGAATAATAAATTGGATGCAACATTCCTACTTCCGCTTCAACCTCCTAGACCTATTTCTTACTTTTATTCATTGATCCGCTCTCCAACTTCACCTCAGGAATATAAATCAGGTATTTCTGTTTGGCATGATCATTTTACTGATATACAACCAGAAAAATTCTTACCTACTTTGTTATACTCTTTGAATACCCTCTATGCAACTTCATATAGGGAAATGATCTACAAGATATTTTTTTAGGGGATACCTATCACCTTCTAGACTATCGTTGCTGGGCGATGGATTGCATGAAGAATCCGTTCGCATAGCCGATCACAAGGAGATTGACAGGAAGAAGGCGTTTGTGGGTGTCAACTGACCGTTTTCTGGGAGTGTTTGGAAAAACGCAGGCGTGTCCAAGCGTTTGGAGGGCGGGTGTCTGACGTCAATTCCGGGACCGGACAGGATGAAGTGATCGCAGCGGCTGTGTAAGTCCTGGGCAACTCAGAAACTGCACAAAACTTTTTTGTACCGCTCGGCTGCACATGCGATCGCACACTTGCCAAGCAAAAATACACTCCCCTATGGGCGGCAACTAGCTGCTTGCAGCAGTGCAAGAAAATCCTAGTGAGCGATCAGGTCTGAATGATCCCCAATGTCACAAAATTTTGTGACTTTGTTTACAATATACTTTTTCACTTTAAAATTCCTTGAGTGTTGTCCCTTTTCTCTGTATATGTATAATGATGCAATTCACTCCAGCACACCTAGTGGCCACCTGCATCTTCCTTCCTAGAGGTGGTGGGGTTTGCAGGTTATGGGGTGCTAGGCCCGTTTCCCCCCGCATGCTGGTACTTGTGGTTCTCCAAGTACCAGCTTGCAGGGGAGGCTTGCTGGGACTTGTAGTTCTGCTGGAGTGGCTGGAGGGGGGGACCCCTTGATTTAAGGGGTCCCCACTCCTCCAGGGTACCCCGGCCAGGGGTGACTAGTTGGGGATTTAATGCCACGGCCGCAGGGAGCTATATAAACAACATTAACAGGTTAAAATCATTTCATCCCTCTCTATCTCCATTTATATTCGCCTTATTTAAATATGAAGTGATGTATGTCTAAAATAGTCTTGTTTCCTAGTTTTATGATCATGCTAGTAAATTTAACTTTCCGACCAAATGGTATCCGGACTCCAGGTCGACAACAAAAAGGTTGACACGTTGACACCAAAAAAACATAAAAAACCCATGTCGACCTTTTTCCATGTCGACCTTGTTCATGTTGACATTTTGCCCATGTCTACCAATTGGCATCGACCTAAGGTGTGTTGACCTTTTTGTTGTCGACCTGGAGTCCCAGACCCGACCAAATATAGGGTGGAATAAAATGTCATCCATGTTGGCCGGAGGTGCGGGTTGACAGACGAATTTGGACGTTCTTTTAAAGCGGCAATCATTTACAAGGCAAAACCATGCCTTGGAAATGATTGTCACTGCAACCCACACCTCCGGTCAACTCGGACGGCATTACATCCTGCCTGTGGAGTATGGAGTTACTTATGAGCATATTTATCAATATTATTTTTACTAAAATAACGTGAAAATAGGTGTTTTCCCTCCCTCTTCACATTTTTTTTTGCATCACAGGCTTGTGCTAATGGGCAATTGGAGGAAAATTTGCTAAATATTCTTTAAATTAGAGGAAAATTCGCAAAATGTTCTTTAAATTAGTTTTTTATTTTTTTTAAGTAACCAGATTGCATTTCCTATACTTGCAATAGGAAATAGGAAATGCAATCTGCCTGAATTTACTAAAAATAAATTGTGAAAAAATAACAGAGGAAGCCCTGTGATAATGCCATCTTCAGATAGCCTTATCCAGACTTCCCTCTGGCTCCTCTACTAAAGTTAAAAAGAAAGAAAATAATAAAATAAATAAGAATTTACTTACCGATAATTCTATTTCTCATAGTCCGTAGTGGATGCTGGGGACTCCGAAAGGACCATGGGGAATAGCGGCTCCGCAGGAGACTGGGCACAAAGTAAAAGCTTTAGGACTAGCTGGTGTGCACTGGCTCCTCCCCCTATGACCCTCCTCCAAGCCTCAGTTAGGATACTGTGCCCGGACGAGCGTACACAATAAGGAAGGATTTTGAATCCCGGGTAAGACTCATACCAGCCACACCAATCACACCGTACAACTTGTGATCTGAACCCAGTTAACAGCATGATAACAGAAGGAGCCTCTGAAAAGATGGCTCACAACAATAATAACCCGATTTTTGTAACTATGTACAAGTATTGCAGACAATCCGCACTTGGGATGGGCGCCCAGCATCCACTACGGACTATGAGAAATAGAATTATCGGTAAGTAAATTCTTATTTTCTCTAACGTCCTAGTGGATGCTGGGGACTCCGAAAGGACCATGGGGATTATACCAAAGCTCCCAAACGGGCGGGAGAGTGCGGATGACTCTGCAGCACCGAATGAGAGAACTCTAGGTCCTCCTCAGCCAGGGTATCAAATTTGTAGAATTTAGCAAACGTGTTTGCCCCTGACCAAGTAGCAGCTCGGCAAAGTTGTAAAGCCGAGACCCCTCGGGCAGCCGCCCAAGATGAGCCCACTTTCCGTGTGGAATGGGCTTTTACAGATTTTGGCTGTGGCAGGCCTGCCACAGAATGTGCAAGCTGAATTGTACTACAAAATGTTGGGTGCATACAGGATAAACAGCGAGTCAGATTTTCTGACTCCAGCCGTCCTGGAAACATATATTTTCAGGGCCCTGACTACGTCCAGCAACTTGGAATCCTCCAAGTCCCTAGTAGCCGCAGGCACCACAATAGGTTGGTTTAAGTGAAATGCTGAAACCACCTTAGGGAGAAATTGAGGACGAGTCCTCAATTCTGCCCTGTCCGTATGAAAAATTAGGTAAGGGCTTTTATAGGATAAAGCCGCCAATTCTGATACACGCCTGGCTGAAGCCAGGGCTAACAGCATTACCACTTTCCATGTGAGATATTTCAAGTCCACAGTGGTGAGTGGTTCAAACCAATGTGATTTTAGGAATCCCAACACTACATTGAGATCCCAAGGTGCCACTGGAGGCACAAAAGGGGGCTGTATATGCAGTACTCCCTTGACAAACGTCTGAACTTCAGGAACAGAAGCTAGTTCTTTTTGGAAGAATATCGACAGGGCCGAAATTTGAACCTTAATGGACCCTAATTTGAGGCCCATAGACAGTCCTGTTTGCAGGAAATGCAGGAATCGACCCAGTTGAAATTCCTCCGTAGGGGCCTTCCTGGCCTCGCACCACGCAACATATTTACGCCAAATACGGTGATAATGTTGTACGGTTACATCCTTCCTGGCTTTGATCAGGGTAGGGATGACTTCATCCGGAATGCCTTTTTCCTTCAGGATCCGGCGTTCAACCGCCATGCCGTCAAACGCAGCCGCGGTAAGTCTTGGAACAGACATGGTCCCTGCTGGAGCAGGTCCTGTCTTAGAGGTAGAGGCCACGGGTCTTCCGTGAGCATCTCTTGAATTTCCGGGTACCAAGTCCTCCTTGGCCAATCCGGAGCCACGAGTATAGTCTTTACTCCTTTCCTTCTTATGATTCTCAGTACTTTTGGTATGAGAGGAAGAGGAGGGAACACATACACTGACCGGTACACCCACGGTGTTACCAGAGCGTCCACAGCTATTGCCTGAGGGTCCCTTGACCTGGAGCAATATCTGTCCAGTTTTTTGTTGAGGCGAGACGCCATCATGTCCACCTTTGGTTTTTCCCAACGGTTTACAATCATGTGGAAGACTTCTGGGTGAAGTCCCTACTCCCCCGGGTGAAGATCGTGCCTGCTGAGGAAGTCTGCTTCCCAGTTGTCCACTCCCGGAATGAACACTGCTGACAGTGCTATCACATGATTTTCCGCCCAGCGAAGAATCCTTGTCACTTCCGTCATTGCCTTCCTGCTTCTTGTGCCGCCCTGTCTGTTTACGTGGGCGACTGCCGTGATGTTGTCCGACTGGATCAATACTGGCTGACCCTGAAGCAGAGGCCTTGCCTGACTTAGGGCATTGTAAATGGCCCTTAGTTCCAGGATATTTATGTGAAGTGACGTTTCCATGCTTGACCACAAGCCCTGGAAATTTTTTCCCTGTGTGACTGCTCCCCAGCCTCTCAGGCTGGCATCCGTGGTCACCAGGACCCAATCCTGAATGCCGAATCTGCGGCCCTCTAGGAGATGAGCACTCTGTAACCACCACAGGAGAGACACCCTTGTCCTTGGAGACAGGGTTATCCGCTGATGCATTTGAAGATGCGATCCGGACCATTTGTCTAGCAGATCCAACTGAAAAGTTCTTGCGTGGAATCTGCCGAATGGAATTGCTTCGTAAGAAGCCACCATCTTTCCCAGGACCCTTGTGCACTGATGCACTGACACCTGGCCTGGTCTTAGGAGTTTCCTGACTAGGTCAGATAACTCCCTGGCTTTCTCTTCCGGGAGAAACACCTTTTTCTGTACTGTGTCCAGAATCATCCCTAGGAACAGCAGACGTGTCGTCGGAATCAGCTGTGATTTTGGAATATTTAGAATCCATCCGTGCTGTCGTAGTACTATTTGAGATAGTGCTACTCCGACCTCTAACTGTTCTCTGGACCGTGCCCTTATCAGGAGATCGTCCAAGTAAGGGATAATTAAGACGCCTTTTCTTCGAAGAAGAATCATCATTTCGGCCATTACCTTGGTAAAGACCCGGGGTGCCGTGGACAATCCAAACGGCAGCGTCTGAAACTGATAGTGACAGTTCTGTACCACAAACCTGAGGTACCCTTGGTGAGAAGGGCAAATTGGGACATGGAGGTAAGCATCCTTGATGTCCAGAGACACCATGTAGTCCCCTTCTTCCAGGTTCGCTATCACTGCTCTGAGTGACTCCATCTTGAACTTGAACCTTTTTATGTAAGTGTTCAAGGCTTTCAGATTTAAAATGGGTCTCACCGAGCCGTCCGGCTTCGGTACCACAAACAGCGTGGAGTAATACCCCTTTCCCTGTTGTAGGAGGGGTACCTTGATTATCACTTGCTGGGAATACAGCTTGTGAATGGCTTCCAATACCGCCTCCCTGTCGGGGGTAGACGTTGGTAAAGCAGACTTCAGGAACCGGCGAGGGGGAGACGTCTCGAATTCCAATTTGTACCCCTGAGATACTACCTGCAGGATCCAGGGGTCCACTTGCGAGTGAGCCCACTGCGCGCTGAAATTCTTGAGACGGGCCCCCACCGTGCCTGAGTCCGCTTGTAAGGCCCCAGCGTCATGCTGAGGACTTGGCAGAAGCGGGGGAGGGCTTCTGGTCGTGGGAAGAAGCTGTCTGTTGCAGTCTTTTCCCCCTTCCTCTGCCCCGGGGCAGATATGAGTGGCCTTTTGCCCGCTTGCCCTTATGGGGACGAAAGGACTGAGCCTGAAAAGGCGGTATCTTTTTCTGCTGCGAGGTGACTTGGGGTAAAAAGGTGGATTTCCCAGCCGTTGCCGTGGCCACCAGGTCCGATAGACCGCCCCCAAATAACTCCTCCCCTTTATACGGCAATACTTCCATATGCCGTTTGGAATCCGCATCCCCTGACCACTGTCGCGTCCATAATCCTCTTCTGGCAGAAATGGACATCGCACTTACTCTTGATGCCAGAGTGTAAATGTCTCTCTGTGCATCTCGCATATATAGGAATGCATCCTTTAAATGCTCTATAGTCAATAATATATTGTCCCTGTCCAGGGTATCAATATTTTCAGTCAGGGAATCCGACCAAGCCACCCCAGCACTGCACATCCAGGCTGAGGCGATTGCTGGTCGCAGTATAACACCAGTATGTGTGTATATACTTTTAAGGATATTTTCCAGCCTCCTATCTGCTGGCTCCTTAAGGGCGGCCGTTTCTGGAGACGGTAACGCCACTTGTTTTGATAAGCGTGTGAGCGCCTTATCCACCCTAGGGGGTGTTTCCCAACGAGCCCTAACCTCTGGTGGGAAGGGATATAGTGCCAATAATTTTTTAGAAATTAGCAGTTTTTTGTCGGGGGTAACCCACGCTTCATCACACACTTCATTCAATTCATCTGATTCAGGAAAAACTACGGGTAGTTTTTTCACACCCCACATAATACCCCTTTTTGTGGTACTTGAGGTATCAGAGATGTGCAAAACCTCCTTCATTGCCGTGATCATGTAACGTGTGGCCCTACTGGAAAATACGTTTGTTTCTTCACCGTCGACACTGGAGTCAGTGTCTGTGTCTGGGTCCGTGTCGACCCACTGAGGTAACGGGCGTTTAATAGCCCCTGACGGTGTTTGAGACGCCTGGATAGGCACTAACTGAGCTGCCGGCTGTCTCATGTCGTCAACAGTTTTCTGTAACGTGCCGACACTGTCACGTAATTCCTTAATTACGGCCATCCATTCAGGTGTCGACTCCCTAGGGGGTGACATCACCATTATAGGCAATTGCTCCGCCTCCACATCATTTTCCTCCTCATACATGTCGACACACACGTACCGACACCCAGCACACACACAAGGAATGCTCTGATAGAGGACAGGACCCACTTAGCCCCTTGGGGAGACAGAGGGAGAGTTTGCCAGCACACACCAGAGCGCTATATATGTATAGGGACAACCTTACAATAAGTGTCTATCCCTTATAGCTGCTTATATCTGTTATTTTGCCAAATAAGTGCCCCCCTCTCTTTTTTACCCTGTTTCTGTAGTTGCAGGATGCAGGGGAGATTCTGGGAGCCTTCCTACCAGCGGAGCTGTGTGGGAAAAATGGCGCTGTGTGCTGAGGAGATAGGCCCCGCCCCCTTCACGGCGGGCTCTTCTCCCGCTTTTTTCTGGAAAACTGGCAGGGGTTAAATACATCCATATAGCCCAGGAGCTATATGTGATGTATTTTTTGCCAAATAAGGTAAATTCATTGCTTCCCAGGGCGCCCCCCCCCAGCGTCCTGCACCCTCAGTGACCGAAGTGTGAAGTGTGCTGAGAGCAATGGCGCACAGCTGCAGTGCTGTGCGCTACCTTATGAAGACAGGAAAGTCTTCTGCCGCCGATTTATGGACCTCTTCTTGCTTCAGCATCTGTAAGGGGGCCGGCGGCGCGGCTCCGGGACCCATCCATGGCTGGGCCTGTGATCGTCCCTCTGGAGCTAATGTCCAGTAGCCTAAGAAGCCCAATCCACTCTGCACGCAGGTGAGTTCGCTTCTTCTCCCCTCAGTCCCTCGATGCAGTGAGCCTGTTGCCAGCAGGTCTCACTGAAAATAAAAAACCTATTTAAACTTTTACTCTAAGCAGCTCAGGAGAGCCACCTAGATTGCACCCTTCTCGTTCGGGCACAAAATCTTAACTGAGGCTTGGAGGAGGGTCATAGGGGGAGGAGCCAGTGCACACCAGCTAGTCCTAAAGCTTTTACTTTGTGCCCAGTCTCCTGCGGAGCCGCTATTCCCCATGGTCCTTTCGGAGTCCCCAGCATCCACTAGGACGTTAGAGAAAAATACTTACCCGCATGCTGCTGCAGCCACGGATCGTGACCAGCTCCTTCTCTGTGTGTCCCTGATCAGCTGATGCTGTAAAACTCCCGACGGGCATCAGTGCTGTAAAGTGAGATGCCACAAGAAGCTTCACAGCAGCATCTGGCTGGAGACACACAGAGAAGGTACTGATCACCGATACATAGCTGCAGCAGCGTGCAGGCAAATGTTAGCCCAGCAGGTGGGTTCCCAGAGGGTAGCCGGTGGCGGCACGTAAGTGGTAACCCACTCAGGGTAGTTTTTGAGAAAAATACCCTGCGAACAGCGATGACAGTGGGTTCGCAGGGACAGAGCTTTCTCGCAAACTCTGTCCCTGCATGCGATATTTGATACATCCATATGAGTAAATTGATATCTTCTTGCTGTAGTTATTTTAACATTATCTTTGTAGAATTTAAAGGCCCAGATTTATCAAGCCTTGGAGAGTGATAAATAGCACGGTGATAAAGTACCAGCCAATCATCTCCTAACTGTAATTTTTCAAACACAGCCTGTAACATGGCAGTTAGGGGGTGATTGGCTGGTACTTTATCACTGTGCAATTTATCACTCTCCAAGGCTCGATAAATTAGGGCCTCTGTGGTTATTTTAACTGTCACCAAACATTTAGAAAAAAAAATACTTTTTATTAAGTATAGTGTTAATCATTGCAGGTTTGTTTTTGTTTTTTTAGCCACTTCGAGATCTAAGTTCTTTTTCTAGGCTACCAGCTGAAGTTACTGGCGTTGCCTGGGTTTACAAAAGTTCTGCCCAACGTACACCAACAGGAGGCCTGACTGGGACCCCAACCCCGTAGTATGTCTTCTGGTATACAATGTTACCACTCTTTGAAGTTTAAATACAAATCAATCCAGTGGCAGGACCAGAACAGGCTCCCTGGCTCAAAGTTCTGGCCAACGCATTCCATCGTGAGGTCCGACCAAGCCCAATCCTCTAATATGTCTTCTGGGATCCAATGTTACCACTCTGTTAAGTTTACTTCAAATTCTATCCAGTGGAAGGCCCAGAACAGGCTCCCTGGGTGAAAGATCTGTCCGGCACATTTTGCCGTGAGTTCCAACCAACCTCAACCCCCAGTGTGTCTTCTGGGATGTAATGTTACCACTCTGAAGTTTTCTTCCAAATCTATCCAATGGATGGCCCAGTACAGGCTCCCAGGGTCAAAGTTCTGCCCAGCACATTCTGCTGTCAAGTCTGACCAACCCCAAACCCTTAGTATATCTTCTGGGATGTAATGTTACCACTCTGTGAAGTTTTCTTCCAAATCTATCCAATGGATGGCCCACTACAGGCTCCCAGGGTCAAAGTTCTGCCCAGCACATTCTGCTGTCAAGTCTGACCAACCCCAAACCCCTAGTATATCTTCTGGGATGTAATGTTACCACTCTGTGAAGATTTCTTCCACATCCAACCAGTGGAAGGGCCCAGAACAGACTCCCTATGTCAAAGTTCTGGCCGGTGCATTCTGTCATGAGGTCCAACCGGGACCCTAACCCCCTAAAACTTTGCCAGGATCTTGTCACGATCCGGGTATCTGGACGCCATTACTTACCCTTCAGATGCCTCCTAAGGCGGGCTCAGCGTTCCAGGACCAGATTCCGCTGTTCCTGAGTTTCCACATGCAGAGTGTCAGAGTGGTGTTTTCATCAGCCGCGGCCTCCGCTGTGCCCGCGTGGTTAAATGTGCATCTATCAGCCTGGCGTCTCCTGTCTCCGGTGGCCGGCGCCGCCATTACTGTTTCCCAGACCACATGGATTACAAACCAAACTTCCCTCCAAGTGTCTGCATGGGCGCAGCCATCTTGGATTCTGTCATCTGATCATTTCCACCAATCTGCTGTCTGTGTTGTTGATTTGCATAATTGCCTAGCCAACCCCTTCCTTGCTGCAGGTATAAGTAAGCTGTACCTGAGCAAGGAAGACGTCAGTGCTTTGGTTGTCAAACCTAGTTCCTGTTTGTCTCTCTTCTATGATTGTCTTCCAGGTTCCAGCTCCTGTCTCAAGACTTCCACCATAGAGACCCGCACCAGCATTCCACCTGCGGTGTAGCCTGACTCTCCAATCCAATGTGGATTCATCTGTTTCCAGCTACAACACTACCTGCTTCCAGCCTCAGCTTCCAGCAGAATACAGCTTCCCTTAAAGGGCCGGTGTCCTTTCTACACTTTACCACTCTCCACCGGAATTATTATTTCTCCGCTCTCAAGTTCTACATTTCAGTTCACATTTCATCGCTCCCAAAGTTCATTTATTATTTAACTGGTTCCAGCCAGTATCCACTCCGTGCTAACAACAGTCTGGTTCCAGCCAGTATCCACAGCAGCTGTTTTACCTTCAGCAACCCAGCTCTTCCTGGAACACCAGCTGGTACAATCCTGGGTGATCTCCATTGCTACAGCCGGGCCTGGTAAGGACTTTCCATCTAGAAGATCATAAGAACTATCTCACACTACCAGTGCTCTGTGGCTCCTGCCATGCTGTAGTACTCAGGAACTGTATTTATTCTTTGCTGACTTTTACGTTCTCTTTTATTGCTGCTGTGATGCGGAGTTGTCATAATAAACATCATTGACTTTTATCTAAGTTGTCGTGGTCACGCCTTCGGGCAGTTATTATTCATGTTACTTACATGTCCAGGGGTCTGATACAACCTCCCAGGTTCCGGTACATCTCAGCCCCTACAACTGAGGCTGCCTCCCGTCAGCTCAGGCCCTCAGTTGTGACAGTAAGCACTGACCTAATGAATCCAGCCGGAGGCCAGGATCAAGCGGCCAGGCCGATGCAAGAACTGGCAGCCCGACTAGAACATCAGGAGGCTGCACAGGGCCACATCATCCGCTGTCTCCAGGATCTCTCTACTCGGCTGGATGGGATTCAGACCACTCTCCGTGGATCAGGCGCGTCTGGTGCGTCAACCACAGTGACTCCAGCTATAACCCCACCCACCTTACCCATTCCTGCTCCACGTCTTCATCTTCCAACGCCAGCAAAATTTGACGGATCTCCAAGATTCTGCAGGGGATTTCTCAACCAGTGTGAGATTCAGTTTGAGCTACAACCTGGCAATTTCCCCAGTGACCGTACAAAAATTGCCTACATTATTTCTCTTCTCAGTGGCTCAGCCCTCGATTGGGCATCACCGTTATGGGAGAGGTCCGACACCCTGCTATCTTCTTACACTGCATTCGTGTCAACATTCAGGCGCATCTTCGACGAGCCAGGCCGGGTAACTTCAGCTTCGTCTGAGATTCTCCGTTTACGCCAGGGATCACGTACTGTAGGACAATATCTTATACAGTTCCAGATCCTGGCATCCGAACTGGCATGGAACGACGAGGCCCTGTATGCTGCATTCTGGCATGGTTTATCCGAGCGTATTAAAGATGAGTTAGCTACCAGAGACTTACCCTCCAAGTTAGATGAGTTAATCTCACTTTGTACGAAAGTTGACTTACGTTTCAGAGAGAGAGCAACTGAGCGTGGAAGATCATCTGCTCCAAAATCTTCTGCTCCTCCTCCTCGCCAACTGTCACCAACTAAAGATGAACCCATGCAAATTGGCCGTTCCCGTTTAACTCCTGCTGAGCGCCGAAGACGTCTCTCCGAGTTTCTCTGTTTGTACTGTGCAGCTCCGTCTCACACCATTAATGCCTGTCCCAAACGTCCGGGAAACTCCAAATCCTAGCTCGCCAAGGAGAGGGCCGGCTAGGAGTAATGATCTCCTCTCCATCTCCTCAAGATTGTAACCTCCCAGTCTCGCTTCAAGTTGCTCAACGTTATCAGAACGTCATTGCCCTCCTGGATTCCGGAGCAGCTGGGAACTTTATTACCGAAGCCTATGTTAAACGGTGGTCCCTACCCACCGAGAGACTTCCTTCGTCCTTTTCCTTAACTGCTGTGGATGGCAGTAAAATTTTTGATACAGTTATTTCTCTAAGGACTCTACCAGTTCGTCTGAGAGTGGGAGTTCTTCATTCCGAACTTATTTCACTTTTAGTGATTCCAAGAGCCACACATCCTGTGGTCCTGGGCCTTCCATGGCTCCGTCTTCACAATCCTACAATTGATTGGACGACTACGCAAATCCTGGCATGGGGTTCCTCCTGTACTAAGACATGTTTGTTTAAAGTGTTGCCTGTCTGTTCCTCCTCCCCCAGGTCGTCTGATGTTCCACCTCCTCCATATCAAGATTTCACGGATGTGTTCAGTAAAGCTTCTGCTGATATCCTTCCCCCTCATAGAGAATGGGACTGCCCGATTGATCTCGTTCCAGGGAAGGTTCCACCTCGAGGCCGAACTTATCCGTTGTCTCTCCCCGAGACGCATTCTATGGAGGAATACATAAAAGAGAACCTAGCAAAGGGGTTCATTCGACCTTCTTCTTCTCCAGCCGGCGCAGGCTTCTTTTTTGTAAAGAAGAAAGATGGTGGTCTGCGGCCGTGCATCGACTACAGAGGTTTGAACGACATTACCATCAAGAACCGTTATCCTTTACCCCTGATTACTGAGCTCTTTGACAGAGTTAGCGGAGCTACCATCTTTACAAAGCTGGACCTGAGAGGTGCATACAATCTCATCCGGATCCGTGAGGGTGACGAGTGGAAGACCGCATTTAACACCCGTGACGGACATTATGAGTACCTCGTCATGCCCTTCGGATTGAGCAATGCTCCAGCTGTCTTCCAGCATTTCGTCAATGAGATCTTCAGAGACATTCTATACCGTCATGTCGTGGTCTATCTAGATGATATCCTCATTTTTGCCAACAATTTAGAGGAACATCGTTTCTGGGTAAAGGAGGTTCTGTCCCGTCTCCGTGTCAATCGTCTCTACTGCAAATTAGAGAAATGCGTCTTTGAAGTCAAGTCCATTCCGTTTCTAGGGTACATTGTGTCCGGTTCCGGACTAGAGATGGATCCTGAGAAACTACAAGCAATCCAGAATTGGCCAGTACCCTTAACCCTCAAAGGGGTCCAGAGGTTCTTAGGGTTCGCCAATTATTACCGAAAGTTTATACGAGACTTTTCCACCATTGTGGCGCCTATTACTGCTTTCACCAAGAAGGGTGCTAACCCGTCCAAGTGGTCTGAAGAAGCCATGCAAGCTTTTCATCTTTTAAAACAGAGGTTCATCTCTGCACCTGTCCTGAAACAGCCTGACGTCGACTCTCCTTTCATCTTAGAGGTGGATGCCTCCTCCGTTGGAGTAGGAGCGGTGTTATCTCAGAGGGCTAAAGATGGTCATTTACATCCTTGCAGTTTCTTCTCACGGAAGTTCTCCCCAGCGGAGCGCAACTATGCCATTGGCGACCAGGAGTTGCTAGCCATCAAGCTCGCTCTAGAGGAGTGGAGATATCTGTTGGAGGGAGCTTCTCATTCAATCACCATCCTTACAGACCACAAGAACCTTCTATATCTAAAAGGCGCACAATGTCTCAACCCTCGTCAGGCCAGATGGGCACTTTTCTTTTCCAGGTTCGACTTTAAACTCCAGTTCTGTCCGGGCTCTCAGAATCGCAAGGCCGATGCCCTTTCCCGCTCATGGGAGCAAGAAAATGAGTCAGAGTCTTCAGACAAGCATCCTATTATAAATCCGTTGGCATTCTCCACGGTAGGGATGGACTCTACGCCCCCATCAGGGAAAAGTTTTGTGAAGCCGACACTAAGGAAGAAGCTCATGCATTGGGCCCATGCTTCCCGTTTTGCCGGACATACAGGTATCCAAAAAACCCTGGAGTTTATCTCTAGGTCCTATTGGTGGCCAACTCTGAAAAAGGACGTTTTGGAGTTTATTGCATCTTGCCCAAAGTGTGCTCAACATAAAGTATCCCGCCAGTCGCCTGCGGGGCAACTGGTTCCACTATCTGTTCCCCGTCGACCATGGACCCATTTGTCGATGGATTTTATTACAGATTTGCCCATGTGCAACAAGTTCAATACCATCTGGGTGGTAGTTGACCGGTTCACCAAGATGGCACACTTCATTCCTCTCACCGGTCTTCCGTCAGCTTCCAAGTTGGCTCAAGTATTCATACAAGAGATCTTCCGACTCCACGGTCTTCCAGAAGAAATTATCTCAGATCGAGGAGTTCAATTCACAGCCAAATTCTGGCGAAGTTTATGTCAAGTCCTCCAAGTCAAGTTAAAGTTTTCCACGGCTTACCATCCTCAGACCAATGGTCAAACTGAGAGGGTGAATCAGGACTTGGAGGCCTTCCTCCGCATCTATGTGTCCTCCTCTCAAGATGACTGGGTTCAATTACTTCCCTGGGCCGAGTTCTGTCATAACAACCAGTATCATTCTTCATCTTCTTCAACACCATTCTTCACCAACTTTGGATTCCACCCTAAAGTCCCTGAGTTCCAACCGCTTCCAGCAACTTCTGTTCCCGCAGTGGATATCACCTTGCATCAGTTTGCCAATATCTGGAAGAGCGTACGATCAGCTCTGCTCAAGGCATCGTTCAGGTACAAGAAGTTTGCGGATAAGAAGCGTCGAGCAGTTCCTGCTCTCAAGGTGGGTGATCGGGTATGGTTATCCACGAAGAATTTGAGGTTAAGAGTTCCCAGTATGAAGTTTGCACCTCGCTACATCGGTCCTTTTAAAATTGATCAAGTCATCAATCCTGTTGCTTACAGACTCCAGTTACCTCCCTTCTTAAAAATACCCAGGACATTCCATGTTTCCCTGTTGAAACCGCTAATCTTGAATCGGTTTCATTCCTCACTTCCTCCAACTCCGAAAGTCCAAACTCAACGAGGCGTTGAGTATGAAGTGGCCAAGATCCTGGACTCACGTCACCGTTACGGTCAACTTCAGTATCTCATTGACTGGAAGGGCTATGGTCCTGAAGAACGCTCTTGGACCAATGCCTCTGACGTCCATGCTCCTGCCTTGGTCCGAAATTTCCACGCAAAGTTTCCTTTAAAGCCTAAGAAGTGTCCTGGGGCCACTCCTAAAGGGGGGGGTGCTGTCACGATCCGGGTATCTGGACGCCATTACTTACCCTTCAGATGCCTCCTAAGGCGGGCTCAGCGTTCCAGGACCAGATTCCGCTGTTCCTGAGTTTCCACATGCAGAGTGTCAGAGTGGTGTTTTCATCAGCCGCGGCCTCCGCTGTGCCCGCGTGGTTAAATGTGCATCTATCAGCCTGGCGTCTCCTGTCTCCGGTGGCCGGCGCCGCCATTACTGTTTCCCAGACCACATGGATTACAAACCAAACTTCCCTCCAAGTGTCTGCATGGGCGCAGCCATCTTGGATTCTGTCATCTGATCATTTCCACCAATCTGCTGTCTGTGTTGTTGATTTGCATAATTGCCTAGCCAACCCCTTCCTTGCTGCAGGTATAAGTAAGCTGTACCTGAGCAAGGAAGACGTCAGTGCTTTGGTTGTCAAACCTAGTTCCTGTTTGTCTCTCTTCTATGATTGTCTTCCAGGTTCCAGCTCCTGTCTCAAGACTTCCACCATAGAGACCCGCACCAGCATTCCACCTGCGGTGTAGCCTGACTCTCCAATCCAATGTGGATTCATCTGTTTCCAGCTACAACACTACCTGCTTCCAGCCTCAGCTTCCAGCAGAATACAGCTTCCCTTAAAGGGCCGGTGTCCTTTCTACACTTTACCACTCTCCACCGGAATTATTATTTCTCCGCTCTCAAGTTCTACATTTCAGTTCACATTTCATCGCTCCCAAAGTTCATTTATTATTTAACTGGTTCCAGCCAGTATCCACTCCGTGCTAACAACAGTCTGGTTCCAGCCAGTATCCACAGCAGCTGTTTTACCTTCAGCAACCCAGCTCTTCCTGGAACACCAGCTGGTACAATCCTGGGTTATCTCCATTGCTACAGCCGGGCCTGGTAAGGACTTTCCATCTAGAAGATCATAAGAACTATCTCACACTACCAGTGCTCTGTGGCTCCTGCCATGCTGTAGTACTCAGGAACTGTATTTATTCTTTGCTGACTTTTACGTTCTCTTTTATTGCTGCTGTGATGCGGAGTTGTCATAATAAACATCATTGACTTTTATCTAAGTTGTCGTGGTCACGCCTTCGGGCAGTTATTATTCATGTTACTTACATGTCCAGGGGTCTGATACAACCTCCCAGGTTCCGGTACATCTCAGCCCCTACAACTGAGGCTGCCTCCCGTCAGCTCAGGCCCTCAGTTGTGACAGATCTAACTGGACCACCTCGTGTTTGTTTCATCCCAGTTGGTGCAGGGGTGTCCGAATGCATAACCGGACAGACAAACAGATCATTGAATTTCATCTATTAGATTCCAGAGTTTCCCATACTCTGCCATTACAGTTTAGGTTTTAAGGATAACAATGCTCGAGTCCAGATGGTTAAATCAAATGACCGAGGTACTAATCAAGTCACCTTTGCATAGGCATGGATATCCTTAAAACATGGACTGTAAGGGCAGATTTGAGGCGGCAATAGTTCCCAGTTTTGCCTCAAAACTAATTACCGCAAATCTAGAAGCTCTCTCTCCAGAATTGCGCCAACATCAGCAAATCACAGGTTATTACATTTGGGCAATAGTTTATATTGTATACATTATATTAAGATTATATTTTTGTTGTACTGTATAATGTAGATCAGTATTATGCAAACCTTATACTGTAGATGAATTGAGTACATTAGATTTGGTTGCTATCTCTCCAATTTAAGCAGTTTTTATTATTAAGAAATATTATCTTCGTCCCAGCCAGCAGTATATTTGCTGTATCAGGTTATCAACGCTACAGAGACTCATTTTCTGTAACTGAGATCTGAAATTACTCTGCAGAACTTGACAGTATTTAACTTACTGCTAGTAATAATTATAAGACTTCTCCCAACACATGCCAAGTGGGGTTATTTATAAACATATGCCTCAAATAGAAAACATTTAAATGAATACTAGATAACCATTTGTACACAATGAAGGATGCAAACGAACAAAGGTAGTACAGGTTGAGTCTCCCATATCTGAAATGCTTGGGACCAGAACAGTGGCGTCACAAGGGGGGTGCGGCCAGCACCCGGGTGTCACCCGCTGAGGGGTGACACCAAACTACGGGCTCCTGCTCAGTGATAGGAGTCGGGTGCTGCACTGTAACATTTAGTGCAGCACTTGGCTCCTGTCACCAGGTACAAGTTAGTACCGCAGACAAGAAAGTCTATGTGGGCAGCCCACACCTCCGGGAACCCCCTCCCCCCAGTGACGGAAACGGGGTCGGGAAGCGCAGTCTCGCCCACATACCGCAAAGCTGCACCCCTTTTTATAGCAGGCACGCCTCCGCCACACAAAGCCATGCTCCTTTTAATGGTCACACCCCTGGCCTACAAAGTCACGCACCCTTTTAGTGGCCACTGCACCGGATGTCAAACGGGTAAGTGACACCACTGGACCAGTAGTCTTTTGGATATTAGATTTTTACATATCTTGGAATTTTGGCATACCATAATGAGATATCTTAGGGATGAGACCCAAGGCCAAGTCTAAACATAAAATGCATTTATATTTCATATACACCGAATGTACATACCTTGAAGGTAACGTTATATAATATTTTTAATAATTTGCGCATGAAACAAAGTTTGTGTACCTACATGAAATTCATTTACTGAATGTATCTTATACACATTAGCCTGAAAGTTATTTTATACAATAATTGTAATAATTTTGTGCAAGAAACAAAATTGGTGATTCAGACCTGATCGTTGGGCTGCTAAATTTGTTGTCCTGCGATCAGATAGTCGCCGCCCAAGGGGAGTGTATATTCGCCGTGCAAGTGTGCGATCACATGTATACGCTGAGCTGCAAAAAATCCCTCAGTCAGACGCTGCAAATCCGTTCACACCTCACTCACCAGTGAATGGTTTTACCAGTGTCTGCAGTGTGTGCGCAGCCCAGGACTTACTCCTACAGTGCAATGATTGCATGCTGATCGGGGCCGGAGCTGACGTCACACACCCTCCCTGAAAACGCTTGGGAACACCTGCATTTTACCTGACACACCCAGAAAACAGTCAGTTACTATCCGCAAAATGGCCTCTTCCTGTCAATCAGCATGTGAATGGCTGTGCGATTGTTCACACCAGCCTGTTGCTGTCCTGTTGTTGTTTGCCAATGCGCGTGCACAGTCTATCGCTCATCGCCTGCTGTGCGAAAACGCACAGCAGTGATCACATCTGAATCACCCCCAAAGTTTCTGTACATCTAACCATCAGTAAGCAACGGTGACTATCTCATTCACGCTCAAATTTTGGAATTTTGGACATGGGAGACTCAACTGTAATAACAGGGGTTACAATTCTTCTTTGGAAGTAATGAGCTCATTGGTGATTACATTTTCCATCTGATATTTTTTATATTTCCATTACCCTAGTAGCCTTAGATGGGTAGCCTTAAGGGGTGTTTGAAAGAGTCCAGGTGCTTCCTGGTGCAGGGCTGGTGGTCTTTGGGAAGGATGTCTGCTAGTTTTTGCGGCTCTCACATTATGAAAGGGGTATCCCACTTTGTGGGTTTCCTGATACAGTGTGAACATTCCAGCTTTTCTAGCCAGGGCTGCCACATTTTAAAGCCACCAGAGTACTGAGGTCTATAGAGTAAAGCCACCAGTGATTTATGACCTGTTTAGTGAAACCACCATACAGTATATCTGGCTTCTGTATAGTAAATCCAACATAGCCCTGGGGCTTATTTGATAATACCTGCTAGAGCCAGCATTATAAAGCCAGCATAGTTCTCAACAGAGGCATAACTAGACCTTTATGGGCCCATAGAAAGATTTTGAAAGGGACCTCTGCGCTCCGCGAGAGCAACAGGGATGGGGGAGTTAGGGGTGGTGGGTGGTTTTGGGGTGATGGGGATCAGAAAGCACATAGGGGGCAGTAACAGACAGGGTGGACACTGAGGTGTCAAAAATATATATATATATATATATATATATATAGCAACGGGAATGAAGGAACCACTCAGTCTTGTAATTGGATGAAAGAATAGTTTGTTTAATTATACATACTTCGTATTAAACCCACTATTCTTTCACGGATTTACAAGACTTAATACACACAAGCCCACATTAGAGTCAACATGTGGCTCCTGACAAACCCCTCCCCTTACTATTCCTGACTCCTCCTACTTCTTGGTCTATGCGCTTACAAATACAATTAATATTAGAACAACATACAAGTATATATAAATCTCTGTATTAAAATAGACACACCAGGGTTCATCCTACAGGGCGCGCGCGCAAAAAAATGGGTGTGGCCCAATGCCACATGGGGCGTGGCCAATGAAAATGGGGGCGTGATACACATATGGGGGAGGGGCAGATACACGTATGACCCCAATAGTGCCAGATACACGTTGCCCCACAGTGCCAGATATACATTGCCCCACAGTGCCAGATACACATTGACTAACAGTGCCAGATACACATTGCCCCACAGTGCCAGATACAGAAATGCCCCCAGAGTGCCAGATATACATTGCCTCGCAGTGTCAGATACACGTTGCCCCACAGTGCCAGATATACATTGCCCCACAGTGCCAGATACACATTGCCCCACAGTGACAGATACACAAATGCTCCCACTGTGTCAGATATACATTGCCCCCCGTGCCAGATACAGAAATGCCCCTACAGTGCCAGATATGCCCCCAGTGCCAGATATCCCCCAGTACCAGGTATACATGCCCCCCCAGTGCCAGATATCCCCCAGTGCCAGGTATACATGCCCCCCTGTGCCAGATATCCCCCAGTGCCAGGTATACATGCCCCCCTGTGCCAGATATCCCCCAGTGCCAGGTATATATGCCCCCCAGTGCCAGATATCCCCCAGTGCCAGGTATATATGCCCCCCAGTGCCAGATATCCCCCAGTGCCAGGTATATATGCCTCCCTGTGCCAGATATCCCCCAGTGCCAGGTATATATGCCCCCCAGTGCCAGATATCCCCCAGTGCCAGGTATATATGCCCCCCCAGTGCCAGATAGAAATGCCCCCCCAGTGCCAGATATCCCCCAGTGCCAGGTATAACATGCCCCCCCCCCCTTCCCTGCTCACCGCTGCCGCTGGCCGCTGCCGTCCTGTGTGAGGGAAGGAGAGCGCAGCCTGTGCCTCTCCTTCCCCTCAGTCTCCGGCGGGTGTCTCACAGTTTAATTCAGCGCCGATCCGTGAGCCAATCAGAGCTCGCACGGCGAGCTCTGATTGGCTCACGGATCGGCGCTGAATTAAACTATGACACCCGCTGGAGACTGAGGGGAAGGAGAGGCACAGGCTGCGCTCTCCTTCCCTCACATCAGCGGCGGTGCGAGGAGCGGCGGCCCGTCGGTGTGGGTACGGCGTACCCACGGCTAAATTCTTACGGGTACGCCGTACCCACCCGTACCCGCCCACTTGCACCACGGCCTGTAACTCCCCCTCAGCATCCCTGCCCTCACCCTCCCTGTAACTCCCCCTCAGCATCCCTGCCCTCACCCTCCCTGTAACTCCCCCTCAGCATCCCAGCCCTCACCCTCCCTGTAACTCCCCCTCAGCATCCCTGCCCTCACCCTCCCTGTAACTCCCCCTCAGCATCCCTGCCCTCACCCTCCCTGTAACTCCCCCTCAGCATCCCTGCCCTCACCCTCCCTGTAACTCCCCCTCAGCATCCCTGCCCTCACCCTCCCTGTAACTCCCCCTCAGCATCCCTGCCCTCACCCTCCCTGTAACTCCCCCTCAGCATCCCTGCCCTCACCCTCCCTGTAGCTCCCCCTCAGCATCCCTGCCCTCACCCTCCCTGTAACTCCCCCTCAGCATCCCAGCCCTCACCCTCCCTGTAACTCCCCCTCAGCATCCCTGCCCTCACCCTCCCTGTAACTCCCCCTCAGCATCCCTGCCCTCACCCTCCCTGTAACTCCCCCTCAGCATCCCTGCCCTCACACTCCCTGTAACTCCCCCTCAGCATCCCTGCCCTCACCCTCCCTGTAACTCCCCCTCGGCATCCCTGCCCTCACCCTCCCTGTAACTCCCCCTGAGCACCCTGTAACTCCCCCTCAGCATCCCTGCCCTCGCCCTCCCTGTAACTCCCCCTCAGCATCCCTGCCCTCGCCCTCCCTGTAACTCCCCCTCAGCACCCCAGCCCTCACCCTCCCTGTAACTCCCCCTCAGCATCCCTGCCCTCACCCTCCCTGTAACTCTACCTCAGCATCCCTGCCCTCACCCTCCCTGTAACTCCCCCTCAGCATCCCTGCCCTCACCCTCCCTGTAGCTCCCCCTCAGCATCCCTGCCCTCACCCTCCCTGTAACTCCCCCTCAGCATCCCTGCCCTCACCCTCCCTGTAACTCCCCCTCAGCATCCCTGCCCTCACCCTCCCTGTAACTCCCCCTCAGCATCCCAGCCCTCACCCTCCCTGTAACTCCCCCTCAGCATCCCAGCCCTCACCCTCCCTGTAACTCCCCCTCAGCATCCCTGCCCTCACCCTCCCTGTAACTCCCCCTCAGCATCCCTGCCCTCACCCTCCCTGTAACTCCCCCTCAGCATCCCTGTCCTCACCCTCCCTGTAACTCCCCCTCAGCATCCCAGCCCTCACCCTCCCTGTAACTCCCCCTCAGCATCCCTGCCCTCACCCTCCCTGTAACTCCCCCTCAGCATCCCTGCCCTCACCCTCCCTGTAACTCCCCCTCAGCATCCCTGCCCTCGCCCTCCCTGTAACTACCCCTCAGCATCCCTGCCCTCGCCCTCCCTGTAACTCCCCCTCAGCATCCCTGCCCTCGCCCTCCCTGTAACTCCCCCTCAGCATCCCTGCCCTCGCCCTCCCTGTAACTCCCCCTCAGCATCCCTGCCCTCACCCTCCCTGTAACTCCCCCTCAGCATCCCTGCCCTCACACTCCCTGTAACTCCCCCTCAGCATCCCTGCCCTCACCCTCCCTGTAACTCCCCCTCAGCACCTCTGCCCTCACCCTCCCTGTAACTCCCCCCCAGCATCCCTGCCCTCACCGTCCCTGTAACTCCCCCTCAGCATCCCTGCCCTCACCCTCCCTGTAACTCCCCCTCAGCATCCCTGCCCTCACCCTCCCTGTAACTCCCCCTGAGCACCCTGTAACTCCCCCTCAGCATCCCTGCCCTCGCCCTCCCTGTAACTCCCCCTCAGCATCCCTGCCCTCACCCTCCCTGTAACTCCCCCTCAGCATCCCTGCCCTCGCCCTCCCTGTAACTCCCCCTCAGCATCCCTGCCCTCGCCCTCCCTGTAACTCTCCCTCAGCATCCCTGCCCTCACCCTCCCTGTAACTCCCCCTCAGTATCCCTGCCCTCACCCTCCCTGTAACTCCCCCTCAGTATCCCTGCCCTCACCCTCCCTGTAACTCCCCCTCAGCATCCCTACCCTCACCCTCCCTGTAACTCCCTCAGCATCCCTGCCCTCGCCCTCCCTGTAACTCCCCCTCAGCATCCCTGCCCTCGCCCTCCCTGTAACTCCCCCTCAGCATCCCTGCCCTCGCCCTCCCTGTAACTACCCCTCAGCATCCCTGCCCTCGCCCTCCCTGTAACTCCCCCTCAGCATCCCTGCCCTCGCCCTCCCTGTAACTCCCCCTCAGCATCCCTGCCCTCACCCTCCCTGTAACTCCCCCTCAGCATCCCTGCCCTCGCCCTCCCTGTAACTCCCACGGCCACTACTATCAGTCACCTCAGCGCCAGAACTGCACTGGTTACTGCTAGTGCTTGATCCACTCACCCTGCTACATTGGGCACGTACAAATACCTATGGCGCGAATGAACAATGGTATATATGTATATGTATATATAAATAATTGCTAATAATATTGATTCGATTGCAGCAGCCCCAAAGACCTATCTGCACAAGTCTCAATAAATAACTTATGATATAAATGAAAAAGGCTGCGCTATAGAATCAATGATATAAAGAATACACGGATTGCCGGTGGATCATAATTCAATCACATTTATTTTCCACATATATAACAATGAATAAAAATGGTTAAATAAAATAACAGTACTGGATACAATTATCAGTGGATAAAATGTTGCAATAGTAACTGGATATATAGTATCAACTACAATAAAATAGAAACACGTAATTGTTCCTTTCAGATGGATTTGTAATCTGTTACCAATAGCTGGAAACCCAGTGAAAATGTCTTTTGATATTGCAATATTAGTTAGCTGCTCCAATCCGTGTCACTGCTACAGAGTCAATGGTAAACTATACAGTTCACTGAAGAACTTTAGCACAGAAACCGCACTATATATTGAAAGTTGCTGCTGGGAGCCGCTACTCACTATATCCCTTTTTTCATTTATACATTGGGCACGTGGTGGAAAACTAGAGTGACATGTGAGAGCTGAAGTGACATCATACAGTCAGACATTCTGGTCACTAATTACGGTTATAGCCATGCTCATCGTTGCCGCGATGCATATGCATGGACATACGCATCGCGGCAAGCTGCAACTAGTGCTGCAACTAGTTGCAGCAGGCGATTGCACCATTGAAGTCTATGGAGTGCATGCCATAGATGCGGGCACACTAGGCACGCCAATCATGTCGTGATGATGAGTGTGGCTACATCTGTACGTGAGGCAGCCAAAACAATAGCATGCTTTTCTGGGTGTGGGAATTTAGTGTGGATCTGGCCTTCTCAATTGTGGATTTGGCCTTTAGCGATTCAGCAATTTAGGGGCACCAAATTGAGATTATATCTTGACCCCCCAACCTAAAAATGTTCTGACGCCCCTGAGTGAGGGCCCAGCAGGCATCCCGTAGTACCTGTGGTAGCCACATCCCCTGCACCTATACTAGTTGCGCCACTGATTCTCGATACTGCATTATAGCCAAGAGTTTTGGTTTCTATATAACCAGAGATTTACATTAAAAATCTGCATTGTAAAACTACCAAATATTTTGGGGGCTGAAGTATATATTGGCCAAGGTGGCACTGTGTTTTTTTTTACTATTGGTCATGGGAAGCATCTATGTACTGTACAGAGATTAATAATAATAATAATAATAATAATAATAATAACAATAATTGATTACCACTCATTTATATATCGCACACTTATTTGTAATGCTTTAAAGAGAATATTTGGCTATTCACATCAGTCCCTGCCCCAGTGAAGCTTACAATCTATGGGGCTAATTCAGACGTGATCGCTGCTGTGCGTTTTCGCACAGCAGGCAATCAGGTCTGAACTGCGCAGGCGCCGCAGAGTGCCGGCGCATGCCAGAGAAGCGATCGGCATCACAGCCCAGCGATCGCCTTTGCCTGATTCACAGGCAGAGGCGTTCGCTGGGCGGGAGGGGGTGGGCAGCTGCGACCCGGAGAGCGACGGGTAGCTCCCTGTCAGCGCGCAGGAGCTGCGCTGGTAGGGAGCTAGTCTTCAGTAGTGTTCACTCTAGGCTGTTTTTGTAGGGCGCCGCGCCCTGCCCGATTTTTAAAAGGCAAAATCCGACCCTGCACCTTTTGCGGCGCCCTGCTAGAACAGCCGCCCGCTTCCTGCCCTCCCAGCGTGTAAAGATGCCGTGCGCATGCGCGCGGCATCCATTCACGCATTGGGAGAGAGCTGGGGGAAGCCCAGCACCGACGGAGGTGCTGGGCATGCCCCCAACAGTGACGTCGACGGCCACAGGCGCCCTCTATAGCAGCATCTGTGGGCCACACCGCCAACTAAAATGACGGGGGCGTGGCCACCCCCCCTAATTTGCATGGTCACGCCCCTGTTCCGGGCGCGCGCGCCTGCCAATGTGCCCCCGGACTCCGGCGCCCTGCCCCTTCATGATCCTAGAAGGAACA
This sequence comes from Pseudophryne corroboree, assembly GCF_028390025.1. NCBI lineage: Eukaryota > Metazoa > Chordata > Amphibia > Anura > Myobatrachidae > Pseudophryne > Pseudophryne corroboree. Next base: position 736,756,004 of record NC_086448.1, on the reverse strand, counting down.
CTGCTTCAGGTACAAAAGCATCGCTGCCGTTCGATGCTTTTGTACCTTGATGGGGGAAGGGGACAGAGCCAGACATGTGGGGCGGACTAGCCCTGTGCTGGGCGTCCCCCCGCATTTTTGTGTGAGTGATCTTAGATGTGCTAAATTTAGCACATCTACGATCAAGTCTGAATTACCCCCTATTTCTCTGACGTCCTAGTGGATGCTGGGAACTCCGTAAGGACCATGGGGAATAGCGGGCTCCGAAGGAGGCTGGGCACTCTAGAAAGATTTATGACTACCTGGTGTGCACTGGCTCCTCCCACTATGACCCTCCTCCAAGCCTCAGTTAGATCTTGTGCCCGGCCGAGGTTGGATGCACACTAGGGGCTCTCCTGAGCCTCTAGAAAGAAAGTATAGAATTAGGTTTTTTATTTTCAGTGAGACCTGCTGGCAACAGGCTCACTGCAGCGAGGGACTAAGGGGAGAAGAAGCGAACTCGCCTGCTTGCAGCCGGATTGGGCTTCTTAGGCTACTGGACACCATTAGCTCCAGAGGGATCGACCGCAGGCCCAGTCCTTGGTGTTCGGTCCCGGAGCCGCGCCGCCGTCCCCCTTACAGAGCCAGAAGCAAGAAGAGGTCCGGAAAATCGGTGGCAGAAGACATCAGTCTTCACCAAGGCAGCGCACAGCACTGCAGCTGTGCGCCATTGCTCCTCATGCACACTTCACACTCCGGTCACTGAGGGTGCAGGGCGCTGGGGGGGGCGCCCTGAGCAGCAATAAAAACACCTTGGCTGGCAAAAATACCACAATATATAGCCCCAGAGGCTATATATGTGGTGAATACCCCTGCCAGAATCCAGGAAAAAGCGGGAGAATAGGCCGCGGAAAAGGGGCGGGGCTATCTCCCTCAGACACACTGGCGCCATTTTCTCTTCACAGTGCAACTGGAAGAAAGCTCCCCAGGCTCTCCCCTGTAGTTTTCAGGCTCAAAGGGTTAAAAAGAGAGGGGGGGCACTAAATTTAGGCGCAATATTGTATATACAAGCAGCTATGGGGGAAAATTCACTCAGTTATAGTGTTAATCCCCACATTATATGGCGCTCTGGTGTGTGCTGGCATACTCTCTCTCTGTCTCCCCAAAGGGCTTTGTGGGTCCTGTCCTCAGTCAGAGCATTCCCTGTGTGTGTGCGGTGTGTCGGTACAGCTGTGTCGACAGGTTTGAGGAGGAGGCTTATATAGTGACGGAGCAGAGGCCGATAAATGTGATGTCGCCCCCTGTGGGGCCGACACCAGAGTGGATGGTTAGGTAAAAGGTATTAACCGACAGTGTCAACTCCTTACATAAAAGGGTGGATGACGTAACAGCTGTGGGACAGCCGGCTTCTCAGCCCGTGCCTGCCCAGGCGTCTCAAAGGCCATCAGGGGCTCAAAAACGCCAGCTCAATCAGATGGCAGACACAGATGTCGACACGGAGTCTGACTCCAGTGTCGACTAGGTTGAGACATATACACAATCCACTAGGAACATCCGTGACTTGATCCCGGCAATAAAAAATGTGTTACACATTTATGACATTAACCTCTAAAAAATGGGTTTTTATGTTTGGGGAGAAAAAGCAGGCAGTGTTTTGTTCCCCCATCAGATGAATGAATGAAGTGTGTGAAAAGCGTGGGTTCCCCCTGATAAGAAACTGGTAATTTCTAAAAAGTTACTGATGGCGTACCTTTTCCCGCCAGGGGATAAGTTACGCTGGGAGATATCCCCTAGGGTGGATAAGGCGCTCACACGGTTGTCAAAATAGGTTTGGCACTGCCGTTTTAGGAACGGCCACTTTGAAGGTACCTGTTGATAAAAAGCAGGAGGCTATCCTGAAGTCTGTATTTACACACTCAGGTACTAGACTGAAACCTGCAGAGCGTGCTGCTGCAGCGTGGTCGGTGACCCTGTCAAACATACTAGTTTGCTAACATGAGAACATATTAAAGACGTCGTCTCATATATGAGGGATGCACAGAGGGATATTTTGCCGGCTGGCATCCAAAATGAATGTAATGTCCATTCTGTCAGGAGGGTATTAGAGACCTGTCACTGGACAGGTGATGCTGCCCTTAAAAGGCGCATAGAGATTCTGCCTTATAAGGGTGAGGAATTATTTGGGGATGGTCTCTGGGACCTCGTATCCGCAGCAACAGCTGGGAAGAAATATTTTTACCTCAAGTTTCCTCACAGACTAAGAAAGCATTGTATTATCTGGTACAGTCCTTTCGGCTTCAGAAAAGCAAGCGGGTCAATGGCGCTTCCTTTCTGTACAGAGACAAGGGAACAGGGAAAAAGCTGCACCAGTCAGCCTGTTCCCGGAATCATAATTCTTCTCTCGCTTCCTCTGAGTCCACAGCATGACGCGGGGGCTCCACAGGTGTAGCCAGGTACGGTGGGGGGCCGTCTCAAAAATTTCAGCGATCAGTGGGCTCGCTCACAGGTGGATCCCTGTTTCATTCAAGTAGTATTTCAGGGGTACATGCTGGAATTCGATATGTCTTCCCCCCGCCGTTTCCTCAAATATGCCTTGCCGACAACTCCCTCAGGCAGGGAGGCTGTGCTAGAGGCAATTAATAAGCTGTATTCCCAGCAGGTAATACTTAAGGTGCCCCTACTCCAACAAGGACGGGGTTACTATTCCACACGGTTTTGGGGTACCGAAACCGCATGGTTCGGTGTGACCCTTTTTTATATTTAAAATCCTTGAACACATACATAAAAAATTCAAGTTCAAGATGGAATCGCTCAGGGCGGTTATTGCAAGCCTGGACGAGGGGGATTACATGGTATCCCGGGACATCAAGGATGCTTACCTGCATGTCCCTATTTACTATCCTCGCCAGGAGTACCTCAGATTGTGGTACAGGATTACCATTACCAAGTCCAGACTCTGCCGTTTGGACTGTACAGGGCACCGAGGGTGTTACCATGGTAATGGCCGGAATGAGGATACTCCTTCGAAAAGGGGAGTTTTTAATTATCCCGTACTTGGACAATCTCCTTATAAGGGCGAGGTCCAAGGAGCAGTTGCTACTCGGGGTAGCACTATTTTGGAAAGTGCTACAACAGCACGGTTGGATTCTAAACAGTCCAGAGTCACAGCTGGTTCCTACGACACGTCTACTGTTCCTGGGGATGGTTCTGGACACAGACCAGAATTAAGTGTTTCTCCGGGAGGAGAAAGCCAAGGAGCTGTCATCTCTAGTCAGAGACCTCCTGAAGCCAAAACAGTTATCGGTGCATCATTGCACGCGAGTCCTGGGAAAAATTATAGCTTCCTACGAAGCAATCCCATTCGGCAGGTTCCATGCAAGAACTTTTCAGGGGGACCTTTTAGACAAGTGGTCCGGGTCGCATCTTCAGATGCATTAGGCTGATAACCCTGTCTCCAAGGACCAGGGTATCTCTACTGTAGTGGCTGCAGAGTGCCCATCTTTAAGAGGGCCGCAGGTTCGACATACAGGACTAGGTCCTAGTGACCATGGATGCCAGCCTTTGAGGCTGTGGGGCAGTCATACTGGGAAGAACCTTCCAGGGACTTTGGTCAAGTCAGGTGACTTCCCTACATAAATATTCTGGAACAGAGGGCCATTTACAATGCCCTGAGTCAGGCAAGGCCTCTGCTTCAAAACCAGCCGGTCCTGATCCAATCAGGCAACATCACGGCAGTCGCCCATGTAAACCAACAGGGCGGCACAAGAAGCAGGATGGCGATGGCAGAAGCCACAAGGATTCTCCGATGGGCGGAAAATCATGTGTTAACAGTGTCAGCAGTGTTCATTCCCGGAGTGGACAACTGGGAAGCAGATCTTCTCAGCAGACACGACTTCCACCCGAGAGTGTGGGGACTTCATCCAGAAGTCTTCCAAAGGATTGTACACCATTGGGAAAGGCCACAGGTGGACATGAAGGCGTCCCGCCTCAACAAAAAGCTATAAAAGATATTGCGCCAGGTCAAGGGACCTTCAGGCGATAGCTGTGGACGCTCTGGTAACACCGTGGGTGTACCAGTCGGTTTATGTGTTTCCCCCCTCTGCCTCTCATACCAAAGGTACTGAGAATAATAAGAAGGCGAGGAGTAAGAACGATACTCATGGTTCCGGATTGGCCAAGAAGAGCCTGGTACCCAGAACTTCAAGAAACTATATATCAGAGGACCCATGGCCTCTGCCGCTCAGACAGGACCTGCTGCAGCAGGTGCCCTGTCTGTTCCAAGACTTACCGCGGCTACGTTTTGATGGCATGGCGGTTGAACGCCGGATCCTAAAGGAAAAGGGCATTCCGGAGGAAGTCATTCCTACGCTGATTCAAGCCAGGAAAGATGTTACTGCAAAACATTATCACCGCATATGGCGGAAATATGTTGCTTGGTGTGAGGCCAAAAAGGCCCCAACAGAGGAATTTCAACTAGGTCGATTTCTGCATTTCCTACAAGCAGGAGTGTCTATGGGCCTAAAATTAGGCTCCATTAAGATACAGATCTCGGCTCTGTCGATTTTCTTCCAGAAAAAATTAGCTTCAGTACCTGAAGTTCAGACATTGTAAAAGGAGTGCTGCATATTCAGCCCCCAGTTGTGCCTCCAGTGGCACCTTGGGATCTCAACGTGGTGTTGAGTTTTCTTAAAATCACATTGGTTTGAACCACTAAAAACCGTGGATCTAAAATATCTCACGTTGAAAGTGGTCATGTTATTGGCCTTGGTTTCGGCCAGGCGTGTATCAGAATTGGCGGCTTTGTCATATAAAAGTCCTTATCTGATTTTCCATATGGATAGGGCAGAATTGAGGACTCGTCCCCAGTTTCTCCTTAAGGTGGTATCAGTTTTTCACTTGAACCAACCTATTGTGGTGCCTGCGGCTGCTAGGGACTTGGAGGATTCCAAGTTACTGGACGTAGTCAGGGCCTTGAAAAATTATGTTTCCAGGACGGCTAGAGTCAGGAAAATTGACTCGCTATTTATCCTGTATGCACCCAACAGGCTGGGTGCTCCTGCTTCTAAGCAGACTATCGCTCGCTGGATCTGTGACACGATTCAGCAGGAGCATTCAGCGGCTGAACTGCCGCATCCTAAATCAGTGAAAGCCCATTCCACAGGGAAGGGGGGCTCATCTTGGGCGGCTGCCCGAGGGGTCTCGGCTTTACAACTTTGCCGAGCTGTTACTTGGTCAGGGGCAAACACGTTTGCAAAATTCTACAAAATTGATACCCTGGCTGAGGAGGACCTTGAGTTCTCTCATTCGGTGCTGCAGAGTCATCCGCACTCTCCCGCCCGTTTGGGAGCTTTGGTATAATCCCCATGGTCCTTACGGAGTTCCCAGCATCCACTAGGACGTCAGAGAAAATAAGATTTTACTCACCGGTAAATCTATTTCTCGTAGTCCGTAGTGGATGCTGGGCGCCCATCCCAAGTGCGGATTGTCTGCAATACTTGTAAATAGTTATTGCTAACTAAAGGGTTATTGTTGAGCCATCTGTTGAGAGGCTCAGTTGTTTTCATACTGTCAAACTGGATATAGTATCACGAGTTGTACGGTGTGATTGGTGTGGCTGGTAAGAGTCTTACCCGGGATTCAAAATTCTTCCTTATTATGTCAGCTCGTCCGGGCACAGTGTCCTAACTGAGGCTTGGAGGAGGGTCATAGTGGGAGGAGCCAGTGCACACCAGGTAGTCATAAATCTTTCTAGAGTGCCCAGCCTCCTTCGGAGCCCGCTATTCCCCTTGGTCCTTATGGAGTTCCCAGCATCCACTACGGACTACGAGAAATAGATTTACCGGTGAGTAAAATCTTATTATTCCCTACCATATGTACACACATACACGTTAGGGTTCATTTATGTTTAGAGCCAATTAACCTACCATTACATTTTTGGATTATGGAAGGAAACCGGAGTACCCAAGGAAAACACATGCAAGCAAAATTAAATATACAAACGCCACACAGTTAGGCCTTTGGTGGTAGGAATCTAACCCAAGACTTCAGTGCTGTTAGGAAGTAATACTAACCATTACACCAACCGTGTTGCCCAATAAATGATCAATGAAATGCTCTTTCTGTGATATGCATGAATATTATATGGTAATATGCCCTATGTATTTTTATCAGTTATTAAGATGTTCTCTGTATTGTATATTAGTTACTAGCTGAATACCCGTGCTTCGCTACGGAATTTCAAGTATAATGCCAATCTTTGTCAGGCCGCCTCTTTCCTTAGGGCTCCTCCTTTGAGGTAAAAAGTAGAGATGAGCGCCGGAAATTTTTCGGGTTTTGTGTTTTGGTTTTGGGTTCGGTTCCGCGGCCGTGTTTTGGCAAAACCTCACCGAATTTTTTTTGTCGGATTCGGGTGTGTTTTGGATTCGGGTGGTTTTTTCCAAAAAACCTAAAAAACAGCTTAAATCATAGAATTTGGGGGTCATTTTGATCCCAAAGTATTATTAACCTCAAAAACCATAATTTACACTCATTTTCAGTCTATTCTGAATACCTCACACCTCACAATATTATTTTTAGTCCTAAAATTTGCACCGAGGTCGCTGGATGACTAAGCTAAGCGACCCTAGTGGCCGACACAAACACCTGGCCCATCTAGGAGTGTCACTGCAGTGTCACGCAGGATGGCCCTTCCAAAAAACACTCCCCAAACAGCACATGACGCAAAGAAAAAAAGAGGCGCAATAAGGTAGCTGTGTGAGTAAGATAAGCGACCCTAGTGGCCGACACAAACACCGGGCCCATCTAGGAGTGGCACTGCAGTGTCACGCAGGATGGCCCTTCCAAAAAACACTCCCCAAACAGCACATGACGCAAAGAAAAAAAGAGGCGCAATGAGGTAGCTGTGTGAGTAAGATAAGCGACCCTAGTGGCCGACACAAACACCGGGCCCATCTAGGAGTGGCACTGCAGTGTCACGCAGGATGGCTCTTCCAAAAAACACTCCCCAAACAGCACATGACGCAAAGAAAAAAAGAGGCGCAATGAGGTAGCTGTGTGAGTAAGATAAGCGACCCTAGTGGCCGACACAAACACCGGGCCCATCTAGGAGTGGCACTGCAGTGTCACGCAGGATGGCCCTTCCAAAAAACACTCCCCAAACAGCACATGACGCAAAGAAAAAAAGAGGCGCAATGAGGTAGCTGTGTGAGTAAGATAAGCGACCCTAGTGGCCGACACAAACACCGGGCCCATCTAGGAGTGGCACTGCAGTGTCACGCAGGATGGCCCTTCCAAAAAACACTCCCCAAACAGCACATGACGCAAAGAAAAAAAGAGGCGCAATGAGGTAGCTGTGTGAGTAAGATAAGCGACCCTAGTGGCCGACACAAACACCGGGCCCATCTAGGAGTGGCACTGCAGTGTCACGCAGGATGTCCCTTCCAAAAAACCCTCCCCAAACAGCACATGACGCAAAGAAAAAAAGAGGCGCAATGAGGTAGCTGTGTGAGTAAGATAAGCGACCCTAGTGGCCGACACAAACACCGGGCCCATCTAGGAGTGTCACTGCAGTGTCACGCAGGATGTCCCTTCCAAAAAACCCTCCCCAAACAGCACATGACGCAAAGAAAAATTAAAGAAAAAAGAGGTGCAAGATGGAATTGTCCTTGGGCCCTCCCACCCACCCTTATGTTGTATAAACAAGACATGCACACTTTAACCAACCCATCATTTCAGTGACAGGGTCTGCCACACGACTGTGACTGAAATGACGGGATGGTTTGGACCCCCACCAAAAAAGAAGCAATTAATCTCTCCTTGCACAAACTGGCTCTACAGAGGCAAGATGTCCACCTCATCATCATCCTCCGATATATCACCGTGTACATCCCCCTCCTCACAGATTATCAATTCGTCCCCACTGGAATCCACCATCTCAGCTCCCTGTGTACTTTGTGGAGGCAATTGCTGCTGGTCAATGTCTCCACGGAGGAATTGATTATAATTCATTTTAATGAACATCATCTTCTCCACATTTTCTGGATGTAACCTCGTACGCCGATTGCTGACAAGGTGAGCGGCGGCACTAAACACTCTTTCGGAGTACACACTTGTGGGAGGGCAACTTAGGTAGAATAAAGCCAGTTTGTGCAAGGGCCTCCAAATTGCCTCTTTTTCCTGCCAGTATAAGTACGGACTGTGTGACGTGCCTACTTGGATGCGGTCACTCATATAATCCTCCACCATTCTTTCAATGGTGAGAGAATCATATGCAGTGACAGTAGACGACATGTCCGTAATCGTTGTCAGGTCCTTCAGTCCGGACCAGATGTCAGCATCAGCAGTCGCTCCAGACTGCCCTGCATCACCGCCAGCGGGTGGGCTCTGAATTCTTAGCCTTTTCCTCGCACCCCCAGTTGCGGGAGAATGTGAAGGAGGAGATGTTGACAGGTCGCGTTCCGCTTGACTTGACAATTTTCTCACCAGCAGGTCTTTCAACCCCAGCAGACTTGTGTCTGCCGGAAAGAGAGATCCAAGGTAGGCTTTAAATCTAGGATCGAGCACGGTGGCCAAAATGTAGTGCTCTGATTTCAACAGATTGACCACCCGTGAATCCTTGTTAAGCGAATTAAGGGCTCCATCCACAAGTCCCACATGCCTAGCGGAATCGCTCCGTGTTAGCTCCTCCTTCAATGTCTCCAGCTTCTTCTGCAAAAGCCTGATGAGGGGAATGACCTGACTCAGGCTGGCAGTGTCTGAACTGACTTCACGTGTGGCAAGTTCAAAGGGCAGCAGAACCTTGCACAACGTTGAAATCATTCTCCACTGCGCTTGAGACAGGTGCATTCCACCTCCTATATCGTGCTCAATTGTATAGGCTTGAATGGCCTTTTGCTGCTCCTCCAACCTCTGAAGCATATAGAGGGTTGAATTCCACCTCGTTACCACTTCTTGCTTCAGATGATGGCAGGGCAGGTTCAGTAGTTTTTGGTGGTGCTCCAGTCTTCTGTACGTGGTGCCTGTACGCCGAAAGTGTCCCGCAATTCTTCTGGCCACCGACAGCATCTCTTGCACGCCCCTGTCGTTTTTTTAAATAATTCTGCACCACCAAATTCAAGGTATGTGCAAAACATGGGACGTGCTGGAATTTGCTCATATTTAATGCACACACAATATTGCTGGCGTTGTCCGATGCCACAAATCCACAGGAGAGTCCAATTGGGGTAAGCCATTCCGCGATGATCTTCCTCAGTTGCCGTAAGAGGTTTTCAGCTGTGTGCGTATTCTGGAAACCGGTGATACAAAGCGTAGCCTGCCTAGGAAAGAGTTGGCGTTTGCGAGATGCTGCTACTGGTGCCGCCGCTGCTGTTCTTGCGGCGGGAGTCCATACATCTACCCAGTGGGCTGTCACAGTCATATAGTCCTGACCCTGCCCCACTTGTCCACATGTCCGTGGTTAAGTGGACATTGGGTACAGCTGCATTTTTTAGGACACTGGTGACTCTTTTTCTGAGGTCTGTGTACATTTTCGGTATCGCCTGCCTAGAGAAATGGAACCTAGATGGTATTTGGTACCGGGGACACAGTACCTCCAACAAGTCTCTAGTTGGCTCTGCAGTAATGATGGATACCGGAACCACGTTTCTCACCACCCAGGATGCCAAGGCCTCAGTTATCCGCTTTGCAGTAGGATGACTGCTGTGATATTTCATCTTCCTCGCAAAGGACTGTTGGACAGTCAATTGCTTGGTGGAAGTAGTAAAAGTGGTCTTACGACTTCCCCTCTGGGATGACCATCGACTCCCAGCAGCAACAACAGCAGCGCCAGCAGCAGTAGGCGTTACACGCAAGGATGCATCGGAGGAATCCCAGGCAGGAGAGGAATCGTCAGAATTGCCAGTGACATGGCCTGCAGGACTATTGGCATTCCTGGGGAAGGAGGAAATTGACACTGAGGGAGTTGGTGGGGTGGTTTGCGTGAGCTTGGTTACAAGAGGAAGGGATTTACTGGTCAGTGGACTGCTTCCGCTGTCACCCAAAGTTTTTGAACTTGTCACTGACTTATTATGAATGCGCTGCAGGTGACGTATAAGGGAGGATGTTCCGAGGTGGTTAACGTCCTTACCCCTACTTATTACAGCTTGACAAAGGCAACACACGGCTTGACACCTGTTGTCCGCATTTCTGTTGAAATACTTCCACACCGAAGAGCTGATTTTTTTGGTATTTTCACCAGGTGTTATGAGCCACGGCTGTGGCTCATTCCTGTTTTGCATTTTTGTTAGGTATTTCATGTTTATTAGTTGTCTTGCATGCCAGGATTTCCTGTTGCTCTGTTTTAGTATGCTCTTGTCTGCTGCCGCTGGTTAGTCTGTGTAATTGCAGCTTGTTCCATGTGTTCAGCCTCACCTGGCTGCTGATTGCATTTTGTCAGTTGGAATCATGCAGTGGGCCAGCTGCTCTGGATTGTTTAATTAGGACTCTCTGTTAAAAGCACTCCCAGGACTCCTCACAGACGCCGGTGATAGCTTCCTGTTTGTCTGATTCTGCTGCTGAGAGAGTTCCCAGTCCCGGTCTGTTCGTTTGTTCCTGTTCTCAGTGATCCTGTACTCGGAAGTTACCATCTGTTCCTGGAGTCTGATCGAGCACCTTTAACATCTGGTGGTGTTCGTGAGTCGCGGCGCAGCCGTGTGTTGCGGCTTGTCCGCTATTATTTATTATTTTGTTTATATTGTGTTCTGGAGCTTTGCGGAGGATTCCGCTTCCACAAGATCCACTCTGGTGTCCAGCGGTGCCGGATAGGAGTGTCGGATCAGTGGATCTTTGGTTGTCCTTTTCCCTGGCGGCTAGTCCGCACATACCTTTTGATTTAGTTAAGTTAGCTTGTAACCCCTGGCCTGGTTGCTTAGTCAGAGGGCCCCTTGTTATCACCCTGTCTCGGACTTCCCCTTGTCTCCCATTAAGACCTGCGGGGGCATCGGGGTTGGGCAGACATAATCCGCCCTTCGAACGCGGCTGCCATGGGCTCAAGCAACCATAGTCTCGCAGGGGATTTCTGATAACACGGGCGAGACAACGGAGTTAGGGTGCCAGGGGTTACTAGGCTTTCCAGCTCCCACAACCTGTATTTCATTCCTGTACTCAGATCTCTGCCATAAGATCTTCTCCAGTCTGGAGTACAGGAATCGTAACATTATCACCGGCCATACCACAAAAAAAGAAATAAAACTTTTTTTTTCTTTTTTGGCCCAGTCCAGTGTCTAGTCTAGAATCCAGTCCTGTCTAGAATTCAGTGTGCAGAATCCAATCCGGTGTTTAGAATCCAGTCCTGTATAGAATTCAGTGTGCAGACTCCAGTCCGGTGTTTAGAATCCAGTCCGGTGTTTAGAATCCAGTCCGGTGTTTAGAATCCAGTCCGGTGTTTAGAATCCAGTCCGGTGTTTAGAATCCAGTCCGGTGTTTAGAATCCAGTCCGGAGTTTAGAATCCAGTCCGGAGTTTAGAATCCAGTCCGGAGTTTAGAATCCAGTCCGGAGTTTAGAATCCAGTCCGGAGTTTAGAATCCAGTCCGGTGTTTAGAATCCAGTCCGGTGTTTTAAAAAAAAAAAAAAAAAAAAAAAAATACAAAAAAAAGTCTTGATTTGTTTAGCAAAATTTAGTCTTGCCTTGCCTTGCCTTGCCTTGCCTTGCCTTGCCTTGCCTTGCCTAGCCTTGTCTTGCCTTGTCTTGTCTTGTCTAGTTTTAAATCCTCCTATGTCTACTATGCAAGCCCTGCAGGCATCTCTCGCAGCCCTGAACTCTGTATTCAGTGCTTTGAGACCAGAGCGACTAGAAGCTTTTCAGCAATCCCTAAAGCAACTGCAAAACCTTCTGACTAAAATCTTGCTTATTTTGCCAGAAGTCGTTGAGAGTACATCTATCTCTAAAGAGACTCTTGTTCACAGTATGGTGACAAGAGAATCCTCTGGTTTAATTGAAGAGAAAAAGTTTAAAAGTTTTCTGCGGCCCAGGCTCTCAGAAGAGGAGCGTCTGCGTCGCAGAAACTTAAACTTATGCCTATATTGTGGGGGTTTAGGCCATTATCTGCAGACCTGTGAGTTGCGCAAGCCAAAGTGTGGTGACGAGTCTTGCCCTCTGTCCAAGTTGAGTCATGATACAAGACCTACTCCTGTCTCTACTGTGGCAGAGGTACTTGTCACACAACCCACACAAAAAAGCTCTCTGTCCTATAATTGGGGTCCTTGGGCAAGGGAGCCCCATTATAGATTCAGGAATCAAAAGAGAATGTTTCTCTCCTCTCTTGAGGTTCCTGTGGAAGCGGAGTTGCAAGTTCCTGGAGTGGTGCCCGTAGCCCAGGGTCCTGGAGTGGTGCCCGTAGCCCAGGGTCCTGGAGTGGTGCCCGTAGCCCAGGGTCCTGGAGTGGTGCCCGTAGCCCAGGGTCCTGGAGTGGTGCCCGTAGCCCAGGGTCCTGGAGCGGTGCCCGATGCCCAGAGTGCTGGAGCGGTACCCGATGCCCAGAGTGCTGGAGCGGTACCCGATGCCCAGAGTGCTGGAGCGGTACCCGATGCCCAGAGTGCTGGAGCGGTACCCGATGCCCAGAGTGCTGGAGCGGTACCCGATGCCCAGAGTGCTGGAGCGGTACCCGATGCCCAGAGTGCTGGAGCGGTACCCGATGCCCAGAGTGCTGGAGCGGTACCCGATGCCCAGAGTGCTGGAGCGGTACCCGATGCCCAGAGTGCTGGAGCGGTACCCGATGCCCAGAGTGCTGGAGCGGTACCCGATGCCCAGAGTGCTGGAGCGGTACCCGATACCCAAGCTTATAGAGGGAAATCAAATATTGTAGCTCAGGTTTCCATACCAGAAGGGGTCTCAGAAGCTGTTACCCCAGGTAGGGACTTGAGGAGCGCAACCCCAGAAAGGGTATCTAAAACCATAGTTCTTGAAGGGAACTCGAGAAGCAAAACCCCAGAAGGGATCTTTGAAGTAATATCCCCAAGTGGGGTCTCGAGAGACGCAGCCCCAAAGAAGGGTCTAGAAGTCGCTTCCCCAGGAAAGAACTTAAGAAGCATAGCATTAGTGGAGGATCTGAACGTTATTGCTTCAGCAAAAGTCCCGGAAGTCATAGTCACGGAAGAACTTTCGATAATTATCGACTCAGAGAGGGAGGCCGGTGGCCCGATCCCAGTCAGGGAGGCCAACGGCCCGGTCCCAGTAAAAGAATCCGAGGTGCTGACCCCAGCGGGGTTCCCGGAGGCCACTGCCCCGGGTGGGGTTCAGGAAGTCACTGCCCCGGGTGGGGTTCAGAAAGTCACTGCCCCGGGTGGGGTTCAGAAAGTCACTGCCCCGGGTGGGGTTCAGAAAGTCACTGCCCCGGGTGGGGTTCAGAAAGTCACTGCCCCGGGTGGGGTTCAGAAAGTCACTGCCCCGGGTGGGGTTCAGAAAGTCACTGCCCCGGGTGGGGTTCAGAAAGTCACTGCCCCGGGTGGGGTTCAGAAAGTCACTGCCCCGGGTGGGGTTCAGAAAGTCACTGCCCCGGGTGGGGTTCAGAAAGTCACTGCCCCGGGTGGGGTTCAGAAAGTCACTGCCCCGGGTGGGGTTCAGAAAGTCTCAGCCCCGGGTGGGGTTCAGAGAGTCTCAGCCTCGAGTAAGGTCAATAGTGACCAGGTCCTAGCAAAGCACTCCAGTCAGTCAGATGAAAAGGAAACAGATCCTGACTCTGATATTTCAACATCCATAACCTTTGATGGGGACTTCGCCCAATTTATGGCGCTTTTCAAACACTATTACACTATTATGTTGTCTAGACCATTTCTGGGCATCACTTCAGAAAACCTTGGGCTCTATCTGATTTATTCTTTTAGAGGAGAGCCTTCTGAGTGGGCAACCAGCCTAATGAAAGCTGAAGATCCCATTCTTCAGGATCCCCAAGCATTCTGTGATGCAATTGTTAAAAGATACGGTTTCAAAGAAATTGGTTCAGGTTCCTCTAAGTCACCCGTCTTGTCTGCTGAGAGTCCACCAAATACTGTAAACTCGGCACAAGAGTCCCAGCCCGTTGCTTTGACTGCAGGATGTGCTTTTCTGACTTCTTCTTCTAATAATAGTACTTTACCAGAAAGTTCAGCTCCCAAGGGTAAGAGACCTGTCTCTGATTTGAACGCAGCCTTGCTGGGTGGTACCATCAGTTCAGACAATGTTTGGGGAATTACCTTGGTCAGACCTAAAGAGCTTTGTAAAAAGAAGAAGAAGAAAAAGAAATAATTTTTGACTCTTGCCTTGATAAAAAAAAAAAAGAGAGATTTTTTTTTTTTCTCCTTGTCTTGTGTCCAGTGGCCACCATCAAGGGGAGGGCACTGTTACAAGTTGTTGCTACAGCTTGTTTTTTGTTTTCTGGTCTGTTAGACCAATGTGTCAGGTTTTTTTTTTTTTGTATCCCTTGTTCTGGATAGTCTGAATTTTGGGGTCTTTTGACCCCTCCTCAAGGGGGGGGTAATGTTATGAGCCACGGCTGTGGCTCATTCCTGTTTTGCATTTTTGTTAGGTATTTCATGTTTATTAGTTGTCTTGCATGCCAGGATTTCCTGTTGCTCTGTTTTAGTATGCTCTTGTCTGCTGCCGCTGGTTAGTCTGTGTAATTGCAGCTTGTTCCATGTGTTCAGCCTCACCTGGCTGCTGATTGCATTTTGTCAGTTGGAATCATGCAGTGGGCCAGCTGCTCTGGATTGTTTAATTAGGACTCTCTGTTAAAAGCACTCCCAGGACTCCTCACAGACGCCGGTGATAGCTTCCTGTTTGTCTGATTCTGCTGCTGAGAGAGTTCCCAGTCCCGGTCTGTTCGTTTGTTCCTGTTCTCAGTGATCCTGTACTCGGAAGTTACCATCTGTTCCTGGAGTCTGATCGAGCACCTTTAACATCTGGTGGTGTTCGTGAGTCGCGGCGCAGCCGTGTGTTGCGGCTTGTCCGCTATTATTTATTATTTTGTTTATATTGTGTTCTGGAGCTTTGCGGAGGATTCCGCTTCCACAAGATCCACTCTGGTGTCCAGCGGTGCCGGATAGGAGTGTCGGATCAGTGGATCTTTGGTTGTCCTTTTCCCTGGCGGCTAGTCCGCACATACCTTTTGATTTAGTTAAGTTAGCTTGTAACCCCTGGCCTGGTTGCTTAGTCAGAGGGCCCCTTGTTATCACCCTGTCTCGGACTTCCCCTTGTCTCCCATTAAGACCTGCGGGGGCATCGGGGTTGGGCAGACATAATCCGCCCTTCGAACGCGGCTGCCATGGGCTCAAGCAACCATAGTCTCGCAGGGGATTTCTGATAACACGGGTGAGACAACGGAGTTAGGGTGCCAGGGGTTACTAGGCTTTCCAGCTCCCACAACCTGTATTTCATTCCTGTACTCAGATCTCTGCCATAAGATCTTCTCCAGTCTGGAGTACAGGAATCGTAACACCAGGCATGTCAGTGGCCATATTCCTCCCACGGACAACAGGTGTCTCCCCGGGTGCCTGACTTAAACAAACCACCTCACCATCAGAATCCTCCTGGTCAATTTTCTCCCCAGCGCCAGCAACACCCATATCCTCCTCATCCTGGTGTACTTCAACACTGACATCTTCAATCTGACTATCAGGAACTGGACTGCGGGTGCTCCTTCCAGCACTTGCAGGGGGCGTGCAAATGGTGGAAGGCGCATGCTCTTCACGTCCAGTGTTGGGAAGGTCAGGCATCGCAACCGACACAATTGGAGTCGGACTCTCCTTGTGGATTTGGGATTTCGAAGAACGCACAGTTCTTTGCGGTGCTACTGCTTTTGCCAGCTTGAGTCTTTTCATTTTTCTAGCGAGAGGCTGAGTGCTTCCATCCTCATGTGAAGCTGAACCACTAGCCATGAACATAGGCCAGGGCCTCAGCCGTTCCTTGCCACTCCGTGTGGTAAATGGCATATTGGCAAGTTTACGCTTCTCCTCCGACAATTTTATTTTAGGTTTTGGAGTCCTTTTTTTTCTGATATTTGGTGTTTTGGATTTGACATGCTCTGTACTATGACATTGGGCATCGGCCTTGGCAGACGACGTTGCTGGCATTTCATCGTCTCGGCCATGACTAGTGGCAGCAGCTTCAGCACGAGGTGGAAGTGGATCTTGATCTTTCCCTAATTTTGGAACCTCAACATTTTTGTTCTCCATATTTTAATAGGCACAACTAAAAGGCACCTCAGGTAAACAATGGAGATGGATGGATACTAGTATACTTATGGATGGACTGCCGAGTGCCGACACAGAGGTAGCTACAGCCGTGGACTACCGTACTGTGTCTGCTGCTAATATAGACTGGATGATAATGATATGAAATCAATATATATATGTATATATAATATCACTAGTACTGCAGCCGGACAGGTAGATATATATTTATTAGGTAATGATGACTGATGACGGACCTGCTGGACACTGTCAGCTCAGCAGCACCGCAGACTGCTACAGTAAGCTACTATAGTAGTATGTATCAAGAAGAAAGAAAAAAAAAACACGGGTAGGTGGTATACAATTATGGATGGACTGCCGAGTGCCGACACAGAGGTAGCTACAGCCGTGGACTAACGTACTGTGTCTGCTGCTAATATAGACTGGATGATAATGATATGAAATCAATATATATATGTATATATAATATCACTAGTACTGCAGCCGGACAGGTATATATATTTATTATGTAATGACTGATGACGGACCTGCTGGACACTGTCAGCTCAGCAGCACCGCAGACTGCTACAGTAAGCTACTATAGTAGTATGTATAAAGAAGAAAAAAAAAAAAAAAAAACACGGGTAGGTGGTATACAATTATAATATTATATATATATTAATTATATACAATTATATATATATATATATATATATATATATATATATATATATATATATTAATTAAACTGGTGGTGATTATTAAACTGGTGGTCAGGTCACTGGTCACACTATCAGCAACTTGCAAGTAGTACTCCTAAGCATACAATCACAATATATATTATACTGGTGTGGCACTCTGGCAGCAAAAGTGTGCACTGTACGTTATATGTAGTATGTACTCCTGAGTCCTGAGTCCTGCTCTCAGACTCTAACTGCTCCCCACTGTCAGTGTCTCCCCCACAAGTCAGATAATACAATACAGTCACACTATCTATCACTTCACTTCAGCAAGTACTAGTAGTAGTAGTACTCCTCCTAATGCTCCCCAAAATTACTACTGTGTCTCTCTCTAGTGAGACTGTCTCACTCTCTTCTCGAATCTCTATAAACGGAGAGGACGCCAGCCACGTCCTCTCCCTATGAATCTCAATGCACGTGTGAAAAATGGCGGCGACGCGCGGCTCCTTATATAGAATCCGAGCCTCGCGAGAATCCGTCAGCGTGATGATGACGTTCGGGCGCGCTCGGGTTAACCGAGCAAGGCGGGAAGATCCGAGTCGCTCGGACCCGTGTAAAAAAACATGAAGTTCGGGCGGGTTCGGATTCCGAGGAACCGAACCCGCTCATCTCTAGTAAAAAGGTCACTGGGAGAGCCTTTATACAGCAGATAAGCAGTTGCTGACTATCAAGCTTTACTTTAATGCATTTACGAGTCAAAATATCGATCTCTCCTTTCCTCCTATCGCTCTCTAAGAGGTTCGGCTATATTAGTTATTTAGATGCTCTCTATATTGTATATCGGCTATTAAGATTCTCTCTGTGTTATATATTACTTATTAAGATGTTCTATGCATTATGATTTCTATATTAGGGTGTTTTGTGTCACAACTGAGGGCCTGAGCTGACGGGAGGCAGCCTCAGTTGTAGGGGCTGAGATGTACAGGAACCTGGGAGGTTGTATCAGACCCCTGGACATGTAAGTAACATGAATAATAACTGCCCGAAGGCGTGACCACGACAACTTGGATAAAAGTCAATGATGTTTATTATGACAACTCCGCAACACAGCAGCAGTAAAAGAAAACGTAAAAGTCAGCAAATAATAAATACAGTTCCTGGGTACTACAGGATGGCAGGAGCCACAGGGCACTGGTAGTGTGAGATAGTTCTTATGATCTTCTAGATGGAAAGTCCTTACCAGGCCCGACTGTAGCAATGGAGATAACCCAGGATTGTGCCAGCTGGTGTTCCAGGAAAAGCTGGGTTGCTGAAGGTAAAACAGCTGCTGTGGATACTGGCTGGAACCAGACTGTTGTTAGCACGGAGTGGATACTGGCTGGAACCAGTTAAATAATAGATGAACTTGGGAGCGATGAAATATGAACTGAAATGTAGAACTTGAGAGCGGAGAAATAATAATACCGGTGGAGAGTGGTAAAGTGTAGAAAGGACACCGGCCCTTTAAGGGAAGCTGTACTCTGCTGAAAGCTGAGCTGGAAGCAGGTAATGTTGTAGCTGGAAACAGATGAATCCACAATGGATTGGAGAGTCAGGCTACACCGCAGGTGGAATGCTGGTGCGGGTCTCTATGGTGGAAGTCTTGAGACAGGAGCTGGAACCTGGAAGACAATCACAGGAGAGAGACAAACAGGAACTAGGTTTGACAACCAAAGCACTGACGCCTTCCTTGCTCAGGCACAGTGTATTTATACCTGCAGCAAGGAAGGGATTGGCTAGGCAATTATGCAGATTAACAATACTGACAACATATTGGAGGAAATGATCAGCTGACAGAATCCAAGATGGCTGCGCCCATGCAGACACTTGGAGGGAAGTTTGGTTTGTAATCCATGTGGTAATGAAAACAGTAATGGCGGCGCCGGCCACTGGAGACAGGAGACGCCAGGCTGACAAGTGCACATCCAACCACGCGGACACAGCGGAGGCCGCGGCTGACGTAATCGCCACTCTGACACTCTGCATGCAGAAGCTCAGGGACGGCGGCGGAGGCCGCGGGAGACGCCATGCCAGATGTAATAAGGCGTTACTGTGACAGCGTCTCAGAGAGACAGGAGAGGATGCAGGAATGTGAACATTAGGATAACAGATGGGATCCGGTCCTGGAGCGCTGAGCCAGCCTTAGGAGGCATCTGATGGGTAAGAAATGGCGTCCAGATACCCGGATCGTGACAGCACCCCCCCCTTTAGGAGTGGCCCCAGGACACTTCTTTGGCTTTTGAGGAGACTTGGAATGGAATCTCCGGACCAAGGCAGGAGCATGGACATCAGAAGCATTGGTCCATGAACGTTCCTCAGGGCCGTAACCCTTCCAGTCAATAAGATACTGTAGTTGACCGTAACGGTGACGTGAGTCCAGGATCTTGGCCACTTCATACTCAACGCCTCGTTGAGTTTGGACTTTCGGAGTTGGAGGAAGTGAGGAATGAAACCGATTCAAGATCAGCGGTTTCAACAGGGAAACATGGAATGTCCTGGGTATTTTTAAGAAGGGAGGCAACTGGAGTCTGTAAGCAACAGGATTGATGACTTGTTCAATCTTGAAAGGACCGATATAGCGAGGTGCAAACTTCATACTGGGAACTCTTAACCTCAAATTCTTCGTGGATAACCATACCCGATCACCCACCTTGAGAGCAGGAACTGCTCGACGCTTCTTATCCGCAAACTTCTTGTACCTGAACGATGCCTTGAGCAGAGCTGATCGTACGCTCTTCCAGATATTGGCAAACTGATGCAAGGTAATATCCACTGCGGGAACAGAAGTTGCTGGAAGCGGTTGGAACTCAGGGACTTTAGGGTGGAATCCAAAGTTGGTGAAGAATGGTGTTGAAGAAGATGAAGAATGATACTGGTTGTTATGACAGAACTCGGCCCAGGGAAGTAATTGAACCCAGTCATCTTGAGAGGAGGACACATAGATGCGGAGGAAGGCCTCCAAGTCCTGATTCACCCTCTCGGTTTGACCATTGGTCTGAGGATGGTAAGCCGTGGAAAACTTTAGCTTGACTTGGAGGACTTGACATAAACTTCGCCAGAATTTGGCTGTGAATTGAACTCCTCGATCTGAGATAATTTCTTCAGGAAGACCGTGGAGTCGGAAGATCTCTTGTATGAATACTTGAGCCAACTTGGAAGCTGACGGAAGACCGGTGAGAGGAATGAAGTGTGCCATCTTGGTGAACCGGTCAACTACCACCCAGATGGTATTGAACTTGTTGCACATGGGTAAGTCTGTAATGAAATCCATCGACAAGTGGGTCCATGGTCGACGGGGAACGGATAGTGGAACCAGTTGCCCCGCAGGCGACTGGCGGGATACTTTATGTTGGGCACACTTTGGGCAAGATGCAATAAACTCCAAGACGTCTTTTTTCAGAGTTGGCCACCAATAGGACCTAGAGATAAACTCCAGGGTTTTTTGGATACCTGTATGTCCGGCAAAACGGGAAGCATGGGCCCAATGCATGAGCTTCTTCCTTAGCATCGGCTTCACAAAACTTTTCCCTGATGGGGGCGTAGAGTCCATCCCTACCGTGGAGAATGCCAACGGATTTATAATAGGATGCTTGTCTGAAGACTCTGACTCATTTTCTTGCTCCCATGAGCGGGAAAGGGCATCGGCCTTGCGATTCTGAGAGCCCGGACAGAACTGGAGTTTAAAGTCGAACCTGGAAAAGAAAAGTGCCCATCTGGCCTGACGAGGGTTGAGACATTGTGCGCCCTTCAGGTATAAAAGGTTCTTGTGGTCTGTAAATATGGTGATTAAATGAGAAGCTCCCTCCAACAGATACCTCCACTCTTCTAGAGCGAGCTTGATGGCTAGCAACTCCTGGTCGCCAATGGCATAGTTGCGCTCAGCTGGGGAGAACTTCCGGGAGAAGAAACTGCAAGGATGTAAATGGCCATCTTTAGCCCTCTGAGATAACACCGCTCCTACTCCAACGGAGGAGGCATCCACCTCTAGGATGAAAGGAGAGTCGATGTCAGGCTGTTTCAGGACAGGCGCCGAGATGAACCTCTGTTTTAAAAGATGAAAAGCTTGCATGGCTTCTTCAGACCACTTGGACGGGTTAGCACCCTTCTTGGTGAAAGCAGTAATAGGCGCCACAATGGTGGAAAAGTCTCGTATAAACTTTCGGTAATAATTGGCGAACCCTAAGAACCTCTGGACCCCTTTGAGGGTTAAGGGTACCGGCCAATTCTGAATTGCTTGTAGTTTCTCAGGATCCATCTCTAGTCCGGAACCGGACACAATGTACCCTAGAAACGGAATGGACTTGACTTCAAAGACGCATTTTTCTAATTTGCAATAGAGATGATTGACACGGAGACGGGAGAGAACCTCTTTAACCCAAAAACGATGTTCCTCTAAATCGTTGGCAAAAATGAGGATATCGTCTAGATAGACCACGACATGACGGTATAGAATGTCTCTGAAGATCTCATTGACAAAATGCTGGAAGACAGCTGGAGCATTGCTCAATCCGAAGGGCATGACGAGGTACTCATAATGTCCGTCACGGGTGTTAAAGGCGGTCTTCCACTCGTCACCCTCACGGATCCGGATGAGATTGTATGCACCTCGCAAGTCCAGCTTTGTAAAGATGGTAGCTCCGCTAACTCTGTCAAAGAGCTCAGTAATCAGGGGTAAAGGATAACGGTTCTTGATGGTAATGTCGTTCAAACCTCTGTAGTCGATGCACGGCCGCAGACCACCATCTTTCTTTTTTACAAAAAAGAAGCCTGCGCCGGCTGGGGAAGAAGAAGATCGAATGAACCCCTTTGCTAGGTTCTCTTTAATGTATTCCTCCATAGAATGCGTCTCAGGCAGAGACAACGGATAAGTTCGGCCTCGAGGTGGAACCTTCCCTGGAACGAGATCAATCGGGCAGTCCCATTCTCTATGAGGAGGAAGGATATCAGCAGAAGCTTTACTGAACACATCCGTGAAATCTTGATATGGAGGAGGTGGAACATCAGACGACCTGGGGGAGGAAGAACAGACAGGCAATACTTTAAACAAACATGTCTCTGCACAGGAGGAACCCCATGCCAGGATTTGCGTAGTCGTCCAATCAATTGTAGGATTGTGAAGACGGAGCCATGGAAGGCCCAGGACCACAGGATGTGTGGCTCTTGGAATCACTAAAAGTGAAATAAGTTCGGAATGAAGAACTCCCACTCTCAGACGAACTGGTAGAGTCCTTAGAGCAATAACAGTATCAAAAATTTTACTGCCATCCTCGGCAGTTAAGGAAAAGGAGGAAGGAAGTCTCTCGGTGGGTAGGGACCACCGTTTAACATAGGCTTCAGTAATAAAGTTCCCAGCTGCTCCGGAATCAAGGAGGGCAATGACGTTCCGATAACGTTGAGCAACTTGAAGCGAGACTGGGAGATTACAATCATGAGGAGATGGAGAGGAGATCATTACTCCTAGCCGGCCCTCTCCTGGGCGAGCTAGGGTTTGGAGTTTTCCCGGACGTTCGGGACAGGCATTGATGGTGTGAGACGGAGCTGTACAGTAAAGACAAAGAGACTCAGAGAGGCGTCTTCGGCGCTCAGCAGGAGTTAAACGGGAACGGCCAATTTGCATGGGCTCATCTTTAGATGGTGACAGTTGACGAGGAGGAGGAGCAGAAGATTTTGGAGCAGATGATCTTCCACGCTCAGTTGCTCTCTCTCTGAAACGTAAATCAACTTTCGTGCAGAGTGAGATTAGCTCATCTATCTTAGAAGGTAAGTCTCTGGTAGCTAACTCATCTTTAATAAGCTCAGATAAGCCATGCCAGAATGCAGCATACACGGCCTCGTCGTTCCATGCCAGTTCGGATGCCAGGATCTGGAACTGTATCAGATATTGTCCTACAGTACGTGACCCCTGGCGTAAACGGAGAATCTCGGATGAAGCTGAGGTTACCCGGCCTGGCTCGTCGAAGATGCGCCTGAATGTTGACACGAATGCAGTGTAAGAAGATAGCAGGGTGTCGGACCTCTCCCATAACGGTGATGCCCAGTCAAGGGCGGAGCCACTGAGAAGAGAGATAATGTAGGCAATTTTTGTACGGTCACTGGGAAAATTGCCAGGTTGTAGCTCAAACTGAATCTCACACTGGTTGAGAAATCCCCTGCAGAATCTTGGAGATCCGTCAAATTTTGCTGGCGTTGGAAGATGAAGACGTGGAGCAGAAATGGGTAAGGTGGGTGGGGTTATAACTGGAGTCACTGTGGTTGACGCACCAGATGCGCCTGATCCACGGAGAGTTGTCTGAATCCCATCCAGCCGAGTAGAGAGATCCTGGAGACAGCGGATGATGTGGCCCTGTGCAGCCTCCTGATGTTCTAGTCGGGCTGCCAGTTCTTGCATCGGCCTGGCCGCTTGATCCTGGTCTCCGGCTGGATTCATTAGGTCAGTGCTTACTGTCACAACTGAGGGCCCGAGCTGACGGGAGGCAGCCTCAGTTGTAGGGGCTGAGATGTACAGGAACCTGGGAGGTTGTATCAGACCCCTGGACATGTAAGTAACATGAATAATAACTGCCCGAAGGCGTGACCACGACAACTTGGATAAAAGTCAATGATGTTTATTATGACAACTCCGCAACACAGCAGCAGTAAAAGAAAACGTAAAAGTCAGCAAATAATAAATACAGTTCCTGGGTACTACAGGATGGCAGGAGCCACAGGGCACTGGTAGTGTGAGATAGTTCTTATGATCTTCTAGATGGAAAGTCCTTACCAGGCCCGACTGTAGCAATGGAGATAACCCAGGATTGTGCCAGCTGGTGTTCCAGGAAAAGCTGGGTTGCTGAAGGTAAAACAGCTGCTGTGGATACTGGCTGGAACCAGACTGTTGTTAGCACGGAGTGGATACTGGCTGGAACCAGTTAAATAATAGATGAACTTGGGAGCGATGAAATATGAACTGAAATGTAGAACTTGAGAGCGGAGAAATAATAATACCGGTGGAGAGTGGTAAAGTGTAGAAAGGACACCGGCCCTTTAAGGGAAGCTGTACTCTGCAGAAAGCTGAGCTGGAAGCAGGTAATGTTGTAGCTGGAAACAGATGAATCCACAATGGATTGGAGAGTCAGGCTACACCGCAGGTGGAATGCTGGTGCGGGTCTCTATGGTGGAAGTCTTGAGACAGGAGCTGGAACCTGGAAGACAATCACAGGAGAGAGACAAACAGGAACTAGGTTTGACAACCAAAGCACTGACGCCTTCCTTGCTCAGGCACAGTGTATTTATACCTGCAGCAAGGAAGGGATTGGCTAGGCAATTATGCAGATTAACAATACTGACAACAGATTGGAGGAAATGATCAGCTGACAGAATCCAAGATGGCTGCGCCCATGCAGACACTTGGAGGGAAGTTTGGTTTGTAATCCATGTGGTAATGAAAACAGTAATGGCGGCGCCGGCCACTGGAGACAGGAGACGCCAGGCTGACAAGTGCACATCCAACCACGCGGACACAGCGGAGGCCGCGGCTGACGTAATCGCCACTCTGACACTCTGCATGCAGAAGCTCAGGGACGGCGGCGGAGGCCGCGGGAGACGCCATGCCAGATGTAATAAGGCGTTACTGTGACAGCGTCTCAGAGAGACAGGAGAGGATGCAGGAATGTGAACATTAGGATAACAGATGGGATCCGGTCCTGGAGCGCTGAGCCAGCCTTAGGAGGCATCTGATGGGTAAGAAATGGCGTCCAGATACCCGGATCGTGACATTTTGTATTGTATATCGGCCATGAGGATGCTCTCTATAATGTGCTCAGAACAAGACATGGGGGTAAATGTAACAGCCTGCGAAATAGGGATGGCCATTGGTGTCGTATCCATTGATGGTTAGTGGCATCCATTGATGGTTACAATCTATGGCAATAATGCCACCAAACATCAATGACCTGTAACTATTCATTGTGCTGCCATCTATGGTTGTACCATCCTTGCTTTTGCTCATGTGAGATGTCTGGCGCAGTTTCTGTGTAAGAGCTGAGGGTGGGGTTGAGCCGTGAATGATGACTGAACCTGTAAAGAGGCGGGACACCATATTCCCGGCTCTCATACACAGTGAGGGTGATTCAGATGTGGATGGGGTCGCTGTCACTTCCTTAGAAGCAGCAGTGATAGCGCTGTATAGTGATGCAGCAGGAGGCGTCCATTACAAGTAGACGACTCTTGCTGCAGTAGTGATCCGACCTGCATCCTAGGACGCAGGCATCGGATCACTCACACACCACTGAGCAGATTGTGGCACACATGGTGACGCACAAGCCGCCCACCGCAAGGGCCATGTAATCTCCATCCAGCAGAGGTGTCTTCCCTTCCCCTAAATGGCAGCGATATGATTCCGTTTTCACAAACGGAGGCCATCGCTGTCCCCTCACCACCCACAAATGGCATTAGACTTGCCGCCTGATGCCGTCCCTGCATCCTGTGTCACAGGACCAGTTCGTGCATGTACAGAATGGGTCCTCTGTCTGTCCCATGTACAGCACTGATAGAAATAACCAACCTCTTTTGAAATTGTACTTGTCACAAGACAACAGCACTTGCTACCAATACAAGACATAGGGGGTCATTCCGAGTTGTTCGCTCGCTAGCTGCTTTTAGCAGCATTGCACACGCTCTGGGAGTGTATCTTAGCTTAGCAGAATAGCGAACGAAAGATTAGCAGAATTGCGATTAAATAATACATGGCAGTTTCTGAGTAGCTCGAGACTTACTCCTACACTGCGATCAGCTCAGTCCGTTTCGTTCCTGGTTTGACGTCACAAACACGCCCTGCGTTCGGCCAGCCACTCCCCCGTTTCTCCAGACACTCCCGCGTTTTATCCTGGCACGCCTGCGTTTTTCCGCACACTCCCAGAAAACGGTCCCACTTCCTGTCAATCACACTCCGATCACTTCAACGATGAAAATTCTTCGTTCGGACGTGAGTAAATCTACTAAGTTTTGTGCTAAAATACTTAGCGCATGCGCACTGCGTACCATGCACATGTGCATTTTTGCCTTAATCACTCCGTTGCGAAAATCGGTAACGAGCGAACAACTCGGAGTGAACCCCATTGTTACATCCAAATACAGGTTGAGTATCCCTTATCCAAAATGCTTGGGACCAGAGGTATTTTGGATATCGGATTTTTCCGTATTTTGGAATAATTGCATACCAAAATGAGATATCATTGTGATGGGACCGAAGTCTAAGCACAGAATGCATTTATGTGTCATATACACCTTATACACACAGCAGGAAGGTAATTTTAGCCAATATTTTTTATAACTTTGTGCATTAAACAAAGTGTGTCTACATTCACACAATTCATTTATGTTTCATATACACCTTATATAAACAGCCTGAAGTTCATTAAATACAATATTTTTAATAACTTTGTGTATTAAACAAAGTTTGTGTACATTGAGCCATCAAAAAACAAAGGTTTCACTATCTCACTCTCACTCAAAAAAGTCCGTATTTTGGAATATTCCGTATTTCGGAATATTTGGATATGGGATACTCAACCTGTATATAATACCTATGCAATAACATCATAACCATTCATTTTATCTCTGTGATTTATTGCTCAGTTTTAAAATCAATGTCAGGTTGTTCAAGCTAACACATGCCGCTTCATTGTATTGTGTGTAGGAGAGATACCAACACGCAGGGCCGGCTCCAGGCCTACTAGCACCCTGAGCGAGAAAATGTAAAAGTCCCCCCCCCCCCCCCCCCCCCCCCCGGGAAAGTGGGCGTGGCATCTGGAAAAGTGGGCGTGGCCTCGTAACTTCATATCATCAAACTATAAATATATTTTCACACAATTAGCAGCCTTACACATAGCCACAGTAGTGTTCCTTACACACAATGTCTCCAGTATAGTGCCAGATACACATAATGTGCAGTGCCAGATAGACATGACATGCCCCCCAGCAGTGCCAGCTACACATGACATGCCCCGCAGCAGTGCCAGCTAGACATGACATGCCCCGCATCAGTGCCAGCTACACATGACATGCCCCGCAGCAGTGCCAGCTAGACATGACATGCCCCGCATCAGTGCCAGCTAGACATGACATGCCCCGCAGCAGTGCCAGCTACACATGACATGCCCCCCAGCAGTGCCAGCTACACATGATAGTGTTCACTTTTTAGGGCATGGTGCTGATCACAGGGAGGGCACATTTTTAAGTTAGGAGGGCAAAATGATGTACATACTGCTTGTTGTTCCCACACCTATATGCCAAAGCATGGACAGTGCGCGCCGAAGGCGCGCAGCAAAAATTAAGGGGAGTTACTTTGTGGGGAAGGTACGTGGCCACATAATAGTGGCAATTTGCATTACACCACACAGTAGTGCAGCTAATACACACTGCACCAGGTAGAACCTCCTATACACTTTGCGCCAGGCACAGCACTGAGACACATTGCACCAGGGAGAGCACTGAGACACATTGCCTAGCCACAGACGCCTAGCGGGAACACTACATGACATGCCCCCCAGCAGTACCAGCTACACGTGACATGCTCCCCAGCAGTGCCAGCTACACGTGACATGCCCCCCAGCAGTGCCAGCTACACGTGACATGCCCCCCCAGCAGTGCCAGCTACACGTGACATGCCCCCCCAGCAGTGCCAGCTACACGTGACATGCCCCCCCAGCAGTGCCAGCTACACGTGACATGCCCCCCCAGCAGTGCCAGCTACACGTGACATGCCCCCCCAGCAGTGCCAGCTACATAAATGGCCACACAGTGCCAGATATGCACCCACAGTTCAGATACATAAATGCCCCCAAAGTGCCAGATACATAAATGCCCCCACAGTGCAGATATGCCCCCCACAGTGCCAGATACATAAATGCCCCCACAGTGCCAGATACATAAGTGCCCACACAGTGCCAGATACATAAGTGCCCACACAGTGCCAGATACATAAGTGCCCACAGTGCCAGATATGTCCCCACAGTGCCAGATATAAAAATGCCCACACAGTGCCAGATATGTCCCCACAGTGCCAGATATAAAAATGCCCCCACAGTGCCAGATATGCCCCCACAGGGCCAGATACATAAATGCCCCCAGTGCCAGATATGCCCCCACAGGGCCAGATACATAAATGCCCCCAGTGCCAGATACATAAATGCCCCCAGTGCCAGATGCATAAATGCCCCCAGTGCCAGATGCATAAGTGCCCACACAGTACCAGATACATTATTGCCCCCCACAGTGTCAGATACATTAATGCCCCCCACAGTGCCAGATATGCCCCCGCAGTGCCAGAAACATTAATGCCCCCACAGTGCCAGATACATTAATGCCCCCCACAGTGCCAGATACATTAATGCTCCCCACAGTGCCAGATACATTAATGCCCCACAGTGCCAGATACATAAGTGCCCACACAGTGCCAGATACATAAGTGCCCACACAGTGCCAGATACATAAGTGCCCCCACAGTGCCAGATACATAAGTGCCCACAGTGCCAGATATGTCCCCACAGTGCCAGATATAAAAATGCCCACACAGTGCCAGATATGTCCCCACAGTGCCAGATATAAAAATGCCCCCACAGTGCCAGATATGCCCCCACAGGGCCAGATACATAAATGCCCCCAGTGCCAGATACATAAATGCCCCCAGTGCCAGATGCATAAGTGCCCCCAGTGCCAGATGCATAAGTGCCCTCACAGTGCCAGATGCATTATTGCCCCCCACAGTGTCAGATACATTAATGCCCCCCACAGTGCAAGATATGCCCCTGCAGTGCCAGATACATTAATGCCCCACACAGTGCCTGATACATTAATGCCCCCACAGTGCCAGATACATTAATGCCCCCCACAGTGCCAGATACATTAATGCCCCCCACAGTGCCAGATACATTATTGCCCCCGTGCCAGATATGCCCCCAGTGCCAGATACATTAATGCCCCCAGTGCCAGATATGCCCCCACAGTGCCAGATACATTAATGCCCCCAGTGCCAGATATGCCCCCACAGTGTCAGATACATTAATGCCCCCAGTGCCAAATATTCCCCCACAGTGCCAGATACATTAATGCCCCCACAGTGCAGATATGCCCCCACAGTGCCAGATACATAAATGCCCCCACAGTGCAAGATACATAAACGCCCCCCAGTGCCAGATAAATAAATGCCCCCAGTGCCAGATATGCTCCTACAGTGCCAGATAAATAAATGCTCCCACAGCGCCTGATAAATAAATGCCCCCACAGTGCCTGATAAATAAATGCCCGCACAGTGCTAGATAAATGAATGCCCCCACAGTGCAGATATGACCCCACAGTGCACCCCCCACATAATGCCATCCATAAATGCCCCCAATACCTGCTGCACTGGGAGGGGGAGGAGTGCTGCTGTCTGAGGGAGCAGGGCGCAGGGCCGCGGGCGGTGTGGCGGCGGTGCGGGTGGTGTGCGCTATGTGCGCTGGCGTCTGACGTCAGATGCCAGCACCGCACAGCGCGTAAGCACACAATAGTTTAAGGCCGGGCAGCGCAGCACAGGGCCGGCTCCAGGAACGAAAATGGCGGCGCCAGCGCGCGGCGCCCATTAAGGGTGGCGCCCCGCGCGGCCGCTCAATTCGAACGTGCCTGGAGCCGGCCCTGCCAACACGCCAATGATGTAAAGCGTATGGCAAGAACAGCATCAGAGCTGTTTAACACAAAAGAAATGAATGATCTGGAGTGGCCCAGTCAATAGCATTTAGAACCTACGGAATGAATACAATATTGCTGTTTACCAATGGTCACCATCTATCCTGATGGGACGTCAGTGATATATCAAAGAAGTATCAGACTTACTCAAAAAGACACAAATCTGTAATTGCAGGTAATGGTGCTTCTACCAAGTGTTAACAATAATGCTTAATTAGTATTCTTACTTTCTTTGTTTTGTCCATAGCCTTCAGTATGGAGAGGTTGAGGTCTTCCAGAGCCGCCAGAACACTTTCATACTCTCCTAAATGCTGGGAAAAGTAATCTGTAAAATAAAGAAAGTTGTTTCATCATTTGTCCTGTGTTTCTTTTGAAAGAAGATGCATTGTACTAGACTTCGATATCTGACCTGGTAGAGCATAACGCTGGAGCCTGCACTGCCATATTGGGCAATCGGCTTATAACGCCGCGTGTATGACCCCAAATCAATCAAATATAGGATCATAATTATTCATATTCCAAAATATGTTTTTCTATAGTCCCTATGATCAGGGCTGTGGGGATATCGGGCAGGCCCAGAAATATGGGGTGGGGGTCATGCAGAGACAACTGATGGGGTATGTACATTTCTATGGTTCGCACAACAAGGGCATGGCTGGGGCACTGTGGGTGGCGTAACCTGTATTTCCAGTACCCTACAGGTGCTGTGGCCCTGGTAATTCCTTCCCCTTCTGACAACCCAGTCTATGATGTCCAAGTTATATGTTATGTACTCAGAATACACTGAGACTAAGGGGTCTATTTACTAAGCCTTGGATGGAGATAAAGTGGATGGAGATAAAGTCCCAGCCAATCACCTCCTAACTGCCATGTGATAGACTGTGGGGCAGATGTATTAAGCCTGGAGAAATGATAAAGAAGTGATAAGTGCAAGGTGATATCGCACCAGCCAATAATTACGGGTTTCAAAAATGACAGTTGGGAGCTGATTGGCTGGTGTGTTATCACCTTGCACTTATAACTGCTTTGTCACTCCTCCAGGCTCAATACATCTGCCCCATTGTTTGAAACATTGCAGTTAGGAGCTGACTGGCTGGTACTTTATCTCCATCCAAGGTTTAGTAAATAGACCCCTAAAGCCCAATAAACAAGGTCACTACATTTGCAGTAGTTCCTAATGTCTGCATTTGTTAACACTTTATAGGGGGCTTACAGGGGCAATACCTAATCCCTATCCCATTTTTTACTTTTAGTTACATATACTCTATAGCAGGCATAGACTGCATACAGACACCCTACTGAAGACTGTGCACAAAGATGCTAGATAGATGCCTTCTGCTAGAGGTTGTTGTGATGAGGTTAGGGACTGATAGACTTTGTTCATGCATCTCATCTCACCCATTGTAGTGAAACAGACATAGGGCCTAATTCAGACCTGATCGCAGCAGCACATTTTTCTCTAATGGGCAAAACCATGTGCACTGCAGGTGGGGCAGATATAACATTTGCAGAGAGTTAGATTTGGGTGGGTTATTTTGTTTCTGTGCAGAGTAAATACTACTTGCTTTATTTTTACACTGCAATTTAGATTTCAGTTTGAACACACCCCACCCAAATCTGCAGCGAGCATGGTTTTGTCCATTAGAGAAAAATGTTGCTGCTGTGATCAGGTCTGAATTAGGCCCTATGTTCGATTCTGAAATGGTCATCCAAAGCTGAACAAGAGACCACTAGTCAAAATTGACACGCATCCATATCAATTTTGAAATCGATTTTAAAATCAAATGTTTAGTAAATGGACGATTTGGACAGTGAAAAGAATGTCAAATTGATTTGATTTCAGTTGATTTAAAATCGACCTTAAAATAGAATACAAAATCGAACATTAGTAAATACACCCCTTAATATAAATAATGAAGCATTCAACTGCCTGTATGTTGTCATAAGGAAATGTTTAGTTACTTTGAGAGGACACTAAAAGAATTGAAGTTATATACAACAAAGTCATGCTAGGCATTTTAGCTATTTACAGTAGCTGTAAAAAAGTGCCAAGAAGTATGGCACAGATGCCGAATTCATGTAACAAAAATAAGAAGTGTTGTATAAGCACTGTCAACTGAACATACTGGGCCGGGTGTAATGCCGCCCAAGTACGGCAGCCGTGCGGGATGGCGGCCAAACTTGGATGTTATTTTAAAGAGGCAATCACTTACAAAGCATGGTTTTGCCTTCTAAGTGATTGCCTCTTTAAAAAAACGTCCAAGTTCGGACGGTCTCCAGCACAGCCACCAACTCGGGTGGGATTACATCCCGCCTACAGTATCAAGAAAGTATATAAGCAACACGCAGAACAACATTGTCATTTGTATTAGTTATCTTTAAATAAGCACCTGATATTTTTATTAATAAGATGAACCAGCTTAAATCTGTTATTTCAGGAAACTAGAAAAAAAGTGGACAACCTCAAATTACAAGTTACAGATACCAACAGGCTGCAATTTATAGATACTGTAGATAGACAATCAACATCTCACCTACCTACCAATTATTCAGCATGAACCTACCAGGCAGTCTATGGGTGAGTTCAGTGAAACTAAGCCAGTCTGACACCTGTAGGGGGAATTTGATAAATATGGCCTAAAACTGTTCCTTTTGTGAAGCACGCATCATTAATAATTGCTACTGTTCAACTAGGTAGCAAAAATAGATTGTTAGTGCTTAAAGATTAGCTAGAGCCTGCCAACTTGTTTAGGCTGTATACAACATCTGATTCAGGCTGCCAAGTCCGGAAAGCTATTGGATGAATTTAAAATGTACTTAGAAGTTATTTTCCCTTTCAAATGATCTGACGAGTAATCAGGCACTTGCACAATTGTGCTAAAAATAACAGATACTTTGTTTTTTGGAGAATGCTTCAAAGTCACTGCACTTAACTACTCTGTTCTTGCTGGTTTTTTTCTTTGTATTTTTGTTATACTTGCATTGTCTTTAGTCTTAAATGCTGTATACATATTTATAGACAAATAATATTGTGTCAATGGCTAACTAGTGATGTTCCAGTACAATTTTATATTGTCGTGGGTTTTGAAAGTAACCAGAATACTGTATGTGAGGATATTCCAAACTAATACCCCTTTTACACTGCCGCTATAAACTCGGGTTAATGCTGTGATAACCCTGGAGCAGCTGCGTATAAAAGGGTTTACCCGGATCCAATTACCCGGGAATCCAACCCGGCTAGCCTGCAGGGTTGGTCCCGAGAAGGACCCGGGTCATGATGCAGTGTAAACGGATAAGCTTGTTGATGCTACCTGGCACCCGTTTATTGTATAGAGAAGAGGTGGTACTTGGATATCATCTGATCTCCAAGTGCCACCTCCACACGCGTCGGCGGTGGCGTCATCAACCTGGCATATTGCCGGGTCGGGCCGGCTGTCTATAAGGGGTCTCGCCGAATACAGAATGTTGTCTGTATTTGGACAGTTTCTTTCAAAATTATTCTGCATCACTTATAGACCTTTCAGACAGAGATTTTGACCCAGTAATTTCCCGGGTCCTTTTCTGTGTGAATGGGGCAAATCAGGTCGAAAATACCGGGACTTTGACCCAGTTTTTGACCAGGGACAACCCTTTCTCACAGAAGAAGGACCCAGGTTGACCCGGTAAATTGCCGGGTCCAAATGCTTGACCGGGCAATTTGTCTTCTATCTTAATGGGGTACAGGCTAGGCCTGGAGAGAACAGTAGTATACAGTATGTGCCTGATTTACTCCTGGAGAGAACACTAGTATATGCACAGTAGTATATGCAGGCTGGGACTGGAATAAAACCTGTGTTTCAAATGCCGGGTAAAAGTCAGGTCTTCCACCGCTTTCTGTGTGAAAGTGGTATTACTAAAACAGTAAATTCAATAATCTGCCAGAACATCTCCATTCCTTATGCTATAATGCAGTGTATACTAATTCTAGTCCTAAAAGGATCCTAACAGTGTAGGTTTTCCAAGTCTCCTCACAGATTCACAACTAAAATAATTAGTATCACTTGAGGATCTTTCAAAGTGTGCAAGTCAGTAATGAAAGCAGCTGGGCACCAGCACAGGCGCTGTTATGGTTCCCTGTAGTTCTCAACTGTAGGCCTCAAATATCTCCAGCATGTCATGTTTTCTGGTTTTCTTTAATCATGCAAAGGTGAGTTTATCTATTTTGCTGGGTCTGAAATTATCCCAACTGCTCCACAGACAGAGATTTCAAAAACATACTGTATACTGTTAAACGTATTTGAGGAATGGAGTTTAGAAACACTGTGTAAAGCAGACCTTTACTCCAAGCTCATTTTATCTTATGGCATACCTCCTAACATGGCCCTTTTCAGGAGGGACAAAATGCTTTGTTCCTGGACTTCCCGCTTTATGTATGATTGCCATCTCCTGTTTTGAAACAGCTTTCTTATCAATTAACCTGTTTAACACAAGTGATAGCAATACTATATTAAGAGGGAAGTCCAGGAACAGAGCATTGTGTCCTCCTGGAATGGGTCATGTTGTGAGGTATGCTATGGCAAGATCATACCTGCACCACTGTGTCTGACTGGGGGTGCTGTGAGTTCCCTTGGAGTACTGAGCCCCAAACTATTGACCAAAGTGCCCTTAAATTCTTTACTAGCACTCAATCTATAGATGGCGATAGTTTTGCTTTCCAGAGATTGATAAAGGTTGGGATTGTGGCAAACCATTGAAAACATCAGTTTTCAGAGGTTAGACAACACTTTAGTGTTAATTCAGTCCTCCCTAGATCTTATTGAATAACAGCTGGAACAGCAGGTGAAGGTTTAGGGTTATAAAGCAGAGAATAAGACTGAACTTAGAGGGATAGTTAATAAACATAATTATCTAAAAAAAAAAAATTTCTTTTCAATCAAAGTCCCTAAGCATCTGCTTGTAAGCATCTGCTTCGCTATGACGATCAACAAGTCACAGGGGCAAATACTCAGGGCTGCAGACGTTGATCTCAGGGCCAGCTGCCTCTCCCATGGGAAGCATTACGTGGCTTGCTCACGTGTTAGTAGCCCCAAGCATCCTTTTGTGTTAGTCCCTGAAGAAAAACTGCAAATATTGTTTACAAAGAAATTTTGTGATTAATATGTACAATATAAAATATACATCACAATATTAGATGCCACTACTGGCTTTGAGAAATTAGTTCCACTGAGCAATAACAGACATCCATACGAGCAAAGCCGCAGGAAAACGCTAGTAATAAATAATATTTTCATCTGAGTGTAATCTTTTAAATAAGAAGTGAAATCACATTTCCCTTAGGTCAGTCATGTAAACAGGGGCGGATTGGGAACAAAAAGCGGCCCTGGAAACATTTGCACTAGTGGCCCCACATGGGCAGCACCAGAGGTGTAAGGTCTACCCATGGGCCGTGGCAGCAGCACTCTTCCCCCAAGACTTTCCAGATAGTGGGCATGTCCAGGATCAAGGGGGACGTTAAAAGGAAATAAAATTAAATATTATGAGCACATTATATGATACACCTTTAGAATTTAGTAAACTATATAATTCTTTAGAAAGATATATTTTCTTGCTTAATTATTACTCCAACCGTATCCCAATCACTATTCACTCAATCTTATATGTCAGCCAAGCAGGCAGACAGAGCATACACTAGATCATCTGCAATCACAGGCTAAGTGGCAAAGTAATTTTCATATATGCAAATTATTTTGCATCTTATTCATTATGTCTGTTAATAGGACCACATGTCCTCAAACAAAACAGGCCCCACGGGTGCGTCGGCCCACCGGGAATCTTCCCTGTGAACCCTATGGCCAATCCGCCTCTGCATGTAAAAGACAACAGTGGCCTCAAACCAGAAAAAACTAGTCTTGGCTTGTCTGGTGGGGTGTGTGAGGTCATGCTGTGATGTCATAATGGCAACTGTCTATATCAGGGCTGGGCTGTTGCTGTCTCTTGCATATGACACCAGAGGCCTGAGACGGCATAGCACACCGGCAGAAGGTTAGTGACTGGAGACTGAACAAAGATAAGGGCAGCTTAGTTCGAAGCGTCGGTGGACTTTTAGCGTGACTACTATAATATATGACTTATAGTATGACCTTGGAGATAGTATTGGATAAAAACAAAATCTCACACTTACTGGGACAGTGCCATTACATAGCAACCCCAAGAGCTGCAAATGGGTCATTGGACATATTTGAAGAGAGCTCTCTCGATGGGCCTATAATGTCCCTATTGAAATCTTTTATGCTGTACCTATGACATCTCCTTAGAGTTGTTTGGTGAGCCTATAATGTTGCAACTTAAATCCTTTACTCTCTCTGTCTGCTTAAATCCCAGTGTACCAGTATTGCAGTCTGATCCATTTTTATTAACGTGCAGAGGTGTAAGAAAATGATATTGTGCTTTAGTCATTACTTTTGTTTTTATCCAATACTATATAACAGCAGGGACGTGCAGGCAGGGGTGGCACGCCCCGGTCAGTGAGGCCAGAGTGATTGGCCAGCGGATCCGTCACTGGATCCACTGCCATCACTGTCACTGTGTGGACACGCGGAGGTGCGGGCGTCGGTGGTGGCGGGAGGTGGCAGAGGTGCAGGTGGCGGCAAGAGTATTAGCAGCAGGCAGGGATCCGAGATCCCTATCTGCCATTCTGCAGAGTTTGGCAACGGAGTGGAACCAATTTCAAAAATGGCACCTCAGTGTAATTTTTGAATTCAAGATGGCTGCCGCGAGCTAATCACGGCTTGCTGCGTCATCGCCCTACCCCCTC
The DNA here is from genome assembly GCF_028390025.1 of Pseudophryne corroboree. Taxonomy (NCBI): domain Eukaryota; kingdom Metazoa; phylum Chordata; class Amphibia; order Anura; family Myobatrachidae; genus Pseudophryne; species Pseudophryne corroboree. Next base: position 736,719,652 of record NC_086448.1, on the reverse strand, counting down.
CGGCTGACTTATATAAGTGGCGTCAGTCCGACGGCGGAGGAGCAGAGAAGAGCTCCTGAAGAAATAAGACGCCGGAAGTCCTGGATGGGCAGCGGCTATGCAAAAGAGCTTAACAACCGCCGCCCACCAGGTGAAGACGCTGGAAGCCCTGGGAAGGTGGCGGCCATGCAAAAGAGCTTAAAGGCCGCCGCCTCTTAGGTGAAGACGCCGGAGGAAGACGCCGGAAGCCCTGGGGCCCCCAGGTGAAGACCCTGACTAATAAACTTTTTTTTTTAAGACGGTGTGGTGTTTTTATTGTAATATTTTCTTTACAGGTGGACTACATGTGCCAGCAGGCCCTTTATGTCCGGGCATGCTGGCACTTGAGGTTCTCCAAGTGCCAGCATGCTGGGGCAGTTGTAACTCCCTGTGAGCATCAGAGACGAGTGCTATGGTGGTTATGATTGCCCTACTCCCCACGCCCCCCATTGACTGTAGGTGCGTTCTTCTCCGGTTGGGTAATAGGTAAAAATAGCAGATTTTAGGTGACAGAAGGGATGACTGGGTTATGCAAGGTTAGTGGGTGAGGCGGGTGGTCTGGGCAAACTCTGCATAGTCTCTTAATGCCTAGAGGGACGGGCAGTCCTTCAGCCATGGGTCCCCAGAGGTTTCCTCCACAAGGGGGTTTTTCCTCTCCTGAGTGCTGAAGGATGACTCTTCATGAGTCATGAGGCTTCCGCCATCTTGTTCCTCTTATAGGACAAGTTTGTAAGATTTGAAGACCAATCTTAGTCCGAAATTCACTATTTTATAATGCAGAGTAAATAATAATAATAATAATAATTACAAAATAATAATCATCATCATCATCATCAGAAGACAAAGAAGAAGAAACAGGCAGCATTTTACTAAAATTTTTTAAATATATTTTGCTTGAAGTTGTCTTTATTTTTTATAAATAAATCCTCTCAAAAGGTGAAGAAATTACACATTTTTGGGGAGCCAAAAATATTAGGAGTTCAGAACCATACATTGATTTTTCTACACAAGAGAGTACCAGGCGAGGTAGACATGTTGAGCGCACTACATAGGTTACACTGTGCGATTAGCAAAACATGGCAGTAAGACATACTGTACAAGGGTAAAATGAAAAGCAACTAACAGGACACCTAGTGCTGCAGCTTACACAGTAGGGAGAATGGTCTTACTCTGTAATTGCTTTTAGACATTTTTCTCCTTTCTAACAATTTTAAAGTGAGCTGAGGGGGAAATAACAAAAAAGAGGGTCCAGTTATATTTTTAAATAACTTACAAAAACATCTGACCAAAAACTAAGAAAAATGTAAAAAATTATATTAATTCTCTAACACTCTGGAGATAGTAAGCTCATATTGTGAATTGCATAAAATATTTATATGAAGCCCACATGGATTACTGATACTTCAGGAGGGATGTGATAACTCTGGGCTGTGGTAACGGTTCCAATGACACAGACTTTGTTTCAGTGCAAAATAGACACATACTGTACAAGTGCTATGAGACCACCTAAACAAATGTTAATTACATTCTAAACTACTACAGTGGAGATAATATCATACAGTTTTAATCTAATTCACTTAAAAACCAGTATCAATAAAGGAAAATGCTGAACCAGTGCTGGATGTGATCTGCAGTACAGAATCTCTGACCTGCTTCCTAGGACTTGTCCAATGACTGACCGGTAGAGTCCTGAGAGCTGCGGTACATGACTGGGCCAAAAAAAAAAAACAGCGCTAAAGTCCAGGAACAGCAGAGGGCTTATTGCAAAATGAGCTTCACACAACCATATATTCCTCAAGTCAGTGGTTCCCAAACTGGGTTGGCTCTAGGAACTTGCAGGGGTGCCCTGGGTTGGTGGTCCAGGACCAAGTCAAGTTATTTATGGTCAATATAATAGGCAAAACTAGTGCATGTGGCTTCCTAAGCTTTACTGAAGCAGCCTGTATAGGAAAACACAAATTGTCTAGTTTCAAAGAGCAGAAGATTCTCTTTCTATAAAAGTGTTTTACCGTCCCATTGCAGACGATGTTGTTTAAAATGAATGCAAAGAACTCTTCTGATTATTGACTATGTCTTGAAGTTTTCCTTATAAATTATTATTTTTTAAAAGTGTTTTACCAAGGTCATTCTACAGTATTTCGAATAAAAATGCGTCGTGGGGAAGGGGCATGACAAAATTGGGTTGGGGCTGTGTCACCAGCGTCCAACGCTGGAATTGCGGCCGCAGAATGCCGGCGGGGGGAGGGGGGGGGGGGGGGGTGAGTCAGTGGTATTTGTCTTTTATATATATAGATTCCAGATATAAGTACTTAACCAACCTATTTACAGCCAGGAGAGGATAGTGTATCAATTATCAGAGGTTAACCTGTCACTTGAACTAAACCAGGGCCGTAACTAGGTGTGTGCCAGTGGTGTCTGGCATACAGCACAAATGCACTGTGTGTGCTGGACCGCCCCCAGCAACACCCACAGTTCAGCACCGCAATGTCTGTCAAGGGTAGTAGCTGCAGCGAATGGCTAGTTGGTAAATTCAGTTAATTGGACATGATTTGGAAAGGCACACAGTGCTTGTCTGAGCACAAACCAAGCATGACGTCAAAGGAATTGTCTGTAGACCTCTGAGACAGGATTGTCTCGAGGCACAAATCTGGGGAAGGGTACAGAAAAATATCTGCTGCTTTGAAGGTCCTAATGAGCACAGTGGCCTCCATTATCCTTAAATGGAAGAAATTCGGAACCACCAGGACTCTTCCTAGAAATGGCCGGCCGTCTAAACTGAGCAATCAGTGGAGAAGGGCCCTAGTCGGGGAGGTGATCAAGAACCCGATGGTCACTCTGTCAGAGCTACAGCATTCCTCTGTAGAGAGAGGAGAACCTTCCAGAAGGACAACCATCTCTGCAGCAATCCACCAATCAGACCTGTATAGTAGAGTGGCCAGACGGAAGCCACTTCTTAGTGAAAAAGCACATAGCAACCCCCCAGGAGTTTGCCAAAATGTACCTGGAGGACTCTCAGACCATGAGAAATAAAATTCTCTGTTCTGAGACAAAGATTGAACTCTTTGGCGTGAGTGACAGGCGTCATGTTTGGAAGAAACCAGGCACCTCTCATCACCAGGCCAATACCATCTCTACAGTGAAGCATGGTGGTGGCAGCATCATGCTGTGGGGATGTTTTTCAGTGACAGGAGCTGGGAGACTAGTCAGGATAGAGGGAAAGGTGAATGCAGCAATGTACAGAGACATCCTGGATGAAAACCTTCTCCAGAGTGCTCTTGACCGTAGACTGGGGCGACTGTTCATCTTTCAGCAGCACAACGACCCTAAGCACAGAGCCAAGATATCAAAGGAGTGGCTTCAGGACAACTTTGTGAATGTCCTTGAGTGGCCCAGCCAGAGCCCAGACTTGAATCCGATTGAACATCTCTGGGGAGATCTGAAAATGGCTATGCACCGACGCTTCCCATCCAACCTGATTGTTAGGCGCGGTGGTCCGTGACGCCGCTCCGACTGTTGCCGAGCGACGGTCATGGCCGCCGCAACCCCTTCCTTACCCGCCCGGCGCCTAGCAACGCCAGGACGCCGTGCGTGCTGTGCCGCCGGGTCCCTGGCAACGCTAGGACGCCGGGCATCCACAGCCGCCGGGTCCATGGCAATGGGGACGCCACTAGCGGGCCGCGTTCCCCGTTGCCAGATACTAATTCTATTTAATGAGTTGCTCGTGCAGCAGGGCAGCTGCACGGCAACCATCAATTAGGGTCTGGGGGCTGGTCTGGCTGGCTCTCCGGTCATTGGACAGCAGGTCCTTTTTATTTGGAGTCAGCACGTGGCAGCCTCGCCGGTGATAGCTTCCTGTATGCTGTTCCTGCCCAGCTGTATCCATTATCCAGCATTATGTCATCCGGTTGATCCTGCTCCCTGTGATCCTGAGTCTTGGTGTTCAGAAGCCGGTCCTGTGAACCTCTCCCAATCTCAACTCAAGTGCACCTGTGACTGTCTTCTCGAGATTCTTGCTCGTTGGGGTTTCTCTCCCGGTTTCGTGAGTGGTGGCTTCTGCCATGTCTTGCGGCCTAGGTCGCTTACTCCTTGTATTTATTTGATACTGGTGTTTTTGCAGAGGTTTCCGCCCTAACTGTTTTCCCCGGTACACAACGGTGCCTTGTAGGGTGTGGACAGTGGTACCTTTGTTGTTCGTTTTTCTTTGGCTGCGTGCCGTACATATATATTTAGCTTTAGGTTTCTTAGTAGCCCCTAGCTCTCGGTTGTGTTTAGTTAGAGGTCCCCTTGTTAGCCTCCCGTCTCGCTTCACGCCTTGTCTCACACTAAGACCTGGGGGCATCGGAGTTGGGCAGACCTAATCTGCCCTTCAAACGCGGCTGCCGTGGGCCCAAGAAACCACAGTCTCGCAGGCGTGAACTGACCACATGGGGGAAACAACGGAGTTAGGTTGCTAGGGGCTACCATCTCACCTAGTCATTATTTCAGCGTCACGTTCTGGTGCTTTAGACTTGCTACACCTCACCTTTGTTCTGAAGCACCAAGAACGTAACATTATCACCGGCCAAAGAAATATAAAAAAAAGAAAAAAAAGAAAGGGGTTAATTGTTTCTGGTTGGCCTTGAAATTCGGCCTCATGAATCCGGCGGCATTAGGACCGAATCCCAGCCAGCTTTTGGCCAATCAGATTCAGGAACTTTCAGATTCAGGATCTTACCCTTCGGGTGAGATCGCAGGAAGATCTTTTTCGAGCCTCCCCGGGTATGATTCCTGAACCAAAGATGCATCTTCCTGACCGTTTTTCGGGTAACCGAAAGGATTTTTTTAATTTTAAGGAAGCTTGTAAACTTTATTTTCGGTTAAGGCCCCGATCCTCTGGTACTGAGTCCACTCTCAACGGGTCGGGATTGTGATGTCTTTGCTTCAAGGCGACCCGCAAACCTGGGCTTTTGGGTTAAAAGCCGATGACGCAGCCTTGCTATCGGTAGATGCCTTTTTTAAGTCCTTAGGCCTTTTGTATGATGACCCTGATAGAGAAGCGTCGGCTGAGAGCCACCTGCGTGCCCTTAAGTAAGGGAAAAATCCAGCAGAGGCGTATGGTACCGAGTTTCGCCGTTGGTCGAACGACTGTGGCTGGAATGACCCGGCCCTGCGCAGTCAGTTTCGCCTCGGTTTGTCTGAAGTTATTAAAAAGACAGTCTCCTTCAGAAACCCGCTCCAGAGACTTTAGACAAACTCGTGGAGCTTGCTATTAAAATTGATCGTCGTCTCCGGGAGCGGAGGGCTGAAAGAGGAGCTAGTTTCAGGCCTAGTCCATGTGTGTATACTTTCCCTGAGGACGTCGAGGAGCCCATGCAAATGGATCTCTCCCGGCTGTCCCCAGAGGAAAGAACCGGAAGGCTAAATTCTGGTCTCTGCTTGTATTGTGGTGGCAAGGGACATGTCGCGCGTAATTGCCCGAATAAGCAGGGAAACACTCTGACCAAGTGAATTGTGAGGGGGTTCACTTGGGTCTGCAATTGATCTCCTCTAATGATTCCTTATTAATTCCTGTAAAAATTTCCTTTGGTAGTCTCAGTTCGTTGGTGTCGGCCTTCGTCGACAATGGAGCTGCGGGAAATTTCATGGATCTTGGTTGGGCTCAGGCTTTGGGCGTTCCGCAGGTACTTTTGGATAAACGTATCACCATGCACGGCTTGGATGGTGGTCCGCTTTCTAATGGGGTAATCACTCACCGCACACCTCCAGTACAACTGACAGTGGGGGCCCTACATTCAGAGAAAATCGTGTTTTACCTTACCCATTGTCCGGCAGTCCCCGTAGTTTTGGGTCACCCCTGGCTTGCCTTTCATAATCCCACCATAGATTGGCGGTCTGGGGAGATTTCCCGATGGGGTCCCTTTTGTGTTAAGGAATGTATTTCCCGTCCAGTCCGGGTTGCGGCTGTCACCCCAGAACTTATTCCTTTGGAATATCAGGACTTTGCCGATGTTTTCTCTAAGGGTAATGCGGATATTCTGCCTCCTCATCGGTCCTATGACTGCGCCACTGACCTAGTTCCCGATGCCTCTTTGCCTAAAGGGAGACTATATGCCCTGTCTGGCCCGGAAACTACGACAATGGATGAGTATGTACAGGAGAGCCTGAAGAAGGGCTTCATTAGGCCCTTGAAATCTCCATTGAGTGCAGGGTTCTTTTTTGTTGAGAAAAAAGATGGGTCGCTCAGACCATGTATTGATTATCGGGCTCTGAATAAGATATCTGTTGAAAACACCTACCCCTTGCCGCTGATCTCGGTACTGTTTGATCAGCTCCGTACTGCCGTTATTTTTTCCAAAATCGATCTCAGAGGGGCTTACAACCTCATCCGAATAAGATCTGGGGATGAATGGAAGACGGCTTTTAGTACACAGTCAGGACATTATGAATATCTTGTAATGCCATTTGGTCTGTCTAATGCTCCTGCTGTGTTCCAGGATCTTATTAATGATGTCCTCCGCAACTTTCTTGGAAAGTTCGTAGTCGTTTAGTTAGACGATATTTTGATTTATTCAGAATCCTCTGAACAACATGTTCTCCATGTGCGACGGGTACTTCAGAGGTTATGGGAGAATCATCTGTACGCCAAATTGGAGAAGTGTGATTTCCACATCACGGAGGTATCCTTTTTGGGGTATATTATTTCTCCAAAGGGGTTTTACATGGAACCAAAGAAACTCCAGGCAATCCTAAATTGGACACAACCCACAAATTTAAAAGCAATCCAGCGCTTTTTAGGGTTTGCAAATTATTATAGGCGTTTTATTCATGCCTTCTCGGATTTAGTTGCTCCTATTGTTGCATTGACTAAAAAAGGAGCGGACCCTTCCAATTGGTCGCCTCAAGCCAAGTCTGCTTTCCTGGCCCTAAAACAGGCCATTGTCTCAGCTCCAGTACTCAGACACCCTAACCCAGATCTCCCCTTTATTGTCGAGGTGGATGCCTCAGAGGTTGGAGTGGGAGCCATCCTTTCTCAGGAAGACCCGGAGTCTCTGGAATTACACCCATGTGCCTTCATGTCCAGAAAATTCTCCTCCGCAGAATCCAACTATGATGTTGGTAATCGAGAATTGCTGGCACTTAAATGGGCCTTCGAGGAATGGAGGCACTGGCTGAAGGGAGCAAGGCATACCATTACTGTGTTCACTGACCACAAGAACCTGCAGTATATTGAGTCAGCTAAACGGCTTAATGCTCGACAGGCACGTTGGGCGCTGTTTTTTACTCGATTCAAGTTCATCATCACCTTCAGGCCCGGTTCCAAGAATACGAAGGCCGATGCCCTGTCACTTTGTTTTCTTCCAGTTCACAATAGCCACCCGGCTACTACCCCCATTGTCTCACCGTCTGTCATCCGGGCTGGCCTCACACAGGATTTGTTTACACAGCTAGTCCAGCTTCAGCAGCAGGCTCCCAGTGTCACTCCTGCGGATCGTCTCTTTGTCCCTGAGTTTCTGAGAGGTACTGTCCTAGCTGAATTTCATGACAATAATAAGGTTTCTGGTCATCCGAGTATTACTAAAACCTTGGAGTTAATCTCTCGCTCAGTGTGGTGGGCTAATCTTTCTAAGGACGTCAGGGAATTTGTCCTTTCTTGTCAGGTTTGTGCTCAGCACAAGATATCTCGATCGTTGCCGGTCGGGCAACTCATGCCTCTAGCCATTCCTCGTAGGCCATGGTCACACATTTCCATGGATTTTGTGGTGGACCTTCCTCTTTCAGCTGGATTCCGGGTCATTTGGGTGGTAGTAGACCGTTTTAGTAAGATGGCCCACTTCATTCCTCTTCCCCGATTACCCTCCACCCAAGTTTTGGCAGTTTTGTTTCTCCGCCATGTCTTCAGGCTCCATGGTTTACCCGTGGATATTGTCTCTGATGGGGGACCACAATTCATTGCCCGTTTCTGGAAACGTTTTTGTGCCTCATTAAATATGAAACTCTCTTTAACATCTGGATACCATCAACAGTCTAACGGACAGATTGAACGTGTTAATCAGTCATTAAAACAGTATTTACGGCTGTATTCGGCCAAACTTCAGAATGATTGGTCTGAATTTCTTCCTTTGGCCGAGTTTGCCTATAATAACTCTTGCCATTCATCCACCAAGGAGTCCCCATTCTTTTCGGTCCTGGGCTTTTATCCTAGAGCCAATTCCTTTTATCCTCATTTTCCAGGCTCTTCGTTGACCTTAACTTCCCACCTTAGAATGATTTGGAAAAAGGTGCACCTTGCCCTTAAGAAGGCTGCCTTCTGGGAGAAATTTTTTTCAGATAGGTTCCGACGCCCGTGCACTTTTAAAGTGGGGGATAAGGTGTGGTTGTCAACCCGTAACATCAAGCTCCGACAACCCTCGGCTAGATTGGGACCCAGATTTATTGGACCGTTTCTTATTGTAAAAAAAGTCAATCCTGTGGCTTTTCGGCTACGCTTGCCTAAATCACTCAAAATTGGCAACACTTTTCACTGTTCTCTTCTGAAGCAATATATTTTTTCCAGGAGATTCCCTCGGAAGACTTCCCAGGGTAGACCTCCGGTGGATGTTCAGGGGCAAAAAGAGTTCCTGGTGGAGAAAGTTTTAGATTCCAAAGTTTCTCGAGGCTGGCTGTATTTTTTGGTTCACTGGAAAGACTATGGCCCGGAGGAAAGGTCTTGGGTCCTGGATAAGGATCTACATGCCCCTAAACTTAAGAAATTATTCTTTCAGGAATTTCCTCAGAAACCCGGCTTTAGGGGTTCTTTAACCCCTCCTCAAGGGGGGGTACTGTTAGGCGTGGTGGTCCGTGACGCCGCTCCGACTGTTGCCGAGCGACGGTCACGGCCGCCGCACCTCCTTCCTTACCCGCCCAGCGCCTAGCAACGCCAGGACGCCGTGCGTGCTGTGCCGCCGGGTCCCTGGCAACGCTAGGACGCCGGGCATCCACAGCCGCCGGGTCCATGGCAACGGGGACGCCACTGGTGGCCCGCGTTCCCCGTTGCCAGATACTAATTCTATTTAATGAGTTGCTCATGCAGCAGGGCAGCTGCACGGCAACCATCAATTAGGGTTTGGGGGCTGGTCTGGCTGGCTCTCCGGTCATTGGACAGCAGGTCCTTTTTATTTGGAGTCAGCACATGGCAGCCTCGCCGGTGATAGCTTCCTGTATGCTGTTCCTGCCCAGCTGTATCCATTATCCAGCATTCTGTTATCCGGTTGATCCTGCTCCCTGTGATCCTGAGTCTTGAAGTTCAGAAGCCGGTCCTGTGAACCTCTCCCAATCTCAACTCAAGTGCACCTGTGACTGTCTTCTCGGGATTCTTGCTCGTTGGGGTTTCTCTCCCGGTTTCGTGAGTGGTGGCTTCTGCCACGTCGTGCGGCCTAGGTCGCTTACTCCTTGTATTTATTTGATACTGGTGTTTTTGCGGAGGTTTCCGCCCTCACTGTCTAACCCGGTACACAACGGTGCCGTGTAGGGTGTGGACAGTGGTACCTTTGTTGTTCGTTTTTCTTTGGCGGCGTGCCGCACATATATATATTTAGCTTTAGGTTACTTAGTAGCCCCTAGCTCTCGGTTGTGTTTAGTTAGAGGTCCCCTTGTTATCCTCCCGTCTCGGTTCACGCCTTGTCTCACACTAAGACCTGGGGGCATCGGAGTGGGCAGACCTAATCCGCCCTTCAAACGCGGCTGCCATGGGCCCAAGAAACCACAGTCTCGCAGGCGTGAACTGACCACGCGGGGGAAACAACGGAGTTAGGTTGCTAGGGGCTACCATCTCACCTAGTCATTATTTCAGCGTCACGTTCTGGTGCTTTAGACTTGCTACACCTCACCTTTGTTCTGAAGCACCAAGAACGTAACACTGATAGAGCTTGAGAGGTGCTGCAAAGAGGAATGGGCAAAACTGCCCAAAGATAGGTGTGCCAAGTTTGTAAGTGGGGGAAAAAGATAGGTGTGCCAAGAAAATTGATTTGGACACAAACCCTTTTTATACCACATTCATGCACTTCACTTGAGAGCTTGCTGTTATTTAGTTGCAGTAGCCTTTATTAAACAAATTTCAATATATTGCCATACCCAGAATTCAAACCTATAACCTGTTGCATTCCGGTCAAACACCCTACCCATTGATCTATTTGATCCTGCATAAAAACTATTATATTTCTAACAATATGAAGCTACTTGTATTTTGTTAAAAAAAAGCATTGCAATTGGGCATTTCTACTGTATGTAGTGGGCAGCCACACATCCAATCCCTTGTAGCCACACACTACATAGATCTGCTCAGCTGCAATGCTGATAATGTTTTCACAAAGTACAAGGTAAGCATCAAATAGTTCAATGAATAGAGTGTATGACTGCAATGCCACAGGCAATGGGATTGAATCCCGAGTATGTCAGCATCTTGAAATGTAATAAAGGACAGTGTGACTTCAAGTTAAGTTCATGAATGTTGTATAGGTAGTAGCGACGAATGGGTGGGTGTAGGAGACAGGGGCGGCCAGGAGTTGCTGGGCTTCAAAAACAGGGGAAGCTACAAGTGAAATTAAAACAGATAATTGACAAGTGTCGCCAAAACACTGCCCCCTACCGTGCACTCCGCACATACCTAGTTATGGCCCTACATTCCTCATATGCATATAAAAGAAAAAAATATAATGTAGCTCATATTGTATATACTCCTTTCACACCAAAATTCCGGGTTCGACTCGGTATTTGGAACACTGTTGCATTCAGGGACTGACCCCGGTTACACCGCCGCTTCTACCCAGGTTATTCCAGGGTCGGCGTTATTTAAACTGCACACTGGTGATATCTTCTCCAAGCGCCTGTAATCCGGCTCATCCTACACTGTAAACAGGACTTGGGTCAGATGACCCAGGTCAGACCATTCACACTGTCCTGTTACATGGTTTGTCCACGTGTCTATCCCATGGTCGTAACCTTGGTTGGATTGCTGGGTCACTCGACCTGGGTTTCTTTTCGGGGGCTAATTTCTACAGAGCTGCGAACTGGGATAACACGGGTCGAAGCGGAGGTGTGAAACGGGTATAAATCACTCTATAGGTAACAAAAGTGGGAGAAAGGTGCAGAGTTCCCTCAGATCTTTACTCCAGAGTCATTTGATAATCGTCCGGATTGCGAATCTAAAGGCCCTTACTCTGATTTTTTGGCGTTTTGTCCTTAATTGAGGTTATCACTCATACACTGTAACGGTAAAAAATCGACATAACAACAGTGGAAATTGGGTTCATACAAAGCCTTACATAGCCAAAGATCAATAGGGAAACCCTACAAATAAAATATATACATATGATAAAACTGTAAGGGTTGTGTCTGTACATAGACATTTGTTGTTTTAAATTATACTTCTAGGGACTGTTTATGGACCATCGAGACTGTTAGGCGCCGGGGTCCGCGATGTCCTCGCGGCCCGGCGCCTAGCTACTAGGGACGCCGAGCGTGCTAGCCGCCGGGTCCCTAGCAACGCTGGGACGCCGTGCGCGCGTAGCCGCCGGCTCCCTAGCAACGCAGGGACGCCAGGCGTGCTGAGCCGCCTGGACCCTAGCAACGGGGACGCCATGGGCGGACCGCGTTCCCCGTTGCTTGGTCAATCAATAAATCATACACACACTTGTTTCTGCTCGTGCAGCCTGGCAGCTGCACGGCATGTTTTCTAATTTGGCTCTGTAACATCTGATTGGAGGACTCCCTGTTAAATACTTTCTCAGTGCTTCACACAGACGCCGGTAATAGCTTCCTGCATGCTGCTTAGGTTTGCTGAACGTCTGTTCCAGTCTTGCTGTGTCCGGTCATTCCTGTCCTCAGGGTTCCTGAATCTTGGAGTTGTCATCTCATCCCAAGAAGTCCCTGGTCCTCTATTGTCCGCCACGGTCGCCAGATAATCTCGTGTGGTGTTCGTGAGTTGCGGCTCTGCCCGCTTTATTTTTGTATTCTGTTTCGGAGCATTTGCGGAGGGTTCCGCTTCCACAAGTCCTCTCCGGAACTCGGCGGTGCCGGGTAGGAGAGTGGACAAGTGGGTATTTTGGTTGTCCTTTTCCCTGGCGGTTTTTCCGCACATATTCTAGTTTTAAGTTACCTTAGCCCCTGGCCTTGTTGCTGAGTTAGAGGGCCCCTTGTCATCACCCTGTCTCGGATTTCCCTTTGTCTCCCATTAAGACCTGAGGGGGCATCGGAGTTGGGCAGACGTAATCCGCCCTTCAAACGCGGCTGCCATGGGCTCAAGCAACCATAGTCTCGCAAGGGATTTCTGATAACACGGGCGAGACAACGGAGTTAGGGCGCCAGGGGCTATTTTCCATTCCCACTTCCTTTCCCAGCATTACGTTCCAGTGCTCAGGTCCTTGTTATAAAATCTCCTCAGACCAGAGTGCTGGAATCATAACATTATTACCGGCCAAACCAAAACTTAAAATTAAACGGGGTTTAATTTTTTCTCATTCAGTTTTTGTGAGAGTTTATCGGCCTCATGAATCCGTCAGGTTTAGGGACGAATCCCGGTCAGCTTTTAGTAAACCAGATTCAAGAACTTACTCAGATGGTTCAGGATCTTTCTCTTCGGGTGAGATCGCAGGAAGATCTTTTGCGAGCCTCCCCGAAGGTAGTCCCTGATCCAAAGATGCATTTGCCCGACCGTTTTTCAGGTGATAGAAAAGAATTTTTTAATTTTAAAGAATCCTGTAAACTTTATTTTCGTTTAAGACCAACATCCTCTGGTAATGAATCTCAGCGGGTTGGGATAATTATTTCTTTACTCCAGGGGGATCCTCAGACCTGGGCATTTGGTTTAAGAACAGAGGATCCTGCGTTGTTATCTGTAGACGCCTTTTTTAAGTCTTTAGGGCTTTTGTATGATGACCCAGATAGAGAGGCGTCCGCTGAGAGTCAGCTGCGCGCTCTCAAACAAGGAAGAAATCCTGCGGAGGTTTATTGTACCGAATTTCGCCGTTGGTCGAACGACTGTGGCTGGAATGACCCTGCCCTGCGCAGTCAGTTTCGCCTCGGTTTATCTGAATCTATTAAAGACAGCCTCCTCCAGTACCCCGCTCCTGAGACTCTCGATAAGCTCATGGAGCTTGCTATAAAGATTGATCGTCGTCTCCGAGAGCGGAGGGCTGAAAGAGGAGCATCTGTAAGGTCTAGTCCTTGTGTATATTCCATTCCAGAGGACGTCGAGGAGCCCATGCAGATGGGTCTCTCCCGGCTGTCTCCTGAAGAGAAAACCAGAAGACAAAATTCCGGTCTTTGTTTATACTGTGGTTGTAAGGGACATTTTGCTCGTAATTGCCCGAAAAAGTCGGGAAACGCTTTGACCAAGTGAATTGTGAGGGGGTTCACTTAGGTCTGCAGCTTATCTCCTTGAACAACTTTCTCTTAGTCCCTGTTAAGGTTTCCTTTGGCAGCCTCAGTTCTTTGGTGTCGGCTTTTGTCGACAGTGGAGCTGCAGGAAACTTTATGGATTTAACTTGGGCTAAGACCTTAGGCATTCCGCAGTTACCATTAGATAGATGTATCACCATGCACGGCTTAGATGGGGGTCCGCTTTCTAATGGGATAATTACTCACGTACACCTCCAGTAGTACTTACCGTAGGAGCCTTACATTCCGAAAATATTGAATTTTACCTTACACATTGTCCGGCAGTTCCTGTTGTTCTGGGTCACCCTTGGCTGGCCTTTGATAATCCCACCATTGATTGGCGGTCAGGGGAGATTTCCCAATGGGGTACATTTTGTGCTAAGGAATGTATTTCATATCCAGTCAGAGTTGCAGCAATCATTCCAGAACTCATTCCTGTGGAATACCAAGAGTTTGCCGATGTCTTCTCTAAAGGCAATGCGGACATTCTGCCTCCCCATCGGCCTTATGATTGTGCAATTGAGCTAGTTCCAGGTGCCACTTTGCCTAAGGGGAGATTATATGCTTTGTCCGGGCCAGAAACTACGGCCATGAATAATTATATTCAGGAAAGCCTAAAGAAGGGATTTATTAGACCATGAAAATCTCCTTTAAGTGCAGGTTTTTTCTTTGTGGAGAAAAAAGATGGCTCCCTCAGACCATGCATTGATTTTAGAGCCCTGAATAAGATCTCCGTTAAAAACACCTATCCTTTGCCGTTGATTTCTGTACTTTTTGATCAGTTACGTTCTGCTGTGATTTTTTCTAAAATTGACCTTAGAGGAGCTTACAACCTCATCCGAATTAAATCTGGGGATGAGTGGAAGACGGCTTTCAGCACTCAGTCGGGTCACTACGAATACCTGGTGATGCCGTTCGGCCTGTCTAACGCTCCGGCAGTTTTTCAAGACCTTATTAACGATGTTCTCCGTGACTTCCTAGGGAAATTCGTGGTCGTTTATTTAGACGACATCTTGATTTTTTCTGAATCGATGGAACAACATGTTACCCAGGTGCGTCTGGTTCTTCAAAAGTTACGTGAGAATCATTTGTATGCCAAGCTGGAGAAGTGTGATTTTCACGTCACGGAAGTATCTTTTTTAGGGTACATAATTTCTCCTCAGGGATTTTCCATGGAACCAAAGAAGCTCCAGGCCATCCTTAATTGGGCGCAACCCACTAATTTAAAAGCAATTCAGCGCTTTTTAGGGTTTGCAAATTATTATAGGAGGTTCATTCATTCTTTTTCTGACCTGGTTGCTCCCATAGTAGCTCTGACAAAAAAAGGGGCGGATCCTACCAACTGGTCGCATGAAGCCGAATAGTCCTTCCAGGCCTTGAAACAAGCTTTTGTCTCGGCTCCAGTCCTCAGACATCCTAATCCAGAATTGCCTTTTGTTGTGGAGGTTGATGCCTCAGAGGTTGGAGTGGGGGCTGTCCTTTCTCAAGAGGATCCGGAGTCTCTGGAGTTACATCCTTGTGCCTTTATGTCCAGGAAATTCTCCTCCGCTGAATCCAACTATGACGTTGGTAATCGGGAGTTACTGGCGGTGAAATGGGCTTTCGAGGAGTGGAGGCATTGGCTGGAGGGAGCTAAACATACTATTTCGGTTTTGACTGACCATAAGAACCTGCAATATATTGAATCAGCTAAACGGCTTAATGCTCGGCAGGCACGTTGGGCATTATTTTTTACTCGTTTCAGGTTTATAATCACTTTCAGGCCTGGTTCCAAGAATACAAAAGCTGATGCCCTGTCACGTAGCTTTCTTCCGGTTCACAATAGCAATCCTGTTGTTACCTCCATACTTCCATCTTCGGTCATCCGGGCAGGCCTCACACAGGATTTATTTACCCAGTTAAACCAGCTTCAACACCAAGCTCCTAGACTTACTCCTGCTGGTCGTCTTTATGTCCCTGAATTTTTGAGAGCCACAGTTTTAACTGAATTTCATGACAGCAAAGTCTCAGGGCATCCGGGAATCACTAAGACATTGGAGTTAGTCTCTCGCTCAGTGTGGTGGCCTAGTCTTTCTAAAGACGTTAAGGAATTCGTTCATTCATGTCAGGTTTGTGCACAGCATAAGGTTCCTTGTTCGTTGCCTATAGGGCAACTCATGCCTTTAGCTGTTCCTCTCAGGCCATGGTCTCATATTTCCATGGATTTTGTGGTTGACCTTCCCCTTTCAGCCGGATTCCGAGCCATTTGGGTGGTAGTGGACCGTTTTAGTAAAATGGCTAATTTTGTTGCTCTTCCCCGATTGCCTTCTGCTCAAGGGTTGGCAGTTTTGTTCCTCCGCCATGTGTTCAGGCTTCATGGGTTGCCCACTGATATTGTTTCTGATCGGGGTCCACAATTCATCGCACAATTCTGGAAATGTTTTTGTGCCTCATTGAAGATGACACTGTCTTTAACATCTGGTTACCACCCACAGTCTAACGGGCAAACCGAACGAGTCAACCAGTCATTAAAACAATATTTGCATCTGTATTCAGCCAAACTCCAGAATGATTGGTCTGAGTTTCTCCCTTTGGCTGAATTTGCTTACAATAACTCTTGTCATTCCTCCACCAAAGAGTCTCCGTTCTTTTCAGTTTTTGGTTTTCACCCCAGAGCCAATTCTTTTCTTTATCATTCTCCAGTCTCCTCGCTAACCTTGACCTCCCATCTCAGAGCTATTTGGAAAAAAGTGCACCTTGATCTCAGAAAAGCGGCCTTCCGAGAGAAGAAATTTTCTGACAGGCTCCGACGTCCTTGCACTTTTAAGGTGGGAGATAAGGTGTGGTTGTCGACTCGCAACATCAGGCTTCGACAATCCTCGGCTAGACTGGGACCCAAATTTATTGGACCGTTTCTTATTATTAAGAAGGTCAACCCAGTTGCCTTTCGGCTACGTTTACCAAGATCTCTTAAAATTGGAAATACTTTTCATTGTTCCCTGTTGCAACAATACGTTTCTTCCAGTAGATTTCCTCGGAGGATCTCTCAGGGTAGATCTCCAGTGGATGTACGGGGACAACAGGAATTCTTGGTAGAGAAAGTTCTTGACTCTAAATTGTCCCGGGGTCGGCTTTATTTTTTAGTTCACTGGAAAGGCTATGGTCCGGAGGAAAGGTCTTGGGTCCTGGATAAGGATATTCATGCCCCTAGGCTCAAGAGGGCATTTTTTCGAGAATTTCCTCAGAAACCTGGCTTTGGGGGTTCCTTGACCCCTCCTCAAGGGGGGGGGGGGTACTGTTAGGCGCCGGGGTCCACGATGTTGACAATGCTAAATTCCTTTGTCGTATAAACAACCCTTTATGAAGCTAAGAACACTGTACGCTGTTTACTTAAGAAGTACCGTAATGGTACGCTAGTTGCGTAACGATCGCTCAGCCGTAGGCGAGACGCTCAAGCGTCACGTTCGCTCACGGCCCAGCGATCACAGGACACGTTATTGGTTATGTCTAGGGTAATGATTCGCTATGGCGTAGCTTACGCTCGAGACCACGAGGAGGTCACCAGCGATGCAGACGCTCACAACACTATACCTTTATGATAAAACCTTATACCAATGAAATACACTGAATACCTTAATGTGAGTACAGGGTGTAAGTGCAACCTTGTGTAACCTGACTAACTACAAAGCTGCTTGACCGTCACCGACGCTCAAGTGAACACTTAACACTATAGAAAATACACAGATACTGGTTTAGGTTCCAAGGCCTATTAACTGTATTATGTCTAATATACTTGTAAAAGGGGATAACAGTACATATGATACACTACAATATAACAGAGACTTCCTAACCACAGAACTAAACAATAAATACAAAAAGACAATACTACACTGACCTAAATGCAATACAATACAATACTATCTAATACAATACAATACTAGCCTAGTCTAGGGGAGATATGAGAGAACAGAACAGAGAGAGAGAGAGAGAGAGAGAGATATTGGCTCACAGAAAGACAATGATTACGGAGAGAAACTTACGCACAAAGGGTATGATCGCCTGCGCCTCGATATCCAGCTCCCGGCTATCAGCAGATAACCGTTGATGAGAGAGTGAGGCTGGATGTCACAGGCCCGTCTTTTATGCTACTCACACAATGCAATCTATTGGTCCCTACAGTCTCACTGTCCATTGGACGCAGGAACTCGGCTTCGCATTATAACAAAGGTCACAAGTTGATTCATATCAGTGGCCCTGGTTATGCAAAACAATGGGTGATAACTAACACATTCCTGTCTTCTGGAGGGGGTATTGTTTGGCGAATACAAAACAGAATCCTGTCTGGGTTCTGTTCTATATTCATGATGTCCACTTTCAGTTGAGACAATGACATCTCAGCCCTCATTCTCCTGTATACAAATCCAGCCCCATTTGTAAACACAGGTGTTGACCCTCCTCATTGAGTCTCAAAAGCTCAGTGTAATTAAAGACTATTGTACTCCGTCTGCGGGAAAGATACTGATTTGGAGTACAATTGATCTTCAATTACTATTCCTGTGTTTACCTTATGCATGTATAGATATGAGGCCCTCTTAACATGCAAACTATTGTTTGGGGGATCTCTGAGGTCAAAGAGACATTTGAGACCTACTGATGCCTGTCTCCAACTGTTCAGATGCATGACTAAGTAAGGACAAATAATAATAAATAAATGGACATAACTTCTTATGTCCATAACTATTCGCACGAGCAATTAATCTGCTCCAAACCAACACCGGAATATTGCTATTTAAATACTCTTCCGATAGGTACCAAACACCACTGTCTGACTCCTGTTAGACCCTTCGCACAATACAAAGAGGGATTCCTCCGTTCAGGGACATTCTATATTAACCAAACTTTCAGAATCTATCAAAGGGACCATAATCTATAAACTACATTAATTGTGAAAATATGTAACGAATGAGTCGCACGCTACGACTACGTAAACTCTACCGTAAATACGCATACCGCGCCTGTGAGTGCACGCTATTGCGGGTATGCGCCTCCACGGGAGAGCGCACGCACGCGCAGCGCGGACCAGTGTGCGGTGCAAATATGGCAACGTGCATAGAGACATTTTTCTGACTTTGACAGTCCACCCTTTGGCAGTCAATAATAACTGCCACAAAACATTTAAGGAGAAAAATGTAAGTCAGGGGTTAATTGATTTCCATGGTTGGGTAAGGAAGAAGAGAGGAGTAGGTGTGAAAAGGGTATGACCTAGTGAGAAAGTAGAAGCATGTGTGTATGAGTCCATGTTTGGGGGGGTCATGTATCATCGTGCCGTACGTGTGGTAAATCAAGCTTCGAGGTATTGCGAAGTATACATTTGAATTCCTTCTTATCCTGTGGTACAGGTCTGTGGATGGGCTGTCAAACTCTACCGAGCTCATTTCGGCTGTGGTTGTAACAAAATGGGGATGCACATTTTAGTTGATGATACATGAATGGGGGAGGTATGTGGTTGCTGATATCTGTGCCTGTATTCCCTATCGTCTATGTGTGTCGTTACCTGAGGGTTGTAGAGATGAAGATAAAGAACACTTACGAAAAATGCAATGATATTCTATGT
This sequence comes from Pseudophryne corroboree, assembly GCF_028390025.1. Lineage (NCBI taxonomy): Eukaryota > Metazoa > Chordata > Amphibia > Anura > Myobatrachidae > Pseudophryne > Pseudophryne corroboree. The sequence goes on along the minus strand of NC_086448.1, from coordinate 736,700,649 downwards.
CAGGGAAATGTACATCTGTCGTCGAAGTTGTGTTCGGTATCTGTTGAGAGTCGTCTTCTTTGCGCTGTTTTGCTCCTTAGGCATGAGCAACAAGCTTTGTCAGTGCCATCAGATTTACAAAAATGTTGGGCTAGCGTGAGTTTAAAGATACTAGGGAAACTGGGGATCTATGGCAAAGTTCATCAAGTGTCCATATTTAAAGTTGTCAAATCTTCTTCTTTGGTCAATCCGTTGTCTGTATACATCTCGTCTCGTCAGCTTCCTCGTCCAAGGGGGTCTTTGTATCTGGGAGAAAAGCAGAAAAACAGGTGAAAGAAACGGACCGCATAATCGCATTTTTCATCACATTCTGGTTTCTATCATTGGGTCATAAATCAAATCCAGGTTAATTACAGTTTCCTCACTCCTCAAGCTCATCACTTTTGTACTTTGTTTGCACCTCATTAAAGCCTGCCCGCATCTAAATATCAATCCAATCGATATAACGACACCTAAGATACATAGTAGAAACTTTCCAACATCCATTATGACTCCTTGAGCCCAGTCTCCTAAACCGGAGAACCAATTTCGCGGGTTCAACCATGACACCCAACCAGTCAGCTCATTACCTACAGCAGCAAGGGTGAGATTGTGTTTTCGACGAAATTCCCACTTTAATTGCAGAATATCATCCATCTTTTGGTCTATGACCTCTACCGGATCCTCGGTGCTATTTGTGATATACGTGCAACACTTTATGCCGTACTGCGTTGCCAATGTAACACAATATCCGCCTGTTACTGCTGTAAGATAATTAAGAACCATCCTATGCTGAACTAGTTCTGTTTTATAAGCTTGAAGTTCTCTTCCAGTGTATCTAAACGTGTCATCATACATTTCAGTGATATTATCTAACAAATTGGCGAGTGCGGAAATGTATTTATAATTCATCACTCCTCGAGCGGTACGAGTGAAATCTAACGCTACCAGAACCTGAATCCCGGTGGATTCATGGATAAGATCAGAGGCCGGATGCTCTAACCTTTCTGACAGTTGTCTTTTAACCCGGTGCTCGTAGTGAGTGTGAGTATAAGGAGCTTGGGCACCACGGTGTATGTCCTTCATTTTGTCATGTGTAACAGTCATCACTTCAGGCAATACTTTTCCAATATAACACAATCCTTCAGAGTTTGGGGCAAGCCATTTGTACGCCTTTCTCCCGCATATGAAATATGCATCATCGGGGAGAACATATGGGACGGAGAAGGACATGACCATGTTACAAACCTTCCAGGTGAAATCTCCTGACCCTAATTCTTCCAACTGCTTAATGCACGTATCGGTTTGTACGATATGTGCACAGTATCCTGGTGATACCTCTCCAACTCTAGTAATCCTATTTCCTAAGGTATATCGATACCGAAAAGATTTTCCTCTACTGGCTATGTGGCGTACGAGCTCTGTATCTGTAGGCATTCTATCTGCTCTGTGTGAAAAGGTCATGGTAAGGTTGCTCCATGACACTTCCCAATTTCCCGGTTTTCTAGGATTGGAGATGTTAAAACATAAGAGGGACCTATCCACATGGTATTGGTGGAGCTTCAAACTAGGAGGGCTGGAGATGTTAAACCTCCGGTCCACCGGTCTCCCACCCTTTAGCTCAAGTACCTCCCCTACCGTTAAAGGAAATGGTACTAGCCCTGATTTACTATGACCCTGAGGTACTTGAGAGCATACCCAACAATCTGTTTTATTTAACACGTTACCCACTAAGGAGTGATGGTCACTCAATGGATGCTGGTCTATATGGATATTAAAACTAGATTGGCATTTCTTTATGCATCCATCTTCAACCAGATTATCACAGAGCCTACAGATACAATTTTCTTCAGCTAACAATCCATCACAGTTGTTTACAAATAACATGGTTGTTAGATCGTGCCCGGTACTCGCCTTTGCTTGGTGATTGGGTTGCTATTGGAAATTTACACCTCCGTCTCAGTCATCAGGACCTTTCTGGATCCTTTCTCGACCTCACTGGTACTCTCACCGAAACAGACTGTTCTGGTCAACATCATGGTTAACGGGAAAAATCCATATCACAGTCTCTTGGGGCAAGTCCATCTTACAGGAGGAGAAAAGAAGAAATTTGTAAATGGGGTATAAGAAAATCAGTTTGAGGGGGAGAGAACTCGTTACGATAATAAGTTCTCTCGTCTTGTTGTTCTTCTTGTTCTGCTGTCCTCTCAAAGGTGTTGTCTCTTCAGTCTTCCGAATGAACCTTCTGGTGATGTAATCTTTCTTCCTAACTAGCGATCTTTCTGTGTGGAGCAAAAATCTGGCATTACCATTGGTTAACACTTAGGGGTGACATACCATCTTTAAATCATGGAAACATGAGTGAGGAGAGAGAGAAAATAAAAAAACAAAAGAGATAGAGAACAATTCATGTGCATATATACATTACATAACCCGACAATAACCACCAATAAGAGAAGAGAAACAAAGCATTTTTAAACGTTGTCAACATTAAGAAAACATTGTCAGACTATTAGGCTGTCGTATCTACGTGTCTAATGGTTTCCTTGAGCAGTCCCTCCCCACCAGCACTTGCATTATTCCACTGTCTGTATCTGGCCAGAATACATTGTGGTGGATAGGTCATGCTGGGGTTTGGTAGACTTCTGCAAGGACCAAGCGAATATGCAATGTTTGAATTCTTACCAATAATCGTCAGAGATGGGGATAGAGAGAGGGAGAGAAAAACATTTTTCACAAATACATTTACAACGTTTCACCTGGTCATTCCTGTGTCTTTAGTGAATGACCTCCCACTTCATTAACCGTTACCTCAGGCTTACCATCAGTCCTAATGATCACCTTTCCTGACTATATATTATGGGTGTGGCCCAAAATTCTTCCTATATGATCCCCGATTATAATTTGGTGTGTCATAACTTTTGCTCATTTTCATGTCTAGGGGGTCTGATTTTATGTGGGCTGTTGCAGTTACTGGCATAATGCCCTTCTCTTTTGCACAGATCACAAATCCTTAAGTTCCTCCATGTGCCAATGGCCTGGGGTTTTGGTTGATTTGATGCCTCCTCAAACGCTTGGATGCTCATCACCATCAACCGCTTTCCCTGTACCTACCTGATTCCTTGGATACCATGATTATGTCGTTGTCTAGGGAGTTGATATACCTTCTGTGAATCTTTGATCATACAGTTAGATCTTTCCTAGGATCTGGGTAATCAGACATGATTGATCTCAATTCTGTCCGGGACCAGGGATGGCGCATTGCACTGTCCTTGACGGGAATGGTTCCCTGATCGTCAGTCTTCCCATTGGGGACTGTGATCACCCTGACAGGACTAAACTCAATTACATCATCTTGTTTTGGTCTTATAATATGGGGTACATTTGTTTGTGCGTGATATAAAACATTGTACGTACCTGTGGACACGACCTCACCTGACCCTCCGTTAGGGGGTTTGATTATTGCCTTTACCAATTTGGTCGTGTCCACCTGGATGTCTTGTAGGATGGCTTCTGGAAGAGGTGCCGACATCGTTCTGGGCTCACTTTCTTGTTTGTATTCCTGAGGGAGGTTTGACATGGGGTGCAGCTTGCACAGGTTAATAGTTGTACATTCAACAGTATTACAATAATCATTGTTACATTTATTACACTTATTCTTATAATCTATATTACAGTTGCTAAGAGCGTTTTTATTGTTCCACCTTTGTGCTTTTCTCTCCGCAATCAACTCCTCTCCTGCTGCCATATCTCTCCTTTCAAGATAAGAGTCAGAAAAGTCAATAGACTCTTTTTGTAATTCACTTTCCTGTTGCCATAACTGTAAATATTCATAATGTTTATTTTGTCTCTTCGTTGGTTCAATGAGACTTATCCTCCTCCTTAAATTTTGTAACACTACTGGACTGAAGCTACCTATTCTTGGGAATTTGTCCCTGTCTTGTACAGTCATTCTCTCCCATTCATCACATAAAACTTCAGCGTGATTTCCATATTTCACATATCGTGCCGACCCGATGGATCGGTTCTCTGAATCAACCCGAACCGAGGTTGATCGCCCCCTACCTGAACAACTGGCCCCCATAATCTGCAGGCGTTGCTTATTCCTCCTTGAATATCAAGGCTTTCAGCGAACCCTTACAAACAAACCAAGAAGTCCTTGGGCAGGCCGGCGGTGGTGGTTTATCAAGTACCCCACTTACTTCTCGCCCACGTTGGCCTGTGCTGCAATCACTGTAGCCAGAGCTGCTGGACCCAACCTAGGGCCCCTGTGAACCTTTAGTTTACTGGAACATATGAGGGTTACCCGCAGGACACTTACTCTTTCCAGTAAAGTTGGGGTTGTTAGATAGTTCCTGAGTGACCAGCGAACTTCCCTTCCAAAAAATAAAAAATTACACAAATCACGTCAGAATGTACAGATAGCGTTTGTGACCACTTTACTCTAATGGTATTAGGTCAGATTACTAACTACTGCACACAATTACGTGCGGTCCAATCGTTCAGTATACGAGCACTACTTGTCATGTACTGAAAGATCAATGGAATCTATGTTTCCGGCTGCGATTCCTTCAGCCAGAGCTTGTATGGCCTATATGGGTTCTGCACCAACACCCCAGGCGTTGTGCCACTGGACTTTTATGGCGGACCTTTTACCTTACGACCTCCTGGTCTTGTTACCTTATGACCTCCTGGTCTTGTTACCTTATGGTCCGCTATACTCTAATGCTCAAATATTATTTAACCAGGGATGCCTCCCTAGCCACCGTATATGTCACTTACACGTATGTCCCTTGACGAGTACTCGGCTTTTCCTTTTGGTTCCACCTTTTAAATTGTATAAACACACTCACTCAACACATGTACACTTTGTTTCTATGTCTATTTCTGCGCAGAAATTTGTCTTTAGCCCAACAGTGTTACCAATTAGGAGCAGGATCTGTTAAACTAAATTTCAGATTTTCCAAAAATAGATTTGCGTTATTTACCGCGTCGCGTTATCTACCGCTGTGCGTTAATTATCGCCTTGCGCTAATTATCGCTTTGCGCTAATTCAACTTTTTCGTGACTTGAGCTACGTGAGCGTAACCGGACGCTACGTTGCGTAATGAACGCTGCGTGCGTCTGCCTTTTGGATTGCGTACGCTAGTCTTTGTTAGCGACACGTGTACGCAATGCAAAGGATCCACCGTAACACAATATATTTTTATCAATGTAAATGATCCCTGATCATCTACCGCAATCCACACTGACTGCCTTGTATCTCAGACAAACCGTGTGTTTGTTCTATACTTTAACTATCACCTCTACTATTAAATAACAGCAAATCTCTTTTTAGCACTTTCTATCAACTATAAAATTGGCAAACAGGAATAGTGATATACGAAAAATGAAATACACAAGTGAAAAGAAATGCAGGTATGTATGCGTACGCAAGACAAAAGAAAAATAAACAGTTTTAAAAAGACACAAGCGTTTTGTTCTTACTTCCGGTTACCGGGTTCCTTCAGCACTCTTTATCTAAGCGAAGCAGACGCTTATCCCGTCAGCACTGTGAGACAACCTCCCACCCTTTGCTGGAGGGATAATGTCTGCTGATCTACCTAGTGCAGATATGAGAAGTATAGGACGAGCCCGCAATTGACAATGCTAAATTCCTTTGTCGTATAAACAACCCTTTATGAAGCTAAGAACACTGTACGCTGTTTACTTAAGAAGTACCGTAATGGTACGCTAGTTGCGTAACGATCGCTCAGCCGTAGGCGAGACGCTCAAGCGTCACGTTCGCTCACGGCCCAGCGATCACAGGACACGTTATTGGTTATGTCTAGGGTAATGATTCGCTATGGCGTAGCTTACGCTCGAGACCACGAGGAGGTCACCAGCGATGCAGACGCTCACAACACTATACCTTTATGAAAAAACCTTATACCAATGAAATACACTGAATACCTTAATGTGAGTACAGGGTGTAAGTGCAACCTTGTGTAACCTGACTAACTACAAAGCTGCTTGACCGTCACCGACGCTCAAGTGAACACTTAACACTATAGAAAATACACAGATACTGGTTTAGGTTCCAAGGCCTATTAACTGTATTATGTCTAATATACTTGTAAAAGGGGATAACAGTACATATGATACACTACAATATAACAGAGACTTCCTAACCACAGAACTAAACAATAAATACAAAAAGACAATACTACACTGACCTAAATGCAATACAATACAATACTATCTAATACAATACAATACTAGCCTAGTCTAGGGGAGATATGAGAGAACAGAACAGAGAGAGAGAGAGAGAGAGAGAGAGAGAGAGAGAGAGATATTGGCTCACAGAAAGACAATGATTACGGAGAGAAACTTACGCACAAAGGGTATGATCGCCTGCGCCTCGATATCCAGCTCCCGGCTATCAGCAGATAACCGTTGATGAGAGAGTGAGGCTGGATGTCACAGGCCCGTCTTTTATGCTACTCACACAATGCAATCTATTGGTCCCTACAGTCTCACTGTCCATTGGACGCAGGAACTCGGCTTCGCATTATAACAAAGGTCACAAGTTGATTCATATCAGTGGCCCTGGTTATGCAAAACAATGGGTGATAACTAACACATTCCTGTCTTCTGGAGGGGGTATTGTTTGGCGAATACAAAACAGAATCCTGTCTGGGTTCTGTTCTATATTCATGATGTCCACTTTCAGTTGAGACAATGACATCTCAGCCCTCATTCTCCTGTATACAAATCCAGCCCCATTTGTAAACACAGGTGTTGACCCTCCTCATTGAGTCTCAAAAGCTCAGTGTAATTAAAGACTATTGTACTCCGTCTGCGGGAAAGATACTGATTTGGAGTACAATTGATCTTCAATTACTATTCCTGTGTTTACCTTATGCATGTATAGATATGAGGCCCTCTTAACATGCAAACTATTGTTTGGGGGATCTCTGAGGTCAAAGAGACATTTGAGACCTACTGATGCCTGTCTCCAACTGTTCAGATGCATGACTAAGTAAGGACAAATAATAATAAATAAATGGACATAACTTCTTATGTCCATAACTATTCGCACGAGCAATTAATCTGCTCCAAACCAACACCGGAATATTGCTATTTAAATACTCTTCCGATAGGTACCAAACACCACTGTCTGACTCCTGTTAGACCCTTCGCACAATACAAAGAGGGATTCCTCCGTTCAGGGACATTCTATATTAACCAAACTTTCAGAATCTATCAAAGGGACCATAATCTATAAACTACATTAATTGTGAAAATATGTAACGAATGAGTCGCACGCTACGACTACGTAAACTCTACCGTAAATACGCATACCGCGCCTGTGAGTGCACGCTATTGCGGGTATGCGCCTCCACGGGAGAGCGCACGCACGCGCAGAGCGGACCAGTGTGCGGTGCAAATATGGCAACGTGCATAGAGACATTTTTCTGACTTTGACAATGTCCTCGCGGCCCGGCGCCTAGCTACTAGGGACGCCGAGCGTGCTAGCCGCCGGGTCCCTAGCAACGCTGGGACGCCGTGCGCGCGTAGCCGCCGGCTCCCTAGCAACGCAGGGACGCCAGGCGTGCTGAGCCGCCCGGACCCTAGCAACAGGGACGCCACGGGCGGACCGCGTTCCCCGTTGCTGGGTCAATCAATAAATCATACACACACTTGTTTCTGCTCGTGCAGCCTGGCAGCTGCACGGCATGTTTTCTAATTTGGCTCTGTAACATCTGATTGGAGGACTCCCTGTTAAATACTTTCTCAGTGCTTCACACAGACGCCGGTAATAGCTTCCTGCATGCTGCTTAGGTTTGCTGAACGTCTGTTCCAGTCCTGCTGTGTCCGGTCATTCCTGTCCTCAGGGTTCCTGAATCTTGGAGTTGTCATCTCATCCCAAGAAGTCTCTGGTCCTCTATTGTTACGCCACGGTCGCCAGATAATCTCGTGTGGTGTTCGTGAGTTGCGGCTCTGCCGTGTGCTGCGGCTCAGCCCGCTTTATTTTTGTATTCTGTTTCGGAGCATTTGCGGAGGGTTCCGCTTCCACAAGTCCTCTCCGGAACTCTGCAGTGCCGGGTAGGAGAGTGGACAAGTGTGTATTTTGGTTGTCCTTTTCCCTGGCGGTTTTTCCGCACATATTCTAGTTTTAAGTTACCTTAGCCCCTGGCCTTGTTGCTGAGTTAGAGGGCCCCTTGTCATCACCCTGTCTCGGATTTCCCTTTGTCTCCCATTAAGACCTGAGGGGGCATCGGAGTTGGGCAGACGTAATCCGCCCTTCAAACGCGGCTGCCATGGGCTCAAGCAACCATAGTCTCACAAGGGATTTCTGATAACACGGGCGAGACAACGGAGTTAGGGCGCCAGGGGCTATTTTCCATTCCCACTTCCTTTCCCAGCATTACGTTCCAGTGCTCAGGTCCTTGTTATAAAATCTCCTCAGACCAGAGTGCTGGAATCATAACAGAGACCAAAAAGAAGTGAAATTTTTGTCTGTGTTGTCTGTACAATCTGGCATCACGCAAAAACTGCTGTATGAATTTTGATCGTGATTTCCCTGTTTTATATATCTTAGTGACCTACAATGAGACTGAGGTATGTATGATCTCGATCTGACATCAGGGAGAGGAGCAGTAAAGGAAAAAATAGACGCTTGACACTTGGCGAGTGCAGTGTGCAGGCTCCTCAAGTCCAAAAGGACTATACAGTGTGAGTGGAAATTTTACAGTCACTTATACCCCTTTCCAATAGCGGCTCTTGCCACGGGCAAGCAGTACTTTTGCCCGAGGCGCCGCTCTCCCGGGGCGCCGCCGCCGTGTCAAGAGCCGCTACTAACTAGGATGGCGGCGGCGGTGGGTAGTAAGGTAGCGTCTAGTTTCCCTTCGCGGAGAGGACCTTTCTGTGCAGCGCTATGGGAGAGACGTCATGACGTCTCTCCCATAGCGCAGAGGAGCGGCGCCGGAGACAGAGTGCAGTGATCGGGAACAGGAACGGGGCTGGTAAGTTTTTTTTTTTTTTACTAGGTGCACAGCTACTTTTGGGCACTACTAATGGAGGCACAGCTGCAGGGGGCATACTAAGGAGGGCACAACTACTGGGGCCACAACTACTGGGGCCACAACTAGAGGGCATACTAAGGAGGGCACAACTAATGGGGGCACAACTACTGGGGCCACAACTAATGGGGGCACAGCTGCAGGGGGCACACTAAGGGGGGCACAACTACTGGGGCCACAACTAATGGGGGCACAGCTGCAGGGGGCACAACTACTGGGGCCACAACTAATGGGGGCACAGCTGCAGGGGGCACAACTACTGGGACCACAACTAATCGGGGCACAGCTGCAGGCGGGCATAACAGCTACTGGGGGCACAGCTGCAGGGGGCATAACAGCTACTGGGGGCACAGCTGCAGGGGGCATAACAGCTACTGGGGGCACAACAGCTACTGTGGGCACAGCTCTACAGGGTGCACAACGCTACAGGGGGCAAAACTACAGGGAGCAAAACTGACCACTCCCCTTTCCTATGAAGCCACTCCCCCGTTTTTTCCCACGCGCCTTCGACGCGCACTAACCCAATTTCGCCGTCTCAGGGGGGGGGGGGGGTGGCGCCAAAGGAAACTTTCACTCTGGGCGCCACAAGGTCTAGAACCGGCCCTGCCCTTTTCACACAGAAACTGAAATTACCAGGTGAAGCAGTTCCACCCTGTAATTTCATGAAACACACGGGTCACTTTTCTGTGTGAAAGGGTCGACTTGGGAATTTCGACTGAGGTTGACCCTTTCCCACAGACAAAATACCCCTGTTGATCTGCAATTTACCAGGTCGAAATTCTCGACCCGACAATTTGCTTGTCTCTGTGAAAGGGGGGGTCAAACAGGTCCCGGCTAAACTAATTGCCGGGACTTTCAGACTTTTCTGTCTGAAAGTGGCAATAGTGCAGCTGGACTTCCAGCGTACAGCACTGCACTGACAGTTGGTGTTCCGGTCATGCTTCTGCGGAACTTGACTCTTCCCAAGTTATACAACAGAACCCAACTTAAAGTGACTGCTCTGCACAGGAACATAATTGAGGCAGATATTCTAACAGGATGTGGTGCAGGTGGGACTGTGTTTATACCACGTATACCCCTTATCCCCATCAATGTTTCTTTTCTATCCAAGCCCCTGCAGTGCCTGTAAGCATCTGCTTCGCTATGATGATCAACAAGTCACAGGGGCAAACACTCAGGGCTGAAGACGTAGATCTTTGGACCAGCAGCTACACCCATGGAAAGCTTTGCGTGGCTTGCTTATGGAAAGCTTTGCGTGGCTTGCTTGCGTGGCTTGCTTAGGTCCAAGCATCTTTTTGTGTTAGTCCCTGAAGAAAAACTGCAAATATTGTTTACAAAGAAATTTTGTGATCAATGTGTACAATATAAAATATAGGCCCTCATTCCGAGTTGATCGGTCGCAAGGCGAATTTAGCAGAGTTACACACGCTAAGCCGCCGCCTACTGGGAGTGAATCTTAGCTTCTTAAAATTGCGACCGATGTATTCGCAATATTGCGATTACTAACTACTTAGCAGTTTCAGAGTAGCTTCAGACTTACTCTGCCTGTGCGATCAGTTCAGTGCTTGTCGTTCCTGGTTGACGTCACAAACACACCCAGCGTTCGCCCAGGCACTCCCACCGTTTCTCCGGCCACTCCTGCGTTTTTTCCGGAAACGGTAGCGTTTTCAGCCACACGCCCCTGAAACGCCGTGTTTCCGCCCAGTAACACCCATTTCCTGTCAATCACATTACGATCGCCGGAGCGAAGAAAAAGCCGTGAGTAAAATTACTTTCTACATAGCAAAGTTACTTGGCGCAGTCGCAGTGCGAACATTGCGCATGCGTACTAAGCGGATTTTCATTGCGATGCGATGAAAAATACCGAGCGAACAACTCGGAATGAGGGCCATACATCACAATATTAGATGCCACTACTGTCTTTATAAAATTAGTTCTGCTGAGCAATAACAGACATCCACGCCAGCAAAGCCGCGGGCAAATGCTAGTAATAAATAATATTCTCATCTGAATGTAATAGTTTTAAATAATAAATTACTGTAAATCACATTTCCCTTAGGTCAGTCAAGTAAAAGACAACAGGGGCCTCAAATAGGGTTGCCAACTCATCCCTTTAATTCTGGACACAATTTAATTACACAGGTCTTGTGGCTGATTAAAACCAGGTGAAATTGAGTCTTTAAGTCAGACAGCCACAGAATCTGTGTAATGAATATGTGTCCAGAATTAAAGGGATGAGGTGGCAACCCTAGTCTCAAACCAGAAATAACCAGTCTTGGCCGGTCTAGTGGGGTGTGTGAGGTCATGCTGTGATGTCATAATAGCAACTGCCTATAGCAGGGCTGTGCTGTTTCTGTCTCTCACATATGCCTCCAGAGGCCTGGGACGGCATAGAACACCGGCAGAAGGTTAGTCGGCAGACTTTTGGTTAGTCGGCAGACTTTTAGCATGACTACTATAATTTATGACTTATGACCTTAGGGATAGCATAGTATTGGATAAAAAAAATCTCACACCTACTGGGACAGTGCCATTACTTAACAACCACAAGCACCTGCAAATGGGTCATTGGAGATATTTGAAACGCGCTGTCTAGATGGGCCTATAATGTTCCCAATTAAGCGGGTCTATTCATGAAGCAGTAAAAAGTGTGGAGAAGTGAGCCAGTAGAGAAGTTGCCCATGGCAACCAATCAGCTGCTGTGTATAATTTTACAGTATGCAAATTATAAATGTTACTTCAATGCTGATTGGTCACCATGGGCAACTTATCCACTGGCTCACTTCTCCACCCTTTTCACTGCTTCATGAATAGACCCCTTCTTTATGTGCAGCTGCACCTATGACATCTCCTTGGCGTTGTTTGGTTAGCCTATAATTTTGCAAATTAAATACTTTACTCTCTCTCTCTCTGCCTGCCTAAATCCCAGTGTGCCAGTATTGCAGGCTGATCCATTTTTATTAATGTGGAGAGGTGTAAGAGAATTATATTGTGCTTCAATCATTACTTTTGTTTTTATCCAATACTATATACAGATGTAGCCACGCTGATCATGACTATATCTGAGGTAAACGTGCACCCTCAACGCAGCTATGTGTACCTGCACACGTAGAAAGTTAAAGATTATTAAACACCCTTGCACAATCACATACATACTTACACATACTTACCTACACCCCCTGTATCCATTCACATCCTCTTGTGCAGTAGGATCCACCATAACCTGTAAAAAAAATAAGTACTCACCTATTCCAGTGTAGAATCCCGGCCTCCATGTGACTTCTGTTACTAGGAGAGCCGCCAGCTAATCAGGGAGTGTCACGTAGTGACGCTCCGCTGATTGGCTATGAGGTCCTGTGCTGTCAATCATGACTTTCCCTATATGCCTCTATGGTGAGAAAGGTCTCATAGAAGTGTATAGTAGGAACCGCAAGATTATGTGGTGAGAGAAGATGAGGATAGGGGTGCCCTCTCCTGAGGTAGATGGACATCTCCTAACACACTAGGAAAACAGCACACCAGTCCAGGGTTTTCATGCAATCTAGCTGTATATTAGTAATAATATTAGTGCACAACAACAGAAAAGCAGTATGATATAAAATGAAAGCAGTGCACTTTTATAATCTCTGTAGTGAACATTTTTTGCTTGTTTTTTTATCCTAGTACAGTACCTAAACACGCTGCAGCCAGATAAATCAAGCATGACAATGGCTTTAAATAAGCAGTGCTCTAGAATAAATCAGCTCTGGTCTAAAAGGCCGTCTAATAAAATGATAGGAACTGTGTATGACAGCAGGCAAATATACAGATTATTACCCCTTCACTGAATAGAATGTGTGAGCAGGAGGGCGTAGCGAAGCTAAATGAAGAAAGACAGGATGATATGAGCGGAACTGCGATATACCGTAACATGTTCCAGCTCCATTATGCCATCTATTCAGCATGTAGCCAAATGCTTATTGCCCGTAAAAAAACAAAAAAAGACAAAAATGTTTCTCAGTTTTACTCCTTAACAAAAATATTAGACTTAATGGAAAATATCTGAAAGATCTGTGATCTCACTAATGTAAGCGTGATAAACAGAGGCACGGTGGTGGGGCCGCTGCATACAGAGGTGTAAGTTCATACCAGACGCCCGGAGGTGAAATACATGGTGGTGTCCATGACTCCAGCTAGCACATATGCCAATGACCGTTGGTGAATGAGCAGCCGGACAGCTGAGGGGACAAGGGAGGAATTTGTAAGTCCAGAGGTCTACACCTCCCCAATTCTATGTTATTGTATTGTGACCCCACAACCCCATATAAATGTTCTGTACTGTGCCGCCCCAACCATCTGCATGATTCATATTGTTCCCTCTCCCCCACCCAGACGCGTAAGTTCATACCAGACGCTTGGAGGTGAAATACACAGTGGTGCTGTCCTGGCGAGAGCTGGTAGCAGTGTGATCAGTGGCGTAACTACTGCCCCCGCAGCCCTTGCGGTGGCTTGGGGGCGAGGGGCTGCGGGGGCGCCGCCACTGATTTAGCGCAGATTGACATGCGGACGAGCAACGAGCAGGTAATTTAAAAGTAATTAGAAGCCTTACTGTAGGACTTAATGTGTAATGGGCATTACGGTGTGTGGCATAATGTATCACGGACATTGCGGTGTGTGTCATAATGTGTCACAGGCATTACGGTGTGTGGCATACTATGTCACGGGCATTGTGGTATGATGTCTCAGGGGCATTGCAGTGTGGCATAATGTATAACGGGCACTGCGGTGTGTGGCATAGGGTATAACAGGCATTGCGGTATGTGTCACAGGCATTACGGTGTATGGTATACTATATCACGGGCATTGTGGTATGTGGTATAATGTCTCAGGGTCATTGCAGTGTGTGGCATAATGTATAACGGGCATTGCGATTCCTGTCATAATGTGTCACAGGCATTACGGTGTGGGTTACATAATGTGTCGGCGGCATTACGGTGTGTGGCATAATGTGTCGGGGGCATTATGGTGTGTGCATATTTTGTCATGTGCATTATTGTGTGTGGCATAATGTCTAAGAGCCATTGCAGTATGTGGCATAATGTATACTGGGCATTACTATAAGGAGGAAAAATGACAAATAATGTAAGGGGCATGAATCAGGATTATTTTTCTTTCCTGTGGTGGCCAACGTCTGGGCGTGCAGGTTGCAAAACTGGGGTATAAGGTAGTCTTTTCCTGCAATGCCACGCCCATTCCAACAAAGCCACACCCACTTTTTTTGCGGCATGCGCGCATTTGTCCCTTTAATAGTGACAATTATGGGGGATGGGGGATGGGGGGGGGGGGGGGCGCCGAAGAGTTTTTTGGCTTGGGGGTGAAAAATTTCTCGGGAGATATAGTAGCCCATAAGCTGCAACAGGATGATGCCATTTGGAAATTGCACTATACTATCAGGGCCAAGCTCCCGAATCCAAAGCAGGGAGCTGCATTTGCAGATGAAACTGGAGAAACTGCTGCAGAGATTGGCGATATCTGCTGTGACCCCTCTATAGTACATCTGGGGGTTGCTTAGTGTTTGCAGGTAACCCACAAAATGGCAGTTTTCAGGGAATTTCCAACAATTATTTAAAGATAAATAGGCCCCTGCCTGAGGTTGGGAAAAACTACAATGGTCTGTTCATAGGAAGATCAGTGAGAGGGATAAACTGTGTTGTGTCACTGCAGTCTGTTCATTACCATGGCCAATAGAAAGTTCTAAGTAAAACAGGAGCTATAGATATTAGCTAATGCCTGAGTGGAGCTTAGGGCACCATACCCCAGGTTTGGCATATTCTGCCCTATGAACAAATAGGTAGATGCACTATTTAGTTAAATGTTTTGGGATCCTGCTGTCTTTATCACTGCCAATTTGTGCAAGTGAACAAACCACCCCAAAACACATCAAGAGTCATGTAACAGAACATACAAGTTGTAGTTGCCTACTCTCACGTAAAGTCCAAAGAGACTCCCAGAATTCCCCAGACTCCTTGGAGAGTAGCCCACCCACCTGGATCCAGCCCACTTCCCTAGTGAAGTGGGTGGGATGGCTGTGTTATCACAATCGCAGCATAATAGCATCTCCACACCTGCCTCATGGATCCTGGGAACTCCCCAAAGAGAGCAGCAAAAAGTAGATAAGAATGACACTAATGGGAGATTTATCAAACTTTGGAGAGAGATAAAGTGGAGACAGATAAAGTACCAGACAATCAGCTCCTAATGGCCATTTAAGGTCTGTACTTGAAAATGACAGTAGCTGATTGGTTGGTACTTTAGCTCTCTCCACTTTATCTCTCAAGAAGTCGGCCCAGATTTCTTAAGTCTTGGAGATTGATAAATTGCACGGTGATAAAGAACCAACCAATCAGCTCCTAACTGACGTTTTTCAAACACACCCTGTAACATGGCAGTTAGGAGCTGATTGGCTGGTGCTTTATCACCATGCAATTTATCACTCTCCAAGGCTGGATAAATCTGGGCCAGTTTGATAAATGGGACAGGCAGGGTGGGATATACCGCACAAGATCCCTTCTTAACCTTGCACATCCCCTAGAAGTGGGCGGGGATATAGTCAGCCGACTTAAAATCGCACAAGAAGTAGACTAGTAAAGAATGATAACCAATTCCTTATTTATTAGGCTGATATCACATCAGCAAAATCAATAATTCGAGGGTCAGAAATCATATGTTTATCTAGAGAAAAAAGAAGACTGTATATTGGGGGCACTCTTAACTGCAATATGAATATGGATCCAGTAAAAAGTGTGTCAATATCATTAAATTTAAAATCTAACTTTTACTAGATATGTATTAAAATAAATTATAAGATATAGGACAAGACACAAACACACATAAACATAAACAGAAAATGAATAAACAAAAAATATATTAGATTGATTGATAGGCAGTGAAATAATGCCTGTAACTGAATAAACAATTCCTACATTTTAACCTATTTTGGTTTTCATTAATTCTAAACAGAATCTATGGTCACGAGACACTTTAAAAAATGGTGTACATGCAAAAAACAATAGAAGGGGACTTATCCTGCGCTCCTCAGTAAGGTCACCGTCACAATGGATTTCCAGAGTTGTTGGTGAACTCGTATGGGTACCATATAAAAGAAATGTGAATATAGTGACGTACAGTTTTAATCAACCAACAAACATAATACAATACAATAACAATGGTTAAAAACATTCCATTTTTAAATGAAAAGCAGCATAGGTAATAGCAGCGATTGTTTAAGCAGCTCAATGGCATGGTCTGAACAGCGAGAAGCAATGGAAAATTACCAGATGTGTAGAACTACAAATGCAGTTCACAACAGCTTGCGGGTTTCAATGGAACAGGGGAACCCGGAAATCCCCTATACCTCGCTGCACTGCACTGGTTAATCCTCCGGCACTCCTCAGCTCATAGTCCTGTATCCACCAACGCGTTTCAACCTCTTACAGAGGTCTTTGTCAAGGTGCAAAGTGATTTAGTATGCTGCTGGGGGAAGTCTATTTAAATGTCCTGCCGCCAATCACCTTCCGGTGACCGCAGCTGAACCCTGTAAGCTTGATTGCTTCACTCAGTCCCATAGTCTTTTTACTTCCTGTAGACACATGTCTCCATGGCAACCGGACTTCCAGTCCTAGGCAAAGTCTAGTGCTCTGGGTAAAATAACCTTATTACAAATCGTCCGTTCCGTTTATGTTAGGACCCGCTTCCTTCTGCCGCTCGCAGGTTCAAACGGATTCCCCTTAGTTCGAGTTATTCCCGGCCGCCAAATAGCGCTACGTCACTTCCGTTTGAAGTATGGGCAAAAAGTCTCTTCCCTTCTTTTGGATTGCATCGCGTCACTTCCGGTGACGGACTCCGACGCTGTTTCTGTGTCAAATGTAAACAACAAAATTGTACACATAGTGGAGAGGTGAAAGTAGGCTAAATAACAGTAATTCATCATAAATATTTAAATTAAAAACTTATTCTAAGCTATGTGCAATATGCAAACTAAAAAATTATTCAAATTCTAGTAATAAAATTTTAGTATTAAAATTTTAAAATATTATAATTTAAAATTAAGTTGACAAGGTAATAAAAACTGGACAAAACCTGTTTACTAAAATCCCTTTTTGTTGGAAACTAATGATTTTTCAATGTAGAAGGATAATGCAAACTGAAGGGACCAGGTATATAAACATGGATGGAGAGAAAGAGGCCATACATCTGTCTGATGGACACTCTACAATAATTATATGGATTCTCATAGGAACCACTTGATTTCGAAGTCGCTGTTTAGACCATCTGGTTTCAGCGTCCCTAACTCGTATATTGCTCTCATCTCAGCTTTTGCCAACTGAGTCGCTATATCTTTATGTCTCCAATCCCCTTTTATATGTTTTAAGCCACAAAACTGTTTGATTCCATTACAATTGCTCTGGTGGGACACACGGAAATGTTCTGACAGAGCGTGGGTGGTCAGGGATTTCCTAATATTCCTGAGATGTTCTCCTAACCTGGTTTTGAGTGGTCGGGAGGTTCTCCCTACATACCACAGACCACAACCACACTCAATCGCATAAACTACACTGCTGGTATTGCATGTAATAAAGTCCAATATCTTAAATTGTTTCTTATTAATGGTCACCTCTGTAACTTTACTGCCTGACCCTTTAATGCCTCTACAACCCAAACAGCTGCCGCATCTAAAAAAACCTTTAGACTTCACGGTATTCATCCTTTTCACTGTTGGTTGTGCGCTCTTGACCAGGCTTGTTTTAATGTTTGGAGCTTTCTTGTAAATACATTTCGGTCTTGTTGGCAAAAGGTCACCTATGATTGGATCTTTCTTTAAAATTTTCCAGTGTCTATTGAGAGAACCTTCCAGAGCCCTATACTGGCTGCTGAACGATGTTACAAATGACCACTCGAAATTCTTAGTGTCGATGTTTTTTTGTTTATTGATGAAGAGATCCTTTCTGTCAATGTCGGATACTTTCATGAGAGAGCTGGTAACTTTTTCCGTATTATATCCTGATGACTCGAATTTGTTGTACAACCCCTGTGCTTGTTCTTCAAATACCTTCTGCTTATTGCAGTTTCGTTTCATACGCCTGAACTGGCCCCCTGGAATTGAATCCAGCCAGTTCGGGTGATGGCAGCTGGTTGCATTTATGAACACACCCGAGTCCGTAGGTTTGGTGTAATTCTTAGTGTTTAAACCATTCTCATCCACCCATATCGTGATATCCAAAAAATTCATAGTCTGTTTGCTACTCTCAAATGAAAATTGGATGTGTTTTGAATTTGTGTTCAGGTACATGAAAAGGTCATTTAGGGTTCCCTCATCACCCCTCCAGACGAAAAATACATCATCGATGTACCGCTTCCAGGACACCAGGTTCGTCCCAAAGGGACAGTGGTTCCATATTGTTTCTTCTTCCCACTGTCCCATGAAGATGTTGGCATAACTTGGGGCGAACCTGGTGCCCATAGCTGTTCCAATTTTCTGTAAATAGAAAACACTATTGAAAGAAAAATAGTTATTGTCCAAGATGAACCTGACTCCATCCTTCATGAAGTTTTTGAGATCTGTAGACATATTACTATTCTCCAATGCCTGGTTAAGGGCTGCTACACCATCTTCATGATCTATAATAGTGTAAAGTGACTTTACATCCGCTGTCACCATGATGTGTCCTTCTTCCCATTCCAAACTCTCCAGATTTCGTAAAAAATCTGTAGTGTCTTTCAGGTGCGATGGGTATTTCGATACAAGTGGTTGGAGATGGAAATCGAAATATTCCGATAAATTTGCTGTCACTGAGTTGATGCCCGATACGATAGGTCTGCCCGGTGGCTTGACCGGATCTTTGTGTATTTTCAGCAACACATATAGCACCGGAATAACTGGGTCTTTATTATAAATAAACTGGATCTCCTTATCTGTTAGGGTACCAAGCTCCCCATATTTTGTCAGGAGAGTGTCTAGTTTAGAAAGGATATTCATGGTGGGATCTGTTTTAAGCTTTGTGTAAGTTTGTCCATCTCCCAATTGCCTAAGTACCTCCTGATCGTATTCATCTTTGGACATGACTACCCCCCCCCCCTTTATCTGTTGGTTTAATAACCAACGCCTCATTTTCCTTTAGCCCAATGAGGGCTTGACGTTCTTTCATGGTTAGATTGTGCCGATGTAATTTGGTTTCCATTCCTTTTATGTCATCAGATACTAATTTTAGGAATGTTTCTATAAAATTACCCCTCATGTGAGAGGGGTTGAAAATTGACTTAGGTTTGTGTACAATTTTGTTGTTCACATTTGACACAGAAACAGCGTCGGAGTCCGTCACCGGAAGTGACGCGACGCAATCCAAAAGAAGGGAAGAGACTTTTTGCCCATACTTCAAACGGAAGTGACGTAGCGCTATTTGGCGGCCGGGAATAACTCGAACTAAGGGGAATCCGTTTGAACCTGCGAGCGGCAGAAGGAAGCGGGTCCTAACATAAACGGAACGGACGATTTGTAATAAGGTTATTTTACCCAGAGCACTAGACTTTGCCTAGGACTGGAAGTCCGGTTGCCATGGAGACATGTGTCTACAGGAAGTAAAAAGACTATGGGACTGAGTGAAGCAATCAAGCTTACAGGGTTCAGCTGCGGTCACCGGAAGGTGATTGGCGGCAGGACATTTAAATAGACTTCCCCCAGCAGCATACTAAATCACTTTGCACCTTGACAAAGACCTCTGTAAGAGGTTGAAACGCGTTGGTGGATACAGGACTATGAGCTGAGGAGTGCCGGAGGATTAACCAGTGCAGTGCAGCGAGGTATAGGGGATTTCCGGGTTCCCCTGTTCCATTGAAACCCGCAAGCTGTTGTGAACTGCATTTGTAGTTCTACACATCTGGTAATTTTCCATTGCTTCTCACTGTTCAGTCCATGCCATTGAGCTGCTTAAACAATCGCTGCTATTACCTATGCTGCTTTTCATTTAAAAATGGAATGTTTTTAACCATTGTTATTGTATTGTATTATGTTTGTTGGTTGATTAAAACTGTACGTCACTATATTCACATTTCTTTTATATGGTACCCATACGAGTTCACCAACAACTCTGGAAATCCATTGTGACGGTGACCTTACTGAGGAGCGCAGGATAAGTCCCCTTCTATTGTTTTTTGCATGTACACCTTTGGGTGAAGGGATTGGGAACCTTCTTTTGAAGGGGGTGTGTCCAGCTGCTTAACTAGTGCGCACTAAGAATTTTCCTGCAAACTTTTTCTGGATTACTTATTGTTTATTCCCATATTAGGAATCTTTTTGTGCTGCAGTATGTTTAAAATTAGGGAGAGCCGAAAGGCAACATTTGAATATGTCTTTAGAGACAATGGAGAATCAGTCACTTTGGTAGATGAGAGTCTTGACAGTGTTACCAAGAAATTAGAGAAAGTTCTCTTAAAGGAGAATCGTATTTGGTGGGAGTTGGTAACCCTTGAAAAATACCACTACCACAAAATCATCCCCAAGGGTTTACTTGTAAAAAAGACAGCTTCCTTTAGGTCTACAGATGAGGATTTCACTGTGGAATGGAACAAGACCTTAGAGACATGTTCCCTGGACCTAATGAATCTCATCATACTAGAAAGGAGGCAAGAACTAGCAAAATTAGAGCTAGAAATAACCAATTTTAAAACACTGATTCACCCATTTAAAGACCTGCCAGAATTTAAGGAGATAGAAAAAGGATTGAAGTAAACCTTAAAAAGAACGAAAGAGCAATTATAGATAGAAAAGTAAGAAAATTCAATCGGGACAGAACCAGAAAGTATAGTGAGATAGACTCCACGGACGAAGAAGAGGGCAAACCGAGCGACTGTGAGTGCATGACACCTGGACGTAGCGAATTCCCCCAAGGAGTGGAGGGAACTGATAGAAAAAAGAACACACTTAGACCAAAACCCCAAAAAAGGGGACCCAACATGATTAGGAATGAGAACTATACAGACCCCCAACTCAGACCACTCAAATGGAGGGATATGGATAAACGACATTACAACCAGAACTATGAGGCACATAGTAGGCGTGTCGAGACACCTAGATGGAGGACGAAACGCAGACCATTACAACGTAACACAAGGGATACTTGGTACGAACAAGAGGATGGATATAGATGGAAAAATACAACTAACAGATTTGGCCCAATAGAAGAACAAGATATCCCATCCTCATCGCCTTTTTTGGGGAGGGGATACCAGAAACGACATTTAAGATAAGAACAAGGGGCACCAGGGGAGGAAAACGAAGTGGAAAACAGAGACCAAGACGGAAAAAGGCAAAACAGAAGAATAAAAGCAAGGGAGGAGGCCAAAACAAAGGGGAGACTATAGGAGGGAAGATGAAAATCTTCAACCTCAGCAAACATGTTTTAGCAAAAGAAGAGATCTCCGTCCTTGAAAAAGGCTTAAAGTTTGCGCCTTCATTACCCCTTAATAAATTTAATACGTATGTGGACCTCAACAAATTTGTCCGCAAGCTAAGTTTGAAATTTTTTTTCATTAGTAACCCCCCCATAGAACCAAGTAACAGCCCCACCACCCCCTTCAAACCTAAGTCAATTTTCAACCCCTCTCACATGAGGGGTAATTTTATAGAAACATTCCTAAAATTAGTATCTGATGACATAAAAGGAATGGAAACCAAATTACATCGGCACAATCTAACCATGAAAGAACGTCAAGCCCTCATTGGGCTAAAGGAAAATGAGGCGTTGGTTATTAAACCAACAGATAAAGGGGGGGGGGGGTGGTGGTAGTCATGTCCAAAGAGGAATACGATCAGGAGGTACTTAGGCAATTGGGAGATGGACAAACTTACACAAAGCTTAAAACAGATCCCACCATGAATATCCTTTCTAAACTAGACACTCTCCTGACAAAATATGGGGAGCTTGGTACCCTAACAGATAAGGAGATCCAGTTTATTTATAATAAAGACCCAGTTATTCCGGTGCTATATGTGTTGCCGAAAATACACAAAGATCCGGTCAAGCCACCGGGCAGACCGATCGTATCGGGCATCAACTCAGTGACAGCAAATTTATCGGAATATTTAGATTTCCATCTCCAACCACTTGTATCGAAATACCCATCGCACCTGAAAGACACTACAGATTTTTTACGAAATCTGGAGAGTTTGGAATGGGAAGAAGGACACATCATGGTGACAGCGGATGTAAAGTCACTTTACACTATTATAGATCATGAAGATGGTGTAGCAGCCCTTAACCAGGCATTGGAGAATAGTAATATGTCTACTGATCTCAAAAACTTCATGAAGGATGGAGTCAGGTTCATCTTGGACAATAACTATTTTTCTTTCAATAGTGTTTTCTATTTACAGAAAATTGGAACAGCTATGGGCACCAGGTTCGCCCCAAGTTATGCCAACATCTTCATGGGACAGTGGGAAGAAGAAACAATATGGAACCACTGTCCCTTTGGGACGAACCTGGTGTCCTGGAAGCGGTACATCGATGATGTATTTTTCGTCTGGAGGGGTGATGAGGGAACCCTAAATGACTTTTTCATGTACCTGAACACAAATTCAAAACACATCCAATTTTCATTTGAGAGTAGCAAACAGACTATGAATTTTTTGGATATCACGATATGGGTGGATGAGAATGGTTTAAACACTAAGAATTACACCAAACCTACGGACTCGGGTGTGTTCATAAATGCAACCAGCTGCCATCACCCGAACTGGCTGGATTCAATTCCAGGGGGCCAGTTCAGGCGTATGAAACGAAACTGCAATAAGCAGAAGGTATTTGAAGAACAAGCACAGGGGTTGTACAACAAATTCGAGTCATCAGGATATAATACGGAAAAAGTTACCAGCTCTCTCATGAAAGTATCCGACATTGACAGAAAGGATCTCTTCATCAATAAACAAAAAAACATCGACACTAAGAATTTCGAGTGGTCATTTGTAACATCGTTCAGCAGCCAGTATAGGGCTCTGGAAGGTTCTCTCAATAGACACTGGAAAATTTTAAAGAAAGATCCAATCATAGGTGACCTTTTGCCAACAAGACCGAAATGTATTTACAAGAAAGCTCCAAACATTAAAACAAGCCTGGTCAAGAGCGCACAACCAACAGTGAAAAGGATGAATACCGTGAAGTCTAAAGGTTTTTTTAGATGCGGCAGCTGTTTGGGTTGTAGAGGCATTAAAGGGTCAGGCAGTAAAGTTACAGAGGTGACCATTAATAAGAAACAATTTAAGATATTGGACTTTATTACATGCAATACCAGCAGTGTAGTTTATGCGATTGAGTGTGGTTGTGGTCTGTGGTATGTAGGGAGAACCTCCCGACCACTCAAAACCAGGTTAGGAGAACATCTCAGGAATATTAGGAAATCCCTGACCACCCACGCTCTGTCAGAACATTTCCGTGTGTCCCACCAGAGCAATTGTAATGGAATCAAACAGTTTTGTGGCTTAAAACATATAAAAGGGGATTGGAGACATAAAGATATAGCGACTCAGTTGGCAAAAGCTGAGATGAGAGCAATATACGAGTTAGGGACGCTGAAACCAGATGGCCTAAACAGCGACTTCGAAATCAAGTGGTTCCTATGAGAATCCATATAATTATTGTAGAGTGTCCATCAGACAGATGTATGGCCTCTTTCTCTCCATCCATGTTTATATACCTGGTCCCTTCAGTTTGCATTATCCTTCTACATTGAAAAATCATTAGTTTCCAACAAAAAGGGATTTTAGTAAACAGGTTTTGTCCAGTTCTTATTACCTTGTCAACTTAATTTTAAATTATAATATTTTAAAATTTTAATACTAAAATTTTATTACTAGAATTTGAATGATTTTTTAGTTTGCATATTGCACATAGCTTAGAATAAGTTTTTAATTTAAATATTTATGATGAATTACTGTTATTTAGCCTACTTTCACCTCTCCACTATGTGTACAATTTTGTTGTTTACATTTGACACAGAAACAGCGTCGGAGTCCGTCACCGGAAGTGACGCGACGCAATCCAAAAGAAGGGAAGAGACTTTTTGCCCATACTTCAAACGGAAGTGACGTAGCGCTATTTGGCGGCCGGGAATAACTCGAACTAAGGGGAATCCGTTTGAACCTGAGAGCGGCAGAAGGAAGCGGGTCCTAACATAAACGGAACGGACGATTTGTAATAAGGTTATTTTACCCAGAGCACTAGACTTTGCCTAGGACTGGAAGTCCGGTTGCCATGGAGACATGTGTCTACAGGAAGTAAAAAGACTATGGGACTGAGTGAAGCAATCAAGCTTACAGGGTTCAGCTGCGGTCACCGGAAGGTGATTGGCGGCAGGACATTTAAATAGACTTCCCCCAGCAGCATACTAAATCACTTTGCACCTTGACAAAGACCTCTGTAAGAGGTTGAAACGCGTTGGTGGATACAGGACTATGAGCTGAGGAGTGCCGGAGGATTAACCAGTGCAGTGCAGCGAGGTATAGGGGATTTCCGGGTTCCCCTGTTCCATTGAAACCCGCAAGCTGTTGTGAACTGCATTTGTAGTTCTACACATCTGGTAATTTTCCATTGCTTCTCACTGTTCAGTCCATGCCATTGAGCTGCTTAAACAATCGCTGCTATTACCTATGCTGCTTTTCATTTAAAAATTGAATGTTTTTAACCATTGTTATTGTATTGTATTATGTTTGTTGGTTGATTAAAACTGTACGTCACTATATTCACATTTCTTTTATATGGTACCCATACGAGTTCACCAACAACTCTGGAAATCCATTGTGACGGTGACCTTACTGAGGAGCGCAGGATAAGTCCCCTTCTATTGTTTTTTGCATGTACACCTTTGGGTGAAGGGATTGGGAACCTTCTTTTGAAGGGGGTGTGTCCAGCTGCTTAACTAGTGCGCACTAAGAATTTTCCTGCAAACTTTTTCTGGATTACTTTAAAAAATGGACTTATATAACTCCTATTTAGTGAGCTAAATGCTCAAAGGTAATAAATAAACAACACTCCTATTTTACACTATAGCCTTCCAACGAACTGTCCAATAGGAATCAATATTCGAGATGCCCCAAATGAGGTAAAAGCACAATGGTATGGGTATTTTTAGTATAGATTATATTACAAAACATTGTCATGTATAATTTTGCCCATCTGACAGAAATTAAATTCAGCAACAATGGGGGTAATTCCAAGTTGATCACAGCAGGAAATTTTTTAGCAGTTGGGCAAAACCATGTGCACTGCAGGGGAGGCAGATATAACATTTGCAGAGAGAGTTAGAATTGGTTGGGTTATTTTATTTCTGTGCAGGGTAAATACTGGCTGCTTTATTTTTACACTGCAATTTAGATTGCAGATTGAACACACCACACCCAAATCTAACTCTCTCTGCACATGTTATATCTGCCCCCCCCCTGCAGTGCACATGGTTTTGCCCAACTGCTAAAAAATTTCCTGCTGCGATCAACTTGGAATTACCCCCAATGTGTCTAATCCAGATAAAGGCAATACACAATGGGCCTAATTCAGACCTGATCGCTAGGGTGCGTTTTTTGCATCCCTACGATCAGGTAGTCGCCGCCTACAGGCAGAGGGGGTAGTCGCTGTGCAGGGGTGTGATCACATGTGCAGAGAGCTGCACAAACTTCTGCACACAGAAGTTTGTGCAGTCTCTGCACAGCTCAGGACTTGCTCTTCCAGTGAGATCATTCGGCCCGGAGCTGACGTCAGGAACCCTCCCTTCCAACGGCTGGACGCGCCTGTTTTTTTCTGGACACTCCCTGGAAACGGTCAGGTAGCACCCACAAACGCCCTCTGCCTGTCAATCTTCTTGCAATAGCTGGTGCGATCACTTTCTTAGTTTATCCTGTCGCTGTCCGGCGATCCCCGTGGAGCAGATGCATGCGCAGTTCTGACCTGATTGCAGCGCTGCAAAAAACTGTAGCGTGCGATCAGGTCTGAATGACCCCCAATGTCTCCTACACTAAATAACAGGGACTAACGTGCTTTACATTCAATTTTAACATGTTAGTCATTTAAATGTCAAAAAACACAGTATCACATGCAATCCTCAGTTTTTGTTAGGAACAGCGGAATATCACAAAGCATAGATCATAGTGTAAACATACCAAAGTGTGCAGCTAAAGGATTACAGAGGAATATTCAATAGGAACAGTCCAGCAGATCAAGTCTCTGCTAATGTCTGCTGTCACACCTTCTTGACCACCTGAGTATCAGAAATGGTCAGCAGAAGGTGGATGAGAGCATAGCCGGACCTCTGCTGGCATGAAAGGGAAGAAAAGTAACCCTTCTGCTGTATCCGTTAGAGCGTAGCTGACACCCTGGTATCAGCTGGCATTGCAGGGTGCTACGCCGCAATGAGAGAGGGCTGAGAAGAGGAAAATTATACTTCCGTCTTGATATAGTATCTAAGAACAGGGCTCACGGAGTGTGTACAATCAATCAGACATGCAGGTCCAGTTCATCTTGTTATGACCACGGCATTAACATCGAATAGGTAAAGGGTAGATTACGCGTTTTGCCCTTAGGCTTGCTCCCATCTTTTAGCACTGCCAGTTTGATAAATGTCACCCTAAGTTCTATGCTGTCCAAATACAGCAAATTGTGGATTAACTACAGGTTGAGTATCCCATATCCAAATATTCCAAAATACAGAATTTTTTAGAGTGAGACTGAGATAGTGAAACCTTTGTTTTCTGATGGCTCAATGTACACAAACTTTGTTTAATTCCCAAAGTTATTAAAAATATTGTATTAACCACTTAACTGACGATTTATTTCGCCGAAAACCACTCCAAAATTGTCGGAGTTTTTTTATGAGTGAATTAGGTGAAGAACATGAATTTAACCCTATCCCAAATGATTGTAGCTAAAAAAAAAAAAAAAAAAAGGAAATTCCCCCCCCCCCAAACATCGATCTGGAACATTGCGACCATCTGGAACATCGCTACCATCGCGGCTCTCATTTTAAAAGCCGGGAGAGCCTGCAGGTATACAGGGGAGGTCTGGGGGTGACTTGGGAGGGTTCATTTACACTCCCCAGCGGCTGCCATTGTCTGCAGACGCTGGAGGGGGGGGGGGTAACCCTGCCATGCTGACTGATCAGCAGTGATCGGCAGCACGGCAATCAGTAGGGGAGAGGGACAATCAGTGTCCCTCTGACAGCAGCAGCAGACGGAAGTTTCTCTTCCCTGCCGCTGCTAACACTCTCTATCTGACGGGTCGCATCCTGTGTGACCAGGTCAGATAAAGCACTTGCAGGCGTGGTCGCATCTGATGCGACCATGCCAGGCAAGTGGTTAAATGACCTACAGGCTCTGTGTACAAGGTGTATAATGTACACACATTTTGTTTAATGCACAGTTATTAAAAATATTCGCTAAAATGACCTTCAGGCTGTGTGTATAAGCTGTATATGCAGTGGCGTAAGTTTATCCCAGTTGCCTGAAGGCAAGAAAAATATTGGTGTCCAGCCCCCCATATATCAGCCGTTTTGAGATCTGAGTAACACCTAGTAAAACCGACCCACTCATCTCTAATTCTAACCATATGAAGCTACTACAAAACCGTTGCAACTAGGCAGATCTATGTAGGGGTCCAGCCACACACTACATAGATCTGCTCAGTCACTCACAATGCTGATTATTTCTCTGACAATTAATTTGCAAGTGTCATATCCAGGATTAGAACCCACAACCTATTACACTGGTAGCATGCACCTTACTAAGGGCGATATCTGCTCTTGCATAGGAAGTATGAGAATTCTAACTACAGTATATGAAGTTACTTGTAATTGTCAGAGAAATAACGTCATATAGTTAGAATTATCACGCTTCCTTTATAGGAGCAAATAGCTTCATCAGTAAGGTGACTGCTTCCAGTGTATCTATAATAAAGAGGGTGTGATTTGTAAGGTGCAGTGACTAGTGGGGAAGTGTGCTGCGGAAGAGATACCGGCTGCTGTTAATTAACTTAATTGATTAATGTCATTGAACACACGGAACAGGAGGAGAGGTGCCCCCCTTCAAAGCAGGAGCCCGGCGCCAGCTGACTCCGTTGCCTCCCAGAGTTCTGCCTCTGTGTATATGAAACATAAATGCATTCTGTGCTTAGACTTAGGTCCCATCACCATGATATCTCATTATGGTATGCAATTATTCCAAAATACGGAATAATCTGGTCCCAAGCATTTTGGATAAGGGATACTCAACCTGTATAAGGAAGGATTCTGCCTATAATACAAAGCAGAGAATCTGAGTAGTAACCTCCTTTACTGATGTCTCTAGTATGAATGTTAAGTATGGATCTATTCATGAAGCAGTGAACAGAGTGGAGAAGTGAGCCTGTGGAGATGTTGCCCATGGCAACCAATCAGCTGCTCCATACAATTGCATAGTATGCAAATTATAAATGTTACTTCAATGCTGATTGGTTGCCATGTGCAACTTCTCCACTGGCTCACGTCTCCACACTTTTCACTACTTCATGAATAGATTGAGTAAGTACTGGACTTGACATTTCTACCTTTACTTTTACCATACAGTCTCTGTTTTATACAGTCACTTGTCTATAATTTCCAGCTCCAAAATCCTCACTTGGGAATACAAATATCTTGAAGCCTGCTGTATATATTACCTTTCCCTACATACTGTGGACATGCTGTTCATGTGTCATTATATATAAAGTATCTACTGTATCTTCTATTCAGGGGTGTATCTAGGGGTCTGATCACCCCTGGCAAAGTAGGAACTTGTGCCCCCCCCACAATATGGAAGTCTCGTGTGCCAAGAAAGGGCCGTGGCCACACAATAGTACCCTTAATTCACATTACACCGCACAGTAGTATCCCTTACTCACATTACACCGCACAGTAGTATCCCTTACTCACATTACACCGCACAGTAGTATCCCTTACTCACATTACACCACACAGTAGTATCCCTTACTCACATTACACCACACAGTAGTATCCCTTACTCACATTACACCGCACAGTAATGTCCGTTATTCACATTATGCTACACAGTAGTACCCCTTACATACATTACATTACACCACCATACATCCCAACATTGGGAGGAGAGAAGGAGGGACGCTTTGGCGCGGCAAAGCCATGACCGCCCGAAAAGAGCGTGGCCTATAGGAAAGGGGCATGGCTTTGCGAGCATGCTTCGATCGCGAGCCACACACCCATTTTCTGTCACTATGGGGGCATGGCCAGCGCTCTATGAGCTGCTGGCATGCCCCCTCTCCCTCTGTCTCTAGTGAATAGACGCTATGTGCATGCGCACAACTGCCTCCCCCCTACCTCGGGACACTGTGACCCGCAGGTGGGACAACGGTACAGTCCCAAAAAAACGGGACTGTCCCGTGAAAATTGGGATAGTGGGAGGTATGCACAACACACTAGAGCCCCTTATCAACATTACGCTACACAGTAGTGCCGTCATCAGACGGGGACTGGCTGGACACACGCAATGTGCGGTCACGCTTTCCCACTCTCCCGGTTTTGGCGGGCTTTCCTCTTCTGTATTTAAGGTAATTATAATGCTTATCTCACTTTTTTTACACCTTGAAAACAAGGTATGTGTGCCCCAAAATGTTGGATTTTCTATGTGATTAATTTAATGCTCAGGTGCCATCTGAAGAATAATGTAACCAGTGTATATACCTATATATAGGTGTGACCGGCATTCACACATTTTTCTTGATAAGTCCCTGGTGCCCTCAGCATGGAGAAAGAATGCAGACTGTAGTAATGTAGCTACCGGCACTCACAGGTCTTCCTGTTAATGTTAGAGATGGCCGCTGTGCATCACAAAAGCGGAAAAATCAACGCAGTTGGAGGAATTTCCCCCTTTTGTGATGCACAGCGTCCATCTCTAACATTAACAGGAAGACCCGTGAGTGCCGGCAGCTACATTACTACAGTCTATCTATCTATGTAGATAGATCTATACTGTATATATATATATATAGTATTCACAAGGTATAGGCACTCACCACTTTCTTCAACATAAAGTGCTTTAATCAGTCATAGCAGCATCAAACAAGCCAACGGGCTGGTACATAGTCGACGTTTCGGTCCCTTACTGGGCCTTTGTCAAGAAATCCTGGAACCCATGGAATCTCTCTCTCTCTCTCTCTCTCTCTCTATATATATATATATATACACACACACACACACACACACACACACACACACACACACAGAATATCTATTCAACAACGGCTGACATGTACATCGGATTATGTCGTGTATATCTTATTATGCCCTTGCTCATTGGTATATATGGGCAAAACAATAAGACCCTTTCGTGAGCGTATATCTAATCACCGTTCCACTATAAGACTGGCATTAAAGACAGGTGGTTCTGATAAACCCGTCACACCTAATTTTGTGCAGTATCAACATCAATTGTCATCTCTATGGTATATGTTGATTGATCAAGTACCGCCACTACAGAGGGGAGGAGATTGTGCGTAAATTCTCCTACGTAGAGAGGCTCACTTGATACACAGACTAGACACTGTGTGTCCTAAGGGCCTAAATGACTCTATACATTGGAGCATTTTCCTTTGATATGTCTGGACCCTAATATGTACTGGAGCTGCATATTATTATTATTATTATTATTATTATTTTTTTTTTTTATTCTTTATTTTTTGTTTTTCCACTCGATGTGTAGGGCGATTGATGGTCTTATACTATATCTGGTCCATAGTTGTTGTAATTTGTATATATATCACAATATGGAATGCTTAAAATTGTGCATTTCTCCACTATGTGTTATACTGTTTTTAATAATTGCGGCTTTCATGCTTCCAGTATTCTATACATAGATTGCATCCTAGTCTTTATATGCAATAGATGAAAGTAGTGCAACTACTAAACTCTGTATATGTGTATATTATATATGCATGCGAGTCAGTGTCGGACTGGGGCATGAAGGGCCCACCGGGGGAATGCAGTTATAGGGGCCCATACTTAGGGGTGTGGCCAGCCTACAAAGGGGGTGTGGCCAGCCTCCACAGAGGCTTGAAATACACAATAGTTTAGTACAGTGTAATGCAACATATCTACCATGTATAATACAAATGCACAGCCCGGAACCTGATCCCTAGAGGAAGGAGTGGGCCCTCAGACAGTGGGGCCTACCGGTGGTTTCCCTGGTACCCCTGTGGGCCAGTCCCACCCTGATGCTAGTTGTGAACACCATAATTGTCCTAATAGGATTTATTAAATCTAATACTGGTTCTTTGTTACTAACGTTGCTTGGCAATGGATCAATGGAGATTGCGCTGCTTTCAGCGGATAATGTCAGTTTGAGGCGGGGCGTCCTGCGGGGGTCCGTTTACCCTGCATGAATGCGTTTCACCGGTCTCCACATTGACCTAATTTCCGCCGGCGTGTGATGTGCTGATGTGATAGGAAAATCTATGTGGATGCGTTCCACCGGTCTGTGCTTCACCCTCACTTCCGCCGGCGTGCGGCCCACAGGGAAGGTGCGCCGCTGATGTGAGAGGTGCAGCTGTGACTATTTGGCATTATGGAGTTGTGGTAAGATCTGGGAGCATGAAAATGGCATTTTATCAGTGTTTGTGTGTTTGTCCGTTATGTGCTGATGACTTATTTCTTTGCCACACCATGTTTTTGATGTTACACTGTGTTTGTAATTGAAGGGGGTATATATGGATGTAATGTGCATACCATGTTTGAACCTTGACAAAGGTCCCAGAGGGGACTGAAACGTTGGCATAACTTTTGAACCCATGCTGCAATAAAATTTGATGATCCTAAGAATGGACTGGTGAGTGCACTCCCTAATTTGGATTATATACCAGAAAGTTCTGCACTCTCATCATTAACTCCCAAGGTGGGTGCTCCCATCAGAACATTACAATGTCTGCTAACATAGAGGACATTTCCACAAGGTGGAGGGTGCACTCTCACAAATAGGCAGAAAGTCTTCAATCTCGTTTTCATAGTTTATTGCAGTCTCATGTACATCAACATTTCGATCCCAATTTGGAATCTTTCTCAAGAAAGGCTGTACAGTGTTCACAATTTTCAAAATTAACACGTGTATATGCCAAATACATCTAACGGAAACAAAAAAAGAAGAAGAAAAACTCAGCCTCCCAGGCCCCAAATGATGGCAATGTTTCACACATGCATTATATATATATATATATATATATATATATATATATATACACATACACAAATACAGTTTATAAATACTGTACATATATAAATATACATCCCCAAAGAACGTCAGACCAAATGATCACTGCCTATCCATATCCAGTAGTAATCAATCAAGTCACCCCCACGTACTAACTATTCTAGAAACATTCCACCGAGCTATACGCTATTTTTTATTTATTTATTATTAATATAGATCCATAATTACCGACCATAAGCATAATGCAAAGGATCCCAAATAATAGACATCTAAACATATTCTAAACAATAACCCATAAGTTATAATAATACCCTACCAGTATATGTATAGACGTAATACACCAATAACAATTACCTGGGTTATCCAATTACTGTTCATAATCACAAACAGCCATGGTGTATAATGATGCAGGGCACTAAACAAGATATAACACTATGTATAAGATTTCTATTACAAAATAAACACAAATGTAACTCATCTAGAGATACCAATAGATACCTAACCATCCAGATGGATACACTCTGGTCATAGGCGTGCGCAGGACATTTTATTAGGGGGTGCACGATTAGAAGGACGTGTTTAGCACCGCCTATTGGGCATGTTTAACACCACCTAATGGGCGTGTCTAGCTCCACCTATCAGGCGTGTCTACCACCACATATTGGCACTCAATGCAAACTAAATAATATAGAGAATTGATGCACAGATAGATATACATCTATATATATAGATAGATAGATAAAATCTGTTTAATATATGTTCAATTTGTATATTTTATTACCATAGGTTATATCCTAATCTCTCGAAATATATATTGATATTGAATTTTAACTTGTCCTCCTCCAAGAGGAACACTGTATTATGTGGCGTTGGCACATGATGAGGAATGACATCATCACGACACATCCCACAGGTTAGAGGAACTGGGAGTAGGATTACGTCAGTGATGCTGCACCATAAAAATGAATGACAGCCAGACTGAGCGGAGGGGGTGGCGGGCGCAATGGGCGGGAGGACAGAAATGAGCACACTCGTCGATCACTGATACTGCAGCAGCAGGTGTGTGTGAGGGGGTTACAGACATTAGGGGGTGCCTGTGCGCACCAGGCACCCCCCCTGCGCACACCTATGACTCTGGTGCAGCGCCTGGCTGATCACAACGGAGGCATCCAAAAAGCAAGGAACAAACTGTAAACACAGGATAAGAAGACCTCACTCACCATACACAATATACCACAAACCAGAGCGTACATAAAAGGATCACTTACTAGGTCAGAGCAATCACCGTATTCACCAGGGCTGCACATTGGACGCAGCCTACAGCCGGAATGATAATGTCAAATATTATCTTAAAACATAAAGCTATACCGCTAGACTCGCTATTACCGTGGAGCCGCTATGGCCGCTAGACTTATTACACACACTACGTACTAAGTACGCTATTTGCGTACTGAGTATCGTATGGATACGTACTTAGCGTATCAGACGCTGTGCCGCGGGCGCGGCGCACGAGCGCCACGTACGCACTAGAGATGTGCACTTGAAATTTTTCGGATTTGTGTTTTGGTTTTGGGTTCGGTTCCGCGGCCGTGTTTTGGGTTCGACCGCGTTTTGGCAAAACCTCACCAAATTTTTTTTGTCGGATTCGGGTGTGTTTTGGATTCGGGTGTTTTTTTCAAAAAACACTAAAAAACAGCTTAAATCATAGAATTTGGGGGTCATTTTGATCCCAAAGTATTATTAACCTCAAAAACCATAATTTCCACTCATTTTCAGTCTATTCTGAATACCTCACACCTCACAATATTATTTTTAGTCCTAAAATTTGCACCGAGGTCGCTGGATGACTAAGCTAAGCGACCCTAGTGGCCGACACAAACACCTGGCCCATCTAGGAGTGGCACTGCAGTGTCACGCAGGATGGCCCTTCCAAAAAACACTCCCCAAACAGCACATGACGCAAAGAAGAAAAAAAGAGGCGCAATGAGGTAGCTGTGTGAGTAAGATAAGCGACCCTAGTGGCCGACACAAACACCTGGCCCATCTAGGAGTGGCACTGCAGTGTCACGCAGGATGGCCCTTCCAAAAAACACTCCCCAAACAGCACATGACGCAAAGAAGAAAAAAAGAGGTGCAATGAGGTAGCTGTGTGAGTAAGCTAAGCGACCCTAGTGGCCGACACAAACACCTGGCCCATCTAGGAGTGGCACTGCAGTGTCACGCAGGATGGCCCATCCAAAAAACACTCCCCAAACAGCACATGACGCAAAGAAGAAAAAAAGAGGCGCAATGAGGTAGCTGTGTGAGTAAGATAAGCGACCCTAGTGGCCGACACAAACACCTGGCCCATCTAGGAGTGTCACTGCAGTGTCACGCAGGATGGCCCTTCCAAAAAACACTCCCCAAACAGCACATGACGCAAAGAAGAAAAAAAGAGGCGCAATGAGGTAGCTGGGTGAGTAAGCTAAGCGACCCTAGTGGCCGACACAAACACCTGGCCCATCTAGGAGTGGCACTGCAGTGTCACGCAGGATGGCCCTTCCAAAAAACACTCCCCAAACAGCACATGACGCAAAGAAGAAAAAAAGAGGCGCAATGAGGTAGCTGTGTGAGTAAGATAAGTGACCCTAGTGGCCGACACAAACACCTGGCCCATCTAGGAGTGGCACTGCAGTGTCACGCAGGATGGCCCTTCCAAAAAACACTCCCCAAACAGCACATGACGCAAAGAAGAAAAAAAGAGGCGCAATGAGGTAGCTGTGTGAATAAGCTAAGCGACCCTAGTGGCCGACACAAACACCTGGCCCATCTAGGAGTGGCACTGCAGTGTCACGCAGGATGGCCCTTCCAAAAAACACTCCCCAAACAGCACATGATGCAAAGAAGAAAAAAAGAGGCGCAATGAGGTAGCTGTGTGAGTAAGATAAGCGACCCTAGTGGCCGACACAAACACCTGGCCCATCTAGGAGTGGCACTGCAGTGTCACGCAGGATGGCCCTTCCAAAAAACACTCCCCAAACAGCACATGATGCAAAGAAGAAAAAAAGAGGCGCAATGAGGTAGCTGTGTGAGTAAGATAAGCGACCCTAGTGGCCGACACAAACACCTGGCCCATCTAGGAGTGGCACTGCAGTGTCACGCAGGATGGCCCTTCCAAAAAACACTCCCCAAACAGCACATGATGCAAAGAAGAAAAAAAGAGGCGCAATGAGGTAGCTGTGTGAGTAAGATAAGCGACCCTAGTGGCCGACACAAACACCTGGCCCATCTAGGAGTGGCACTGCAGTGTCACGCAGGATGGCCCTTCCAAAAAACACTCCCCAAACAGCACATGACGCAAAGAAGAAAAAAAGAGGCGCAATGAGGTAGCTGTGTGAGTAAGATAAGCGACCCTAGTGGCCGACACAAACACCTGGCCCATCTAGGAGTGGCACTGCAGTGTCACGCAGGATGGCCCTTCCAAAAAACACTCCCCAAACAGCACATGACGCAAAGAAGAAAAAAAGAGGCGCAATGAGGTAGCTGTGTGAGTAAGCTAAGCGACCCTAGTGGCCGACACAAACACCTGGCCCATCTAGGAGTGGCACTGCAGTGTCACGCAGGATGGCCCTTCCAAAAAACACTCCCCAAACAGCACATGACGCAAAGAAGAAAAAAAGAGGCGCAATGAGGTAGCTGTGTGAGTAAGATAAGCGACCCTAGTGGCCGACACAAACACCTGGCCCATCTAGGAGTGGCACTGCAGTGTCACGCAGGATGGCCCTTCCAAAAAACACTCCCCAAACAGCACATGACGCAAATAAAAATGAAAGAAAAAAGAGGTGCAAGATGGAATTGTCCTTGGGCCCTCCCACCCACCCTTATGTTGTATAAACAGGACATGCACACTTTAACCAACCCATCATTTCAGTGACAGGGTCTGCCACACGACTGTGACTGAAATGACGGGTTGGTTTGGACCCCCACCGAAAAAGAAGCAATTAATCTCTCCTTGCACAAACTGGCTCTACAGAGGCAAGATGTCCACCTCATCATCATCCTCCGATATATCACCGTGTACATCCCGCTCCTCACAGATTATCAATTCGTCCCCACTGGAATCCACCATCTCAGCTCCCTGTGTACTTTGTGGAGGCAATTGCTGCTGGTCAATGTCTCCACGGAGGAATTGATTATAATTCATTTTAATGAACATCATCTTCTCCACATTTTCTGGAAGTAACCTCGTACGCCGATTGCTGACAAGGTGAGCGGCGGCACTAAACACTCTTTCGGAGTACACACTTGTGGGAGGGCAACTTAGGTAGAATAAAGCCAGTTTGTGCAAGGGCCTCCAAATTGCCTCTTTTTCCTGCCAGTATAAGTACGGACTGTCTGACGTGCCTACTTGGATGCGGTCACTCATATAATCCTCCACCATTCTTTCAATGGGGAGAGAATCATATGCAGTGACAGTAGACGACATGTCCGTAATCGTTGTCAGGTCCTTCAGTCCGGACCAGATGTCAGCATCAGCAGTCGCTCCAGACTGCCCTGCATCACCGCCAGCGGGTGGGCTCGGAATTCTGAGCTTTTTCCTCGCACCCCCAGTTGCGGGAGAATGTGAAGGAGGAGATGTTGACAGGTCGCGTTCCGCTTGACTTGACAATTTTGTCACCAGCAGGTCTTTGAACCCCAGCAGACTTGTGTCTGCCGGCAAGAGAGATCCAAGGTAGGTTTTAAATCTAGGATCGAGCACGGTGGCCAAAATGTAGTGCTCTGATTTCAACAGATTGACCACCCGTGAATCCTTGTTAAGCGAATTAAGGGCTCCATCCACAAGTCCCACATGCCTAGCGGAATCGCTCCCTTTTAGCTCCTCCTTCAATGCCTCCAGCTTCTTCTGCAAAAGCCTGATGAGGGGAATGACCTGACTCAGGCTGGCAGTGTCTGAACTGACTTCACGTGTGGCAAGTTCAAAAGGTTGCAGAACCTTGCACAACGTTGAAATCATTCTCCACTGCGCTTGAGATAGGTACATTCCACCTCCTATATCGTGCTCAATTGTATAGGCTTGAATGGTCTTTTGCTGCTCCTCCAACCTCTGAAGCATATATAGGGTTGAATTCCACCTCGTTACCACTTCTTGCTTCAGATGATGGCAGGGCAGGTTCAGGCGTTTTTGGTGGTGCTCCAGTCTTCTGTACGTGGTGCCTGTACGCCGAAAGTGTCCCGCAATTCTTCTGGCCACCGACAGCATCTCTTGCACGCCCCTGTCGTTTTTAAAAAAATTCTGCACCACCAAATTCAAGGTATGTTCAAAACATGGGACGTGCTGGAATTTGCCCATATTTAATGCACACACAATATTGCTGGCGTTGTCCGATGCCACAAATCCACAGGAGAGTCCAATTGGGGTAAGCCATTCCGCGATGATCTTCCTCAGTTGCCGTAAGAGGTTTTCAGCTGTGTGCGTATTCTGGAAACCGGTGATACAAAGCGTAGCCTGCCTAGGAAAGAGTTGGCGTTTGCGAGATGCTGCTACTGGTGCCGCCGCTGCTGTTCTTGCGGCGGGAGTCCATACATCTACCCAGTGGGCTGTCACAGTCATATAGTCCTGACCCTGCCCTGCTCCACTTGTCCACATGTCCGTGGTTAAGTGGACATTGGGTACAACTGCATTTTTTAGGACACTGGTGAGTCTTTTTCTGACGTCCGTGTACATTCTCGGTATCGCCTGCCTAGAGAAGTGGAACCTAGATGGTATTTGGTAACGGGGGCACACTACCTCAATAAATTGTCTAGTTCCCTGTGAACTAACGGCGGATACCGGACGCACGTCTAACACCAACATAGTTGTCAAGGCCTCAGTTATCCGCTTTGCAACAGGATGACTGCTGTGATATTTCATCTTCCTCGCAAAGGACTGTTGGACAGTCAATTGCTTGGTGGAAGTAGTAAAAGTGGGCTTACGACTTCCCCTCTGGGATGACCATCGACTCCCAGCAGCAACAACAGCAGCGCCAGCAGCAGTAGGCGTTACACGCAAGGATGCATCGGAGGAATCCCAGGCAGGAGAGGACTCGTCAGAATTGCCAGTGACATGGCCTGCAGGACTATTGGCATTCCTGGGGAAGGAGGAAATTGACACTGAGGGAGTTGGTGGGGTGGTTTGCGTGAGCTTGGTTACAAGAGGAAGGGATTTACTGGTCAGTGGACTGCTTCCGCTGTCGCCCAAAGTTTTTGAACTTGTCACTGACTTATTATGAATGCGCTGCAGGTGACGTATAAGGGAGGATGTTCCGAGGTGGTTAACGTCCTTACCCCTACTTATTACAGCTTGACAAAGGCAACACACGGCTTGACAAATGTTGTCCGCATTTCTGTTGAAATACTTCCACACCGAAGAGCTGATTTTTTTGCTATTTTCACCAGGCATGTCAACGGCCCTATTCCTCCCACGGACAACAGGTGTCTCCCCGGGTGCCTGACTTAAACAAACCACCTCACCATCAGAATCCTCCTTGTCAATTTCCTCCCCAGCGCCAGCAACACCCATATCCTCCTCATCCTGGTGTACTTCAACACTGACATCTTCAATCTGACTATCAGGAACTGGACTGCGGGTGCTCCTTCCAGCACTTGCAGGGGGCGTGCAAATGGTGGAAGGCGCATGCTCTTCACGTCCAGTGTTGGGAAGGTCAGGCATCGCAACCGACACAATTGGACTCTCCTTGTGGATTTTGAAGAACGCACAGTTCTTTGCGGTGCTTTTGCCAGCTTGAGTCTTTTCATTTTTCTAGCGAGAGGCTGAGTGCTTCCATCCTCATGTGAAGCTGAACCACTAGCCATGAACATAGGCCAGGGCCTCAGCCGTTCCTTGCCACTCCGTGTGGTAAATGGCATATTGGCAAGTTTACGCTTCTCCTCCGACAATTTTATTTTAGATTTTGGAGTCCTTTTTTTACTGATATTTGGTGTTTTGGATTTTACATGCTCTGTACTATGACATTGGGCATCGGCCTTGGCAGACGACGTTGCTGGCATTTCATCGTCTCGGCCATGACTAGTGGCAGCAGCTTCAGCACGAGGTGGAAGTGGATCTTGATCTTTCCCTAATTTTGGAACCTCAACATTTTTGTTCTCCATATTTTAATAGGCACAACTAAAAGGCACCTCAGGTAAACAATGGAGATGGATGGATACTAGTATACTTATGGATGGACCAGCGACTGCCGACACAGAGGTAGCTACAGCCGTTGACTACCGTACTGTGTCTGCTGCTAATATAGACTGGATGATAATGAGATGAAATTAATATATATATATATATATATAATATCACTAGTACTGCAGCCGGACAGGTATATATATTTATTATGTAATGACTGATGACGGACCTGCTGGACACTGTCAGCTCAGCAGCACCGCAGACTGCTACAGTAAGCTACTATAGTAGTATGTATCAAGAAGAAAAAAAAAAAAAAAACACGGGTAGGTGGTATACATATACAATTATATATATATTATATACAATTATATATATATATATATATATATATTAAACTGGTGGTGATTAATTAAACTGGTGGTCAGGTCACTGGTCACACTATCAGCAACTTGCAAGTAGTACTCCTAAGCAGACAATCACAATATATACTGGTGGTCAGTGTGGTCACAATGGCAGTGTGGCACTCTGGCAGCAGAGTGCCAGCAAAAGTGTGCACTGTACGTTAAAATATGTACTCCTGCTCTCAGACTCTAACTGCTCCCCACTGTCTCCCCCACAAGTCAGATATACAGTCACACTATCACTTCAGCAAGTAGTAGTACTCCTCCTAATGCTCCCCAAAATTACTAAAGTAAATAATACTGTGTCTCTCTCTACTCTAGTAGTCTCACTCTCTATAAACGGAGAGGACGCCAGCCACGTCCTCTCCCTATCAATCTCAATGCACGTGTGAAAATGGCGGCGACGCGCGGCTCCTTATATAGAATCCGAGTCTTGCGATAGAATCCGAGCCTCGCGAGAATCCGACAGCGGGATGATGACGTTCGGGCGCGCTCGGGTTAACCGAGCAAGGCGGGAAGATCCGAGTCGCTCGGACCCGTGTAAAAAAAACTGAAGTTCGGGCGGGTTCGGTTTCCGAGGAACCGAACCCGCTCATCTCTAGTACGCACATGGATTCACGCTTCGTACTAAGCACGCTATTGGCGTACTGAGTACCGTATTGATACGCTCTTAGCGTATCAGACGCCGTGCTGTGGGTACAACGTACACGCGGCGCGGACGCACACAGAGTGATATACAGTAAACTTTAAGTAATGAAACAGTGTAAGGATGTGCTTATACTTTAAACCTTAGCAGCCTAGTACTGCAATGATGTAATACCTTAAAACCTTAACAATGCTTATACACCTTATAGCGATTAATACGCTATGGAAACCCTTTGCAGGAAAGTGAAAACACAACACCGGTTTGTGGTAAACCACTGGGCTCTAACACCGCAGTGGATTATTCAGAGAAAAAGGGGTAAACAGATACAAGTTATACACTACAGGCTAACAAGGAAATCTATAGAGAATAATGGCTACAGAGAATATACATACGTGGGGAATCGTTCGCAAGCGCGTCCTGGACCAGTTCTCAGCTATCAGGGAGAAAGCCTTCAGAGTCTTGTGTCCGGCCAGGCAACAGTGGTCTTTTTATACACAATATGCATACACAATACAATGGTCACTGTAACCTCATTGTTCATTGGACACAGGGGTGTGTCCCTACATTACAGCAAAGGTCATAGGTGGATTTGAACAGGTAGGCGATGTCCTTTCCCAACTGCTCCGGTGGGAGGTATCCTCTGGATTCCCGCCGCATGTGTAATTTACAGCAAATACAGTTAATGTTCATAATCTACTTCTGTACATAACTATACGCAGGAGCAAGCGATCTTTTCCTAACTAACACCGGAATGTTACCCTTAAAATACCCTACAGCTGGATACTAGACATCACCTTACAACCTTTATCTGATCCTTCCTATCATGCAAAGATGAATCCCTCCGTCCAGGAACTGTTTAAACTAATATTACTCGCTGTCATGGTCTAGGGGAACTACATCTACAAAATGCACTATTCGGGTTAAATATGCTATGTTTTAATAGCACGCTACACGCTCACAAACTCCGCTGTAAATACACATATCATGCGCACGAGTCTCTTACGCAACTTGCGGATATGTGTACGCACGGGGGACCAGGTGCACGAGCAGCGTGCATGTGCATGAGGGGTTAGAACAAAGGATATGTATAACAATATTTTTCGACTTTGACAGTCGACCCTTTGGCAGTCAACAATAACTGCCACTATCTAAACAATTAAGCAGAAAAATATACAATACAATGAAATAACTATAAATGATTGGGTGGAGGGAGGAGAGGAGTAGGCGGGAAATGTATGACCTAGTGGGATAGTAAAAGCATGTATGTATGAAATTCATGTCTGAGGGGCATGTATCATCGTGCCGTACATGTTCTAGATAAGCTTCGAGGTATTGCGAAGTATACATTAAATCCTTCTTATCCCGTATTAAGTGTCTGTAAGTGGGCCAACAAACACTACCGAGCTCTTTTTGGCTTCTTGTTCCAACAAATGGGGTGCACATTTAGTTGATGATACATGCAGGGGGAAAAACATGTGAATGCTAATATATGTACCTATATCACCTGTCGACTATGTGTGTCACTAAGTTGGGGCACTCTTTATTGAAAAATCGACACTAAAACTTAACTTTTAATAAACTTATTAAAATATAGTGACTCAAAATGAGTACAACATGGGATATCAAGACTCTGGAGAGTTACACTAAGAACAAAATCACCCCCAGAGGTCTTCGACCAAAGATCTTCCCGGCTTTTCCTCTGATAACAGAGAATCTCACAGCTGAATGGGAAGGGGCACTTATGAAATGTGCACAGGACCTTATGGCCGTGTTAGTTAAACATAGCCATCTAACATTGAACGCTGTTGAAAAAGAAATTGACGACTTAGGAAAAAACCTTGAGAAATGGGAAAAAGAGACCAATTTCCAACAGACCTTCGAAAAAATCAAAAAGGAGTTGGAACCATATGAACAAAGAATAATTGATCGGAAACGCAATAAATTTGCAAGAGACACAAGAGATTTCCAAGAAGGTAATGTTTTCAATTGGAAAAAACCGACTGCACGGAGGGAACGTGAACGAACTCAGAGAAGGAATTATGAGGGCACTTATGGAGAAAACTCCTCTTCGGAGGCGGACTCCTCTGGAGGTGAATATTACTCAGATTCCAACAACGCAGTTCGGGAATCCTATCGATATGCAAGTATGGATACCAGTAACAACATGGGTCCAACGTCCTCTTCTTTTTTAGGGGTTGCCAAGAAAAGAGGAAGATCAAGATTACGACCAGGAGAAAGACGCGCAGGGGCAAGAAGAGACCCCAGGGACGAACCAGACTGGTCACCACGATATCCCACCCGCTATTATCAGAAAACAGACAGGAGAACTCCAATTTAAAGGTCATTAATCTCTCAACAAAACAGCTCACAGAAGATCATATCATGGTACTTGGGAAGGGATTATCCTTTGCACCCATGAAGTCACTCAATAGGTTTCAATGGGAAAAGGACCTAAAACTTTTCGGTCGAAAACTTTTACTAAAGAAATTTTTCGCTACAAAAAAAGATGACACAGCCACAGAAGATTCCATCGCAGAGGAACAAACAACTACAATGGAAGATTTGGAAGCCATAGCCATCCTGGAGGAACTTCAATCTGAGAATCAAGACCAAACAACTAGACCCAGGTGCAAGATTAAATCCACTTTCTTTCCAGCTGAGAATATATGTCCAGAAGTCAGAGTCTTCCAGGAACTAATCTCCAAAGACCTCGATCATATACACAAAAAATCCAAAATCAGGATGAACGAGACGAATAATCTCAACAGACAAGAAATAGAAACACTTAAAGAAATCGAATCATGGACAGATATCGTAATAAAACCATCGGATAAAGGTGGTAATATTGTATTATGGCCGGTACACATGTACATCAAAGAAGCAATGAGACAATTAGGAGATCAAGATTGCTACAAGCACATACTATTTAACCCAACAGACAACTATACAACAGAACTCAAGAGAATTCTCAACAGTGCACAATCGATAGGCACAATTACGAACCAGGAATTTAAATATCTGTCACCCAATAATCCAAAGACGCCCACACTTTATCTCTTACCCAAAGTTCATAAGAACATCATCACACCACCTGGTAGACCGATTGTATCAGGCCAAGATGGACTATTGGAAAAACCCAGTACCTTCTTAGACTTACATCTGAGGAGAT
This sequence comes from Pseudophryne corroboree, assembly GCF_028390025.1. Lineage (NCBI taxonomy): Eukaryota > Metazoa > Chordata > Amphibia > Anura > Myobatrachidae > Pseudophryne > Pseudophryne corroboree. Next base: position 736,656,937 of record NC_086448.1, on the reverse strand, counting down.
TTGTGTTGTCTCTTCCGTCGTATCTCAAGGACACGATGGACGTACTACAGAGACTTCACGATGTGAAGCTAGAAGAAAAACATCTCTTAGTAACACTGGACGTTGAGTCTCTATACACTAGTATCGATCATGAAACTGGACTACGAGCTGTGAAATATTTCCTGGATATGGAAGGACAGAATGAATTCAATGACTTTCTGATCCAACTCTTAACATTTGTCCTCACAAGGAACTACTTTACGTTCCATGACCGTTTTTTCCTTCAAACCAGGGGCACAGCAATGGGGGCGGCCTGTGCCCCCACCTATGCCAATTTATATCTAGGCTGGTGGGAGAGGGAAATAGTCCACAACCCCAGAAATGAGGTATACACTCAATTCATCACGGTATGGTGGAGATACATAGATGATATCTTTATGATATGGGAAGGGGATAAATCATCCCTTTTGAAATTCATAGATATACTAAATCACAACAACCTTAATTTGAAACTGACCCACCATATTAGTGAATCCTCCATTCCTTTCCTGGACCTCACGGTATACAAAGACATGACGGGACAGGTGCATATAAAACTATATCGTAAAACCACAGCTTCTAACAGTGTACTCCACCAAACAAGCGCTCATTTTCCACCGACAGTGGAAAACATCCCTAAAGGGGAATTTCTACGCCTCAGGAGAAACTGTTCAGACACCATTACCTTCAAAGAAAAATGTGAGGACCTCTCATGTAGACTCAAAGAAAGAGGATACAGCAGTAGATCCATTAAAAAAGCAAAACAACAAACATTATCTACTACAAGGGATTCTTTAATCTTTTCCAGTGGGCAGAAAGAAAAAGACAAGCAAACATCAGACAACAAACTTAGATTCGTAGGAACCTTTTGTAGAGAATGGAAGGAAATTAGACACTCCATTGAGAAACACTGGCCAGTACTTCTACTAGACGATGATCTTGCCAAGAATCTTGAAACCAAACCATCGATGAGTTGGAAACGATCTAGCAATTTGAAAGATCTTTTAGTCTCAAGTCATTTCATCAGTCATCCAAAACGCACACCGGCCATTACTGGTTCCTACCCATGCGGGGAATGCAGAGCATGCACCCTTATGTCAAAAACCACAAGTGTCATAGACAGATATGGAAACATAAAAAACATTAATCAATTCATCAACTGTAACTCAACTGGGGTGGTCTACTGTCTTGTTTGCACATGTGGACTACGTTATGTAGGCATGACAACCAGGAAATTGAAACTCCGTATCCTAGAACACGCAGGGACCATAAGGAATAGTGCTACGGACCTAGCCAAAATGAGGAAATTAACATCGGTGGCTAGACACTTTCATTACCATCATAAGAGCAACCCCAGGGAAATTACAGCTTTTGGCCTAGAACAAATCAAACTAGGAATACGAGGAGGCGATCTTACCCAGGAACTCCTGAAAAGAGAATCAGAGTGGACCTATAACCTCAACAGTTTGACCCCGCATGGCTTGAATGAATACATTAATTATGGGATATTTATCTAATCATCTATACACCAATGTCAATATATATCCTTAAAAATTCTCTGACTCTATAATCTACCCATATACTCTCGCTAATATAACCCTATTTTTAAACAATACGTCTGTTCACAAATATCCCTGCATAGATCTTACCACATAGCATACCCCATCAAGTGCACTTCATAACAGGGTTTCTTTTTTTGATATCGCCATATCTATTATCGCATTTTAGATCATATTATCTATTCACTATGTCACATCACAATTAGTGGTCCTCATTTGACTACTCACTAAGCTATCACAACAAGAGCACTTCTTTGAGAAAGCAAGTATTCTCATTTATGCACCACCTTATGGGTCACTTACCACACAAGTATAGAGCACAAACTCTTTACCTCTATTTTCTTTAATTATTTCCCATTATCTATATCACTCCATCATTATTTTTCACTATCACCACTTATTTTTGCAGTGTCTTGGTTCGCTCTCACAGTCTCGCACTCTTACACATCCTACACACCGCTACTTCACAGCCCTGCACCTCTATATAATGTATATAACCCAATATCACCTTAATCCAACAATGGTCACAGCATTTAATTTTAATAATATATTCACAAGTACCAATTTTCATATGTAATTACTCCAAGTCTATCAAGAAGGTGTTAAATCCTTAAATCATAATTAGTACATATCACATTAGACCAGCTTGTGATTAGTACATCAATTATCTAATCAGTAAATGTTTAGCAGTAATAGAGCCGACCCTTATTGATCTATTTATTCATGTATCTATTCATCCTCACTTCCAGATCTAACCCTTAGTTACTATCTTCTTTATCACTACTTTCTAATGCATTCCATCAGTATTTTATCAATTTATTAATAATAACATTTTCCTCTTCTCATTTTTGTAATAATTTTTTATCCAAATTTCCATCTATATTTCATCACCCTATTCGCATCAATAGCCCTTCCCAGATACAAGATTTTCTTCCTATACGACATTAGGATTTTTCAATTCATGTACTAAGATCAGCATAATTTGCTGCTAGCCGATTTAACACATAGTGTCCTAACAATAGGAAAGGTAAGGGTATCCACTATAATATGCGATTTCTCTATATATCGGTCATATATCTTATACATATGTACCAAGTTTCTATAGATCATGCATATATTACAAGATAACTACACACACTACGGGACAAGTCCTTCCCATAAGTTTTCGCTAGGGGCAGCCCGTGAAACACAAACGTCTCTATGACAACCTGAAGCTTTAGTTCAAAAACGTCACTTCCGCTAGTGCGGACCATCAGAGGCCGTGGAACGCAAGCATCCCTATGACGACCGGATGCATTAGCAAAAGACGTCACTTCCGTCTAACGCTAGCAATGCACGGCGCATCGATCCACAAGTCTGGCGGACATTTAGGTAATCATACTAACACTATATATACCCTCATTGTAGACAAATTAATCACCAGTGAACAAGCCTACATATCGGTGAAACGGGCCGTTTGGTTAGTGGGGCTTGGTGGGACTGCGCAGCCCACCCCCACACAGGGGACATATCGGTTCAGTAAGTGCCCATTTGGGCCGTCAGATTTCTCCCTTATCTTTTGCTACATAATAATAATTTTTTGCTTTCATCTTTTCTCATTTTGATTCTATTATTTGTGTGTTGATATGCTCGACTTGTGTGCTATATAAGATATCAGCACAACAATTGTGTTACAGAGATGTAATGATAGTTTTGTAAAATCCCACATAAGGGACATATTGGTTTAGCAAGTGCCCACTTGAGCCGTAAGATTTTTCCCTTATCTTTTGTCATACATCATAATTTTTGCTCTTAGCTTTCTTTCACTTTGATTCTGTTATTTATCTACCTATCTGCTTGCCTTATGAGTTAATATATAATATCAGCACTATAATTGTGTTACAGTGATATAATGATAGCCTTGCAAATATATTAACTCTGTTAGCTGACACTATCCTTCCTCTGAACAGAAAAAAAAACTCAACAGTAGCGCTCAGTGTGGTTTCATAAAAAGTAACTAAAAAGATGATACTTATAGTCCATATAAATAATAGAAGTCTGGTCTCAGGACAGTTCCTCCTGTAGTGATCCAGGGACAATCTTCTACTTCAAACGACGTGTCAACAGTATATGTGGACAGAAGAAATATATATCATGGTGTAGTACTTCATAAAAAATGCTAAGAATGCACAAAGCTGCCCAGATAGACTCTCAAATAAGATGGATGGCGTACCCCACTCACAATAATGGGGATCGTTCTCCACACATAAGGGTATCTTTAAATCCACCAAATGGTCACAAGTGGGATATAGGGTGCAATGCGTACCATTACTCACTCAGAATCAAATGCGAATCCTCCCGTAATGGTTTCTTTGTGTCGAGCTCCAGAAATGGCACCAGGAGTAGAATTGAATAAAATCACTTTAATAACATGCAAATACAGATAGTGAACCTTTACACATACATGGTACAGGGCGGATAGTGAAAAAAATGCTGATGGTTGCTGCTGGCCGAAAACAGCACCACCCAGCAAGATGGTATAACCACAAATCCAACCTCAATAACCAAGTCGTGCAGGAACCACCTGTATGCACTCATCCAACGCGTTTCTCCCCGCAAATGGGGCTTTTTCAAGGATCAAGAGTGCTAAACTAGCAATGATATTTATAGGCATAAAACGGAAATTGAAAAAAACGGAAATTGAAGAAAGAAAACAGCTGATACTGGATATCAATTACAGTTGTCATGGTAACGCGTTACCACGTGTACCCAGCATCCTATGCAGATCCTAATTAGCTGCTAAGATTGCTATTCCCGTCATTGATGGGCACTTCCGCCCTTACTGAGGTCACTTCCTGTCCGCGTTCCCATAGTAACCGTACGCAATCACGGAGGTCATAAAGAGTAAACCAAAGTTTTAAAAGAGGGAGCAGCCGATTCTATATAGTAATTATGGTTGCCGTGGTAACTCATTTCCACGTTTGTCTAGCAACCTGTGCACATACGGATCGACTGCTGTGGTTACTATTCCCGTCCTAAGTGGGCACTTCCGCCCTTACTGAGGTCACTTCCTGGCCTCATTCCCATGGTAACCGCTCGCAATAACGAACGGACTGGTCTACTCCATTACGCACCAGTAATAGATTCAATGCATTGACAGAGGAGGCACCCATGCGGGATTTTTTAGAGAGAGGAGGGGACAATTGGAGAAATCGACGTTGGCCCCAAAACCAACAACATTGGTAAAATCATATACCAAATGTAGACGAGGTAAAAGGGGGGGACAAAGAAAAAGAGAAAGAAAATCTACCATAAAAAATATTAATAGAGGAGAATCTGTCAAACCGACGGAAGATGTCATCACAAAGATCTTTAATTTAAGCAATCATGATCTGGATGACGATGAAATTTCTGTCCTAAAAAAAGGTTTGAAATTTTGCCCCTCTAATGAGATCAACTTTTTCAATTTATTCATTGATATCCAGAAGTTTGTACGTAAATTATCTTTAAAAAAATTTTTTGGGGAAAAAAAGTGACCAGCCCACACAAAGCCAGAATGAAAAAGTGTTTAAAAAACCGTCACACTTCAACCCCAGTCATGTAAGGGGATGTTTTGTGGAGTCCTTTCAAAAGATAGTCAGCAAAGAAATACGTGCTCTACAGAACAACCTTCCGGCCCACAGGCATAATCTTACCAAAAATGAAAGAGATGCTTTAGATAGACTCCAAAAAAACGAGTCCATCATAGTTAAACCGGCAGATAAGGGGGGGGGGGTTGTTATTATGAACAGGAGCTTCTATGAGAATGAGGCCATGCGACAATTGAAGGATGGCATCACCTATAGGAGACTGAGAGCTGACCCTTCAGTAAAAATATTAAATAGTCTGAAGGAGTTAATTAAGATATATGTGGACAATGGTACACTTGATACCACAACTTCTGAATTCCTCATAAATAATGAATATACAATTCCAGTGCTATATCTTTTACCCAAGATGCATAAGAACGAGCAGAACCCCCCAGGGCGCCCCATCATAGCAGGTACGAATTCTATCACCGCCAATATGTCACACTATATTGATTTTCAGTTACAGCCGTTGGTAACGAAAGGTCGTTCCTATTTAAAGGACACACGTGATGTGCTCAATAAATTGAAGGAGGTTCAATGGGACAGTGACATGTGGTTAGTGACTGGTGATGTCACTTCGTTATATACGATTATCAAACACTCAGATGGTTTAGAGGCGGTTAAAACCAGCCTGATAGACACAGAATTGGATGAAAGTCATCAGGAATTCATTCTTCGAGGTATATCTTTCATTTTACAAAATAATTATTTTAATTTTAATGGGGAGTATTACAACCAGGAGGTCGGTACCGCCATGGGGACCAGGTTCGCCCCCAGCTATGCAAACCTCTTCATGTCTAGATGGGAGGCCACCTCGGTTTGGGGTGGGCATGGTTGGGGGTCGAGCCTGGTCCAGTGGTGGCGGTACATAGACGATGTACTCTTCATCTGGAGAGGAGATCTATCTTCTTTGGAAAATTTCTGTAAATATTTAAATACCAACGATTTAGGAATTGTCCTAACCTTTAAACACAGCACCTTCGAGGTGAATTTTCTTGATCTTCGCTTATATGTTGTTAACGACAAGGTGGAGTCCACGATCTATATCAAACCAACAGACTCAAACACCTACATTAGCACTCAGAGTAACCATTTACCTATGTGGTTGAAAAATGTGCCTGAGGGACAATTTACTCGCCTTAGGCGAAACTGCTCAGAAAAAGATTTATTTATCACAGAGGTACTGACTATGAAAAAAAGATTTGAACAAAAAGGCTATAAACCATTACGCCTTCAAGAATCTTTAGATAAAGTAGCAGCTGTGGACAGGGAGACACTACTAACCATCAAAGAAAAAGATCTCTCAACAGAAAGAGTCCACAATCTGGCTTTTATTACGCAGTTTAATGGGTACCACAAACATATAGAAAAGGTATTCCAAAAAAATTGGCATCTTTTACAGAAAGATCCTGTTCTGTCCTCCATATTGCCAGAAAAACCTAAATTCATTTATAAAAGAGCACCAAATTTGAAAGACAAATTAACCACCAGTGCATATGTTGAAAGACCCTTGGGAGGGGTAGTGAGAAATCAGGGATTTCATAGATGTGGCGATTGTGCAATGTGCAAAAGTTGTCCATCTAGAGATAGAAAGTTGAATACGTTCCTATGGAACGATAAGGAATTTAAAATTCAACAATTTATTACGTGCAACAGTAAATATACAGTTTACATAATACAGTGCTCATGTAATAAATTATATGTGGGCAAAACCAGCAGGACATTAAAAATACGCTGGGCAGAACATCTACGAAATATACGAAAGGGGTTGATTACTCATCCTTTCTCACTTCATTTCAAAGAGGTCCATGATTGCTCAACAGATCACATAGTTTCATTTTGCGGTATTGAATTAACTAAAGTGCAATGGAGGAATAATGATAGAGATAGTAGATTAGCCAGGAGCGAAATGAAATGGATTTTTAACTTGGAAACACTAGCACCAGGAGGTCTTAATCATGAGTTCGAACTCAGATGGTTTTTATAAAGCTGTTGTTGTTACTCAAATCCAACTTCAAAATAACAAGGCGTCTTCCTTTTTATCTATTTTTCCATTCTTTTTTCCTTTTTTAAGGTTTACAGTATCACTTATTCTTTTTTAGGGTTATATTTGATGAATACTAGCCCGTATTTTTGATATAAACAGTTTACATAAAGTAAGCAAGTCCAACGAGTTTGGAACATATATATAACTCACCTTCAATAGAAGGTAGGATTATCTATTTATTTTCATAATTATTTTTAATGTATATTCAATTTTATGACAGTGAAGTTAGGGCAACCATGTGTGGGCGGAAATGCCCGTCAGAAATCACTTATTATATACAGATTAGCCCATGTCCGTTTTCAAGTATGGGCAATTATCTAGGAGCGGAGATGCCAGTTAGAAAGAGACACAGAGGATACGTCAGTACACCAGTCCGTTCGTTATTGCGAGCGGTTACCATGGGAATGAGGCCAGGAAGTGACCTCAGTAAGGGCGGAAGTGCCCACTTAGGACGGGAATAGTAACCACAGCAGTCGATCCGTATGTGCACAGGTTGCTAGACAAACGTGGAAATGAGTTACCACGGCAACCATAATTACTATATAGAATCGGCTGCTCCCTCTTTTAAAACTTTGGTTTACTCTTTATGACCTCCGTGATTGCGTACGGTTACTATGGGAACGCGGACAGGAAGTGACCTCAGTAAGGGCGGAAGTGCCCATCAATGACGGGAATAGCAATCTTAGCAGCTAATTAGGATCTGCATAGGATGCTGGGTACACGTGGTAACGCGTTACCATGACAACTGTAATTGATATCCAGTATCAGCTGTTTTCTTTCTTCAATTTCCGTTTTTTTCAATTTCCGTTTTATGCCTATAAATATCATTGCTAGTTTAGCACTCTTGATCCTTGAAAAAGCCCCATTTGCGGGGAGAAACGCGTTGGATGAGTGCATACAGGTGGTTCCTGCACGACTTGGTTATTGAGGTTGGATTTGTGGTTATACCATCTTGCTGGGTGGTGCTGTTTTCGGCCAGCAGCAACCATCAGCATTTTTTTCACTATCCGCCCTGTACCATGTATGTGTAAAGGTTCACTATCTGTATTTGCATGTTATTAAAGTGATTTTATTCAATTCTACTCCTGGTGCCATTTCTGGAGCTCGACACAAAGAAACCATTACGGGAGGATTCGCATTTGATTCTGAGTGAGTAATGGTACGCATTGCACCCTATATCCCACTTGTGACCATTTGGTGGATTTAAAGATACCCTTATGTGTGGAGAACGATCCCCATTATTGTGAGTGGGGTACGCCATCCATCTTATTTGAGAGTCTATCTGGGCAGCTTTGTGCATTCTTAGCATTTTTTATGAAGTACTACACCATGATATATATTTCTTCTGTCCACATATACTGTTGACACGTCGTTTGAAGTAGAAGATTGTCCCTGGATCACTACAGGAGGAACTGTCCTGAGACCAGACTTCTATTATTTATATGGACTATAAGTATCATCTTTTTACTTTTTATGAAACCACACTGAGCGCTACTGTTGAGTTTTTTTTTTCTGTTCATTGTTGTCTATACGAGGGTTAGGTGGCTCTCATTTACTCGATTAGCTGCATAAGTGTGTTTGCGCCTTGGGTGTTGATTTATTTTACTATCCTTCCTCTGTATTAGAGACAAATTTATCAAATTTTATCAGCTCATTATTTGCTATTTATATCAGTTAAACAATTTTGTTAGATAAGCCATATGGTGCCAACAAGCATTAGTTCAGAATTATGCTGTGAACTCTAATTAGCTTTATCTTATATGGGGTAAAATTTGATTCTACCGAAAATTCTGAAAAAAACACCTATTTATAAGATCCTCTCCACTTTGACTGCTTGACTCATTGTGGATTACTAACATTGGCAATACCATAGAAATTTAAGTCTTTACAGCAACAATACCTGTCAAATACTACTATAGAGCTATAGACAAACATCAGTGATCACAAACAGTGATAATACCAGTCAAACACTACCTTGTATAGCTTTTGTACTTTGCATATTTCCAATGCTCTCTCATCCACTAATCTGGACAGCAGAAGCATCTTGGTAGTCATACTCTCTCATTCAGCAGATTACGGCCATACTCCACAGGATACGCCTGATCTCGTCTGATCTTGGAAGCTAATCTGTGGCAGGCCTGGTCAGTAACTGCCTGGGGGACCAGCAGCGAATACCAGGTGCAGTAAACAACCCAGCTGAACAGCAGAAGTAAGACACCCTTTCTTTTTGATTCCATCTTTTCTCTCATTAATTCTCAACAAAACACTACATTACGTGATTGCTGACTAGATTACATCTCCTTTTAGCATACACCTATACTCAACAGTAATTTTGTACTCTCAGTCCTTTTTGCTTGTTGCAAAAAGGATAATGACATAACAACCATCGCAATAAAAGCCTTTTGGTGAACACCACTGCCTCAATCTAGAGCTGTAGGTGTTGAAGTACCTTTATAGGCAACATTTTCTCGACTATATTACATCTCTTTTTCTTTATTGAGCATAAATAACACGGAGAAATCCAACCGGTAGATTATCCCTCTGGGATTTAAATATAACCTGTCTTACATTATAGACAGGATTCCCAGTGTAACGCACAAATTATAAGTAATTTTCACCCAGGCGTTCTTATATATTAGATTACTATCATTTTGAGTCACTATATTTTAATAAGTTTATTAAAAGTTAAGTTTTAGTGTCGATTTTTCAATAAAGAGTGCCCCAACATAGAGTCTTTCTCCTCTTTTGTTTTGCTGCTTAAACTTACTGACTCTGGGAGCACCACCGACATATAATTGGTCTAGTACACTTCGTGTACATCATTAGTTTAAAGTCGGTTACAGACTTAGATCTAATCTTGGTCAAATGTCTGTTATAATAAACCTGTTGCGGAACTATCCCTTTTAGATAAAGCATAGTCTTATTCTGATTCAATTCAGATTCTTGTTCCAGCACGGTCTAGACACATATCAATTTACTGCTAAGATTACAGTTACTCAACCCCTTTTAGTGACTTACTCATCATTTTCTCACGGAATCCCCAATATGGCCGCCTTTAATTTACGTAATGAACTAAGCCGCAAAACTTCAACTCTTGACGATAGTCAAGACATTTTCGCCAACACGGGCTCTTCCAACTTGGAAAATAAAGATTGGTTACAAGAACTGAACAAACTGAGATCATGTCTCCAAAAAAGAACACGTACAACATGGGATATCAAGACTCTGGAGAGTTACACTAAGAACAAAATCACCCCCAGAGGTCTTCGACCAAAGATCTTCCCGGCTTTTCCTCTGATAACAGAGAATCTCACAGCTGAATGGGAAGGGGCACTTATGAAATGTGCACAGGACCTTATGGCCGTGTTAGTTAAACATAGCCATCTAACATTGAACGCTGTTGAAAAAGAAATTGACGACTTAGGAAAAAACCTTGAGAAATGGGAAAAAGAGACCAATTTCCAACAGACTTTCGAAAAAATCAAAAAGGAGTTGGAACCAAATGAACAAAGAATAATTGATCGGAAACGCAATAAATTTGCAAGAGACACAAGAGATTTCCAAGAAGGTAATGTTTTCAATTGGAAAAAACCGACTGCACGGAGGGAACGTGAACGAACTCAGAGAAGGAATTATGAGGGCACTTATGGAGAAAACTCCTCTTCGGAGGCGGACTCCTCTGGAGGTGAATATTACTCAGATTCCAACAACGCAGTTCGGGAATCCTATCGATATGCAAGTATGGATACCAGTAACAACATGGGTCCAACGTCCTCTTCTTTTTTAGGGGTTGCCAAGAAAAGAGGAAGATCAAGATTACGACCAGGAGAAAGACGCGCAGGGGCAAGAAGAGACCCCAGGGACGAACCAGACTGGTCACCACGATATCCCACCCGCTATTATCAGAAAACAGACAGGAGAACTCCAATTTAAAGGTCATTAATCTCTCAACAAAACAGCTAACAGAAGATCATATCATGGTACTTGGGAAGGGATTATCCTTTGCACCCATGAAGTCACTCAATAGGTTTCAATGGGAAAAGGACCTAAAACTTTTCGGTCGAAAACTTTTACTAAAGAAATTTTTCGCTACAAAAAAAGATGACACAGCCACAGAAGATTCCATCGCAGAGGAACAAACAACTACAATGGAAGATTTGGAAGCCATAGCCATCCTGGAGGAACTTCAATCTGAGAATCAAGACCAAACAACTAGACCCAGGTGCAAGATTAAATCCACTTTCTTTCCAGCTGAGAATATATGTCCAGAAGTCAGAGTCTTCCAGGAACTAATCTCCAAAGACCTCGATCATATACACAAAAAATCCAAAATCAGGATGAACGAGACGAATAATCTCAACAGACAAGAAAGAGAAACACTTAAAGAAATCGAATCATGGACAGATATCGTAATAAAACCATCGGATAAAGGTGGTAATATTGTATTATGGCCGGTACACATGTACATCAAAGAAGCAATGAGACAATTAGGAGATCAAGATTGCTACAAGCACATACTATTTAACCCAACAGACAACTATACAACAGAACTCAAGAGAATTCTCAACAGTGCACAATCGATAGGCACAATTACGAACCAGGAATTTAAATATCTGTCACCCAATAATCCAAAGACGCCCACACTTTACCTCTTACCCAAAGTTCATAAGAACATCATCACACCACCTGGTAGACCGATTGTATCAGGCCAAGATGGACTATTGGAAAAACCCAGTACCTTCTTAGACTTACATCTGAGGAGATTTGTGTTGGCTCTTCCGTCGTATCTCAAGGACACGATGGACGTACTACAGAGACTTCACGATGTGAAGCTAGAAGAAAAACATCTCTTAGTAACACTGGACGTTGAGTCTCTATACACTAGTATCGATCATGAAACTGGACTACGAGCTGTGAAATATTTCCTGGATATGGAAGGACAGAATGAATTCAATGACTTTCTGATCCAACTCTTAACATTTGTCCTCACAAGGAACTACTTTACGTTCCATGACCGTTTTTTCCTTCAAACCAGGGGCACAGCAATGGGGGCGGCCTGTGCCCCCACCTATGCCAATTTATATCTAGGCTGGTGGGAGAGGGAAATAGTCCACAACCCCAGAAATTAGGTATACACTCAATTCATCACGGTATGGTGGAGATACATAGATGATATCTTTATGATATGGGAAGGGGATAAATCATCCCTTTTGAAATTCATAGATATACTAAATCACAACAATCTTAATTTGAAACTGACCCACCATATTAGTGAATCCTCCATTCCTTTCCTGGACCTCACGGTATACAAAGACATGACGGGACAGGTGCATACAAAACTATATCGTAAAACCACAGCTTCTAACAGTGTACTCCACCAAACAAGCGCTCATTTTCCACCGACAGTGGAAAACATCCCTAAAGGGGAATTTCTACGCCTCAGGAGAAACTGTTCAGACACCATTACCTTCAAAGAAAAATGTGAGGACCTCTCATGTAGACTCAAAGAAAGAGGATACAGCAGTAGATCCATTAAAAAAGCAAAACAACAAACATTATCTACTACAAGGGATTCTTTAATCTTTTCCAGTGGGCAGAAAGAAAAAGACAAGCAAACATCAGACAACAAACTTAGATTCGTAGGAACCTTTTGTAGAGAATGGAAGGAAATTAGACACTCCATTGAGAAACACTGGCCAGTACTTCTACTAGACGATGATCTTGCCAAGAATCTTGAAACCAAACCATCGATGAGTTGGAAACGATCTAGCAATTTGAAAGATCTTTTAGTCTCAAGTCATTTCATCAGTCATCCAAAACGCACACCGGCCATTACTGGTTCCTACCCATGCGGGGAATGCAGAGCATGCACCCTTATGTCAAAAACCACAAGTGTCATAGACAGATATGGAAACATAAAAAACATTAATCAATTCATCAACTGTAACTCAACTGGGGTGGTCTACTGTCTTGTTTGCACATGTGGACTACGTTATGTAGGCATGACAACCAGGAAATTGAAACTCCGTATCCTAGAACACGCAGGGACCATAAGGAATAGTGCTACGGACCTAGCCAAAATGAGGAAATTAACATCGGTGGCTAGACACTTTCATTACCATCATAAGAGCAACCCCAGGGAAATTACAGCTTTTGGCCTAGAACAAATCAAACTAGGAATACGAGGAGGAGATCTTACCCAGGAACTCCTGAAAAGAGAATCAGAGTGGACCTATAACCTCAACAGTTTGACCCCGCATGGCTTGAATGAATACATTAATTATGGGATATTTATCTAATCATCTATACACCAATGTCAATATATATCCTTAAAAATTCTCTGACTCTATAATCTACCCATATACTCTCGCTAATATAACCCCATTTTTAAACAATACGTCTGTTCACAAATATCCCTGCATAGATCTTACCACATAGCATACCCCATCAAGTGCACTTCATAACAGGGTTTCTTTTTTTGATATCGCCATATCTATTATCGCATTTTAGATCATATTATCTATTCACTATGTCACATCACAATTAGTGGTCCTCATTTGACTACTCACTAAGCTATCACAACAAGAGCACTTCTTTGAGAAAGCAAGTATTCTCATTTATGCACCACCTTATGGGTCACTTACCACACAAGTATAGAGCACAAACTCTTTACCTCTATTTTCTTTAATTATTTCCCATTATCTATATCACTCCATCATTATTTTTCACTATCACCACTTATTTTTGCAGTGTCTTGGTTCGCTCTCACAGTCTCGCACTCTTACACATCCTACACACCGCTACTTCACAGCCCTGCACCTCTATATAATGTATATAACCCAATATCACCTTAATCCAACAATGGTCACAGCATTTAATTTTAATAATATATTCACAAGTACCAATTTTCATATGTAATTACGCCAAGTCTATCAAGAAGGTGTTAAATCCTTAAATCATAATTAGTACATATCACATTAGACCAGCTTGTGATTAGTACATCAATTATCTAATCAGTAAATGTTTAGCAGTAATAGATCCGACCCTTATTGATCTATTTATTCATGTATCTATTCATCCTCACTTCCAGATCTAACCCTTAGTTACTATCTTCTTTATCACTACTTTCTAATGCATTCCATCAGTATTTTATCAATTTATTAATAATAACATTTTCCTCTTCTCATTTTTGTAATAATTTTTTATCCAAATTTCCATCTATATTTCATCACCCTATTCGCATCAATAGCCCTTCCCAGATACAAGATTTTCTTCCTATACGACATTAGGATTTTTCAATTCATGTACTAAGATCAGCATAATTTGCTGCTAGCCGATTTAACACATAGTGTCCTAACAATAGGAAAGGTAAGGGTATCCACTATAATATGTGATTTCTCTATATATCGGTCATATATCTTATACATATGTACCAAGTTTCTATAGATCATGCATATATTACAAGATAACTACACACACTACGGGACAAGTCCTTCCCATAAGTTTTCGCTAGGGGCAGCCCGTGAAACACAAACGTCTCTATGACAACCTGAAGCTTTAGTTCAAAAACGTCACTTCCGCTAGTGCGGACCATCAGAGGCCGTGGAACGCAAGCATCCCTATGACGACCGGATGCATTAGCAAAAGACGTCACTTCCGTCTAACGCTAGCAATGCACGGTGCATCGATCCACAAGTCTGGCGGACATTTAGGTAATCATACTAACACTATATATACCCTCATTGTAGACAAATTAATCACCAGTGAACAAGCCTACATATCGGTGAAACGGGCCGTTTGGTTAGTGGGGCTTGGTGGGACTGCGCAGCCCACCCCCACACAGGGGACATATCGGTTCAGTAAGTGCCCATTTGGGCCGTCAGATTTCTCCCTTATCTTTTGCTACATAATAATAATTTTTTGCTTTCATCTTTTCTCATTTTGATTCTATTATTTGTGTGTTGATATGCTCGACTTGTGTGCTATATAAGATATCAGCACAACAATTGTGTTACAGAGATGTAATGATAGTTTTGTAAAATCCCACATAAGGGACATATTGGTTTAGCAAGTGCCCACTTGAGCCGTAAGCTTTTTCCCTTATCTTTTGTCATACATCATAATTTTTGCTCTTAGCTTTCTTTCACTTTGATTCTGTTATTTATCTACCTATCTGCTTGCCTTATGAGTTAATATATAATATCAGCACTATAATTGTGTTACAGTGATATAATGATAGCCTTGCAGATATATTAACTCTGTTAGCTGACACTATCCTTCCTCTGTATTAGAGACAAATTTATCAAATTTTATCAGCTCATTATTTGCTATTTATATCAGTTAAACAATTTTGTTAGATAAGCCATATGGTGCCAACAAGCATTAGTTCAGAATTAAGCTGTGAACTCTAATTAGCTTTATCTTATATGGGGTAAAATTTGATTCTACCTAAAATTCTGAAAAAACACCTATTTATAAGATCCTCTCCACTTTGACTGCTTGACTCATTGTGGATTACTAACATTGGCAATACCATAGAAATTTAAGTCTTTACAGCAACAATACCTGTCAAATACTACTATAGAGCTATAGACAAACATCAGTGATCACAAACAGTGATAACCAGTCAAACACTACCTTGTATAGCTTTTGTACTTTGCATATTTCCAATGCTCTCTCATCCACTAATCTGGACAGCAGAAGCATCTTGGTAGTCATACTCTCTCATTCAGCAGATTACGGCCATACTCCACAGGATACGCCTGATCTCGTCTGATCTTGGAAGCTAATCTGTGGCAGGCCTGGTCAGTAACTGCCTGGGGGACCAGCAGCGAATACCAGGTGCAGTAAACAACCCAGCTGAACAGCAGAAGTAAGACACCCTTTCTTTTTGATTCCATCTTTTCTCTCATTAATTCTCAACAAAACACTACATTACGTGATTGCTGACTAGATTACATCTCCTTTTAGCATACACCTATACTCAACAGTAATTTTGTACTCTCAGTCCTTTTTGCTTGTTGCAAAAAGGATAATGACATAACAACCATTGCAATAAAAGCCTTTTGGTGAACACCACTGCCTCAATCTAGAGCTGTAGGTGTTGAAGTACCTTTATAGGCAACATTTTCTCGACTATATTACATCTCTTTTTCTTTATTGAGCATAAATAACACGGAGAAATCCAACCGGTAGATTATCCCTCTGGGATTTAAATATAACCTGTCTTACATTATAGACAGGATTCCCAGTGTAACGCACAAATTATAAGTAATTTTCACCCAGGCGTTCTTATATTACTATCATTTTGAGTCACTATATTTTAATAAGTTTATTAAAAGTTAAGTTTTAGTGTCGATTTTTAAATAAATAGTGCCCCAACATAGAGTCTTTCTCCTCTTTCGTTTTGCTGCCTAAACTTACTGACTCTGGGAGCACCACCAACATATAATTGGTCTAGTACACTTCGTGTACATCATTAGTTTAAAGTCGGTTACAGACTTAGATCTAATCTTGGTCAAATGTCTGTTATAATAAACCTGTTGCGGAACTATCCCTTTTAGATAAAGACTATGTGTGTCACTACCTGAAGGTTGTAGAGATGAAGATAAGACATGTGTCACAAATACATTCACATAATAATGTGTGCAATTGTCCTTGGGTGTCGGTTGAAGTCTTGTCCGGATGGCTGTATCCTTGCTGTGGGTGGTACTTAAAGTCTTTCAAGTGTCCATAAAAAGTCATTAAAGTCTTTAAAGTGTCTATCAAAGTCTTTTAGAAATGTCCATCAAAGTCTGTAGTCTTCTTCCGAATGGATGTCTTTTTGCCTTGGAGAAAAACAAAGGAGAAACGGGTGAAAGAAACGGACCGTGGAATCGCGTCTTATCACAACATTGTCTCAATTGATGGGTCATAAATTAAACCAGTTTGTGTAACAATGCCCTCGCTCCTTAAACTCATCACTTTGGTACTGCGCTTGCACTGCATTAAAATCCGAACACATCTAAATATCAAACCAATCATTATGACTACTCCCAGGATACAAAGGAGACATTTTCCTACATTCACGATAACATTTTGAGCCCATTCTCCTAAACCTGAGAACCAATTGCGTGGGTTCAACCATGAAACCCAGCCAGTCAGTTCATTACTCACAGCAGTAAGGGTAAGGTTGTGCCTCCTTCAAAACTCCCACTTCAATTGCAAGATATCGTCCATCTTTTGATCTATGACCTCGGTGGGGTCATCAGTGCTGTTTGTAATGTACGTGCAGCACTTCACACCATACTGAGTTGCTAGGGTGACACAGTACCTGCCTGTCACCGCTGTGATGTAATTGAGAACCATCCTCTGCTGGATCAGTTCCGTTTTGTAAGCTTGAAATTCTCTCCCAGTATACCTGAAGGTGTCATCATACATCTCGGTGATATTGTTTATCAGGTTCGCTAGCGCATGAATATACCTAAAATTTATAATTCCTCTGGCGGTATGGGTGATATCTAACGCGAGTAGGAATTGAATCCCGGTGGATTCGTGGATCAAATCAGAGGCTGCGTGCTCTGTCCTATCTATAAGGTGTCTCTTAACGATGTGTTCGTAGTGAGTGTGAGTGTAAGGATCTTGAGCATTGCGGTGAACGTCTTTCATCTTATTATGGGTTAATGGTCATTACTTCTGGCAACACTCTTCCAATGTAACACAATCCCTCTGAGTTTGGGGCAAGCCACTTATACGCCTTCCTCCCGCATATGAAATATGCATCATCGGGGAGAACATATGGGACAGAATATGACATCACCATATTGCAAACCTTCCAGGTGAAAAATCCTATCCCTAACTCTCTCATTTGTTCAGTACACGTATCAGGCTGTATGATATGCGCACAGTACCCTGGAGATACTTCTCCAACCCGCATGGTCCTACTTCCTAGAGTGTACCTCTACCGAAAATATCTCCCACCGTCGGCTATTTGGCGTATAAGTTCTGGGTCTACGGGCATTCTATCGGCTCTGTGTGAAAATGCCATGGTTTGGTTATTCCATGTCACTTCCCAATTTCTCGGCTTTCGGGGATTGGAAATGTTGAAACATATTAAGGACCTATCCACATGATATTGGTGGAGCTTCAAACTAGGAGGCCTAGAAATATTAAATTTCTTGTCCACCGGTCTCCCACCCCTTAATTCAAGTACCTCATCTAGTGTTAAAGGGTACGGTACTAATCCTGACTTGCTCTGACCTTGAGGTACTTGTGAGCACACCCAGCATTCTGTTTGGTTTAAAACCTTACCCACTAATGAGTGATAGTCACTCAATGGATGACGGTCCATGTTGATATTAAGGCTGGACTGACATCTCTGGATGCACCCGTCCTCAACTATGTCTTCACAACCTCTACAGATACAATTCTCTTCAGCCAACAACCCCTCACAATGTATCCTAGTGTCACGACCACCAGATCGTTTTCTGATACTCGCCTTTGCTCGGTGACTGTGTTGCTCTTGGAATTCTACTAATCCGTCCTTGTCATCAGAACCCATTCCAGATCCTTTCTCGACCTCTCTGGTACTCTCACCGAAATAGACAGCTCTGGTCAACAACAGGGTCAACAGGAAAACCCGGAACGCAGTCTCTTGGGGTAAGTCCATCTTGCAGGAGGAGAAAGAAAGAGTGGTAATGGGAGGTAAAGAAAATAATAGAAAGGAAAGAAAACTGGTACGATAACTGCCTCTAGTCTTGTTGTTCTCCTTGCTCAGATGCTGTCTCAACAGTGCTGCCTCTCAGTCTTCCCGAAACGGACACTCCAGTGATACGACATTCTTTCCGAGTCAGCGACTTATCTGTAGGGAGCATAAATCTTGCATTACCATGTGTTTAACTGTTGTGTGAAATACCATCCGTAGAACATGAAAAAACAAAAAGAGAGAGAATATAAAAAAATTGTCAGATTTACTTTCACCATCAGGCTGTCACACCAACATGTCTATCGGTATCTCTGCACAGTCTTCCCCCACCAGTATTTCCACTCTCCACCCTCTGTGCATGGCCAGGCACAATGATGCTGGTGAGATATACTGGGGCTGGGCAGACCTCTGAAAAGACCGAGTAGACATGTGACGTTTGAGCTGTAGTTCTGTCGGTGAACGTCAGAGATGAAGAGGAAACATTTTTAAAGATAAATTACAGAGTTTACCTGACCGCCCCTGTATCTACAAGGAATGATCTACCAACTACATCAACTGTGACCTCAGGTTTTTACTACCTAGGCTATCAATTAACTTCACTGGCTGCAGACTACAGGTGCGGCCCAAAATTTTCCCTATGTGATCCCTGATTCCAATTTTGTGCGTCATACAGTGTGTCATGTTCTGGTCTAGGGGGTCGATATACCTTATGTGGGTCTCTAAAATTACAGTTCCGTGCATAATGTCCTTCCCTCTGGCAGTTATAACATTTTACCACATACGACTTACCATCAGGGGTCTGGGGTTTAGGCTGATGTGGCTTCGTTGTAAGGACTTTTATACTTACTGTCATCAGCTTATCCCCCTGTGACTCCCTGTGTTTAATGATGTTCCGATCGTGCTTAACAGCGGACTCTCTCAAGGCAGCCACCGAGATACCTCTCCAGTTAGGTTGAGTGGATTGTACCCTGGTTCTCAACGCTTCCTTTAACCCGTCCATTAACACGGACACAGCTACCTCTCTATGATGCACATAATCCTTAATGTCTTTGATCCCAGTAAATCTAGCCATTACCTGCAGTGCTCGATGGAAATAGTCAGAAGCAGTTTCACCTTCTTTTTGTTTAATGGAGAAGATTTTATTCCACTTGACAACAGTTGGGAAATACACTCCTAATTGCAGATTGATTTGTCGTACATTCTCCTGAGTGTACTCCTCAGTGAGAGGTACTTCTGCGTCTAATTTACAATCAGTAATCAATTTTGCAGGGTCAATATTGGAAGGTAGACATACTCGTAGCACTGTTCGCCAATCTTTGTTTGTGGGTTCGTGGCATTACCTAATTCTTTAATAAACCTCTGGCATCCGACTAGATCTTTTCTGGGATCGGGAAATTCAGACATAATTGTCCTCAATTCTGCCCGGGACCAGGGGCAATGCATAGCAATGTCCTTGACGGGAGTGACTCCCTGAGCGTCAGTCCTCCCATTGGGGACTGCGATCACCCTGACAGGATTTAGTTTAATTACACCATCTTGTGTTGACTCTACAATATGAGGTGCAATTGTCTGTGCATAATGTACAATACCGTACTTACCTGTGGACACGACCTCACCTGACCCTCCTCCGCTAGGGGGCTTTACTTCTGCTCTTACCGATTGGGCCGTGCCCACCTGGGTGTCCTGTATGGTGGCTGCTAGAGAAAGTGCCGACATCGTGCTGGGCTCACCTTCTTGCTTGTAATCCTGAGGGAAGTTTAAAATGGGGTGCAACTTGCACGGGTTAGAATTTATACATTTATCAGTTTTACTCTTATCGTCATTAATAAATTTATTACGTTTACTCTTATCGTCATTGATACATTTATTAAGTGCACTCTTATCATATATCAGTATACCATTCTCTGTAGCCATTTTCTCTCCTGTAATGTACGGTGGTGGTGCGGTTGCTATCAGTTTCCTGCTAGGGTTGGAACCAGCTGTGTAAGCTAGTTCCCTCTGCATATCACTCTCTCGTTGCCATAAATGTAAACAGTTTGTGTGTCTGATCCTCTGTTTTTGGGATTTTATGAGACAGATCCTAAGCCTTAGATTATGTAATACCTCTGAGTCAAAACTACCTATCCCAGGAAGTGGTGCTTTATCCCCCACAGTCATTCGTGTCCATTCATCACAAAAGGTCTCAGTGTGGGGACCATACTTCCCCCACATTACTAACCGAGCTGACCCCCTGGGTCTGAAATCTGCAGTCGGAACCCTGACTGCTGAACGTCCCTGTGTTGTGCACTTGGCTTCCATTGTGGACCTTTTTAACATGGGAAAACTTCCTAAAATGCACCAAACACAGTAGTCTACGGTGGAAATCCTTAAAGCTCTTCCACTGAACTTCTTCTGCTCCGAGTACCACGGATCCGCCTTCTTTAGCAGACACGTGTAGCCGTTGCAGGCCCTACCTCTAGAGATTTTCCTGAGAGACCAGCGAAAATTCCCTAAACCTTTACTTTACACAAATCATGCTTGCATGTGCTTCCTATAACGCGTATGATGACGAGATTTACGCACAAATATGCAAAACCTCGTATCACGTTGCGTCACGTGTTGCCCATAAAACCGTGCGGTCCAATCGTACCGCTTATAGACACTTGCTATCTATAAGTGGTAGGATCACTGGAGTCTCCCTACTGTGCTCCAAAACAGCCGGAGCGTAATACCACGAAAATTCTATCACACTCCGTCGCACGTGTACACCTGGACCATGCTCACCACGTTTTCACCTAGACCGTGCTTCACCAAGCTTTACCAAGTTTCACCAAGCTTCACCAAGCTTCACCTAGATCACCAAGACCACCAAGCGGGGTTCAATATATTCACACCCTATTCAGCCCACACTAACATTCTATAGTTTTCTGATCAGAAAAATCCTTTCCTGTTAACTGATAGCTTTCCCCAGAGGTAATACAGAAAAAAAGTTTTTTTTTTAAACTAAATATTGGACACTGATCAATTTGTGCTATTATCGCGTGGCTGCCGTCTCGCCTAAACTGAAACAATGCTATTGTGTGATTTGTATTTAGTGGGCGTATCTGTACGCACGTTGCGTAAAATATGCCACGTGTGTAGGCCGTTACGTTGCGTACTCGGTCTCGAACGTTTTTCCGAAACACGTGTACAATGGCCGTATACGTCCGCAGTAATACAAACACCACACTTCTATAAATGTAAACGATATTTAACTATAATCGCTTACCAAACACCACACAGAATCTCCTGTATAAACCTTTATAACTAGGCCAGGCTGCGTGTGTGTTCTACATGTACTCCCTTAAATATTACTCTATATTTTTAACTAAATAGCAACAAATTTCTCAGCACGGGTCAAAATGTATCTAATAATCAATGCTAATGGCAACAAGTGAGTAGATATGCAGAATACACAAATAAAATACAGGTGTGTGCGTGTGTTGCGTGCGCAGTTGGCACCAAACAGAAATTTCACAGATTTAAAAAAACAATAGCTTTACGTTCTTACCTTTTCGGATCCCACCAGCATCCCTACAAACCATGCGGAGCAGACGCTTATCTAATCAGCACCAGTGTATCCACCTGACCATGAGAAGGCTAACAGGGGATACCTTTATACCTTCCCACCCTTTGCTGATAAAGTCTGCCTTGTCCTGCTAGGCTGAGGATATGAGGAGGACCGGACGATGCCCCCAATTGATAATGTCAAATATTATCTTAAAACATAAAGCTATACCGCTAGACTCGCTATTACCATGGAGCCGCTATGGCCGCTAGACTTATTACACACACTACGTACTAAGTACACTATTTGCGTACTGAGTACCGTATGGATACGCACTTAGCGTATCAGACGCTGTGCCATGGGCGCGACGCACGAGCGGCACGTACGCACACGGATTCACGCTTCGTACTAAGCACGCTATTGACGTACTGAGTACCGTATTGATATGCTCTTAGCGTATAAGACGCCGTGCCGAGGGTACAACGTACATGCGGCGCGGACGCACACAGAGTGATATACAGTAAACCTTAAGTAATGAAACAGTGTAAGGATGTGCTTATACTTTAAACCTTAGCAGCCTAGTACTGCAACGATAAAATACCTTAAAACCTTAACAATGCTTATACACCTTATAGCGATTAATACGCTATGGAAGCCCTTTGCAGGAAAGTGAAAACACAACACCGGTTTGTGGTAAACCACTGGGCTCTAACACCGCAGTGGATTATTCAGAGAAAAAGGGGTAAACAGATACAAGTTATACACTACAGGCTAACAAGGAAATCTAAACAGAATTATAGAGAATAATGGCTACAGAGAATATACATACGTGGGGAATCGTTCGCAAGCGCGTCCTGGACCAGTCCTCAGCTATCAGGGAGAAAGCCTTCAGAGTCTTGTGTCCGGCCAGGCAACAGTGGTCTTTTTATACACAACATGCATACACAATACAATGGTCACTGTAACCTCATTGTTCATTGGACACAGGGGTGTGTCCCTACATTACAGCAAAGGTCATAGGTGGATTTGAACAGGTAGGCGATGTCCTTTCCCAACTGCTCCGGTGGGAGGTATCCTCTGGATTCCCGCCGCATGTGTAATTTACAGCAAATACAGTTAATGTTCATAATCTACTTCTGTACATAACTATACGCAGGAGCAAGCGATCTTTTCCTAACTAACACCGGAATGTTACCCTTAAAATACCCTACAGCTGGATACTAGACATCACCTTACAACCTTTATCTGACCCTTCCTATCATGCAAAGACGAATCCCTCCGTCCAGGAACTGTTTAAACTAATATTACTCGCTGTCATGGTCTAGGGGAACTACATCTACAAAATGCACTATTCGGGTTAAATATGCTATGTTTTAATAGCACGCTACATGCTCACAAACTCCGCCGTAAATACACATATCATGCGCACGAGTCGCCGGAGCGTCTCTTACGCAACTTGCGGATATGTGTACGCATGGGGGACCAGGTGCACGAGCAGCGTGCATGTGCATGAGGGGTTAGAACAAAGGATATGTATAACAATATTTTTCGACTTTGACAGGAAGTATATATAGTGCCTAACCCGGAAGTACTACAGACTCCGGGACCGGCACTGAACACTTATACAAATATCAATCTGCTCAATGTGTCTAAAACAACTTACTTCCGCAGAAGGGAAGCCTGCCTCAGATGGATCTCTTACAGCTAGCATGGGGCTTGTGCAGGTGCTGAAGCTAATGATGGTGGCAGCAGCTGCGCTTGAAAAAACAATGGTCAAAGCGGCTTGTAGCATTTCATCCAGCATACGCACTGTGGCTCAGACGCATGTGCAGGAGGAAAACATTGTGCAATGTGGGTACAATAGCTGCTTTGCGACCGTACCTGAATGAGCCTCCGTGATTGTAAAAATGACCGAACCGGCACCAAAATCGCAACACAATGCACAAAATCAATGCATTTGTTTTAAAAATCGTGTTTGCATTGGTAAACCATTCTGGGTAGCACAATCTCAGTCAGGATGCTTATAAAAGGCCACCAATCAGCTGCAGCACTCTTTCTGCTGACCAGCATGGCTATGGCAGGATATTGAGTCCTGCGGACTGAACAAACGCCATCAATGCACATCTTTTGGCATTTTTGGGGTGTTTTTAGAACAGCGTGGCATAAGTGGAATCAGACCAATCGGAATATGTTTGTGATTTTCACAGATTTAGGACCTTGTTCAGTAAGGATCGCAGTATCTGGTAAAAAGCAGTTACTGCGATCAAATAGTTGCCGCCCAGAAATAAAGAAAAACGCCCATTGCAGAAATTGTGAATGCATCGCAATATGCGTTCTGACAGTAAAACCATACGCAATTACCAGAACATTGAAGATTTTGCCCACCTGTGCCAGGCTGGATTGTCCACAATTTTGGCAATGCAAGAGGCTGGAAGTGATCCTCGGAGGCCCGTCTTAAAGACGCCTGGGCACACCTGCATTTTTTCAGGCACACCTAGAAAATGGCAAGTTTCCTCCCAGATTTGCCGGATTCCTGTCAGTCAAAAAGCGGCTGCATTGCGTTTACGATCTGTATGCAATTTCTGTCGCTATTTCCCATCGCGCATGAACAGTCGTTTGATAATCGGCCGGATTGCAAATCTCACGGCCCTTACTCCGATTTTTCGGATATGACCATTACTCCAATTTTTCTTAATTTTGTCCTTAATTGAGGTTATCACTCATACACTAACAGTAACAACAGTGGAAATTGGGTTCATACAAAGCCTTATACCCTAAAGATCAATAGGGAAACCCTACAATAAAAATCTATACATATAATAAAACTGGAAGGCAGGGCCGCCTTTTCATATGGGCTCAATGGGCACTTGGCCAAGGGCCCCAGGACCCTAGGCTGATAGCTGAGGGTCCCTTCTTTCAAGGGGTACCAGATTTTTCAAAATTGGACCAGAGAAACCGGAGATATCTGACATTAAAACAGTGGTCACCCTCTGACACTGTTAAGTGCTCTTCCCAACCAGATAACTTGGGTTATGTCTGACTTAAGAGTTTTTCTGAGGGCATACTCTAAAAGCTGGGACTCTCCCCTTTCGATGGACACTGGCAGCTTCCCTCTACTATGCCCAGAACCAGAGATATCAGCCTTCCAGCAGCTGGTCCCTGCTCCATCTCCACACGCCTGGTATACAGTTTTATATTTTTTGTTGGTGGATTGCTCTGGCTACTGAACTCTGATCCCCAAGTCTCCAGTACCTCCTGAAAGGTGGGACTCTCCAGTGTTCTACTCCATAAAAGCTAAGAAATCTATTTCCAGGAACTGGAGATATCTGCAATCAAGCAAGCTGTCGTTCCACCAAAAATGATGAATATTAAGCCCACTCCACTATCCACCCCTGCCCTGTGTATTAAACCCTGCCATACCACCATGTACAGTAAGTCATGTACCGGGGCCCCTTCATTCAGCCCAATGCCCCTGCTGCAGTTCAGTGTTCTCCCTCCCACCCCATCTCCCACCATCTGTGCAGTAAAAGAATAATTAGCAGAAATTACTGCTCCAGGTCCTACATGCTGAGCAGAAGATAGAACACCCCCTACAATCCCCGAAACATCAAAGCTGCCGCTGAAAGCACCTCCCACCCCTACCGCTGCAGGGTGGGTAGGGGCCCCAGTGCATTGCTTTGCCCAGGGTCCAACACTGCTGTTAAGACGGTCCTGTGTAAGGGTTGTGCATGTACATAGACATTTGTTGTTGTTTTTTTTTTCTTTATTTTTTATTATACTTCTAGGGACTGTTTATGGACCATCAAGAACAAAAAAAAATGAAATTTTCATCTGTCTCTGTCTGTACAATCTACTGTATGAATTTGGATCGCGTTTTTATAATTGTATAGCTTAGTGACCTAGAAAGAGACTGAGGTATATATAATCTAGATCTGACATCAGGCAGAGAGGAGCAATAAAGGAAAAAACAGACGCTTGACACTTGGCGCGTGGAGTGTGCAGGCTCCTCAAGTACAAAATGACTATACAGTTTAGTTAGTTCAGCTGGACTTCCAGCGTACAGCACTGCACTGACAGTTGGTGTTCCGGTCATGCTACTGCGGAACTTGACTCTGCCCAAGTTATGCAACAGAACCCGACTTAAAGTGACTGCTCTGCAGAGGAACCTAATTGAGGCAGAGATTCTAACGGGATGTGGTGCAGGTGGGAATGTGTTTGTACCACGTATACCCCTTATCCCCATCAATGTTTCTTTTCAGTCCAAGTCCCTGCAGTTCCTGTAAGTATCTGTTCCACTATGATGATCAACAAGTTACATGGGCAAACACTCAGGGCTGCAGACGTAGATCTTAGGATCAGCTGCTACACCCATGGGAATTTTTACATGGCTTGCTCACTTGTTAGTAGCCCCAAGCATCTTTTTGTGTTAGTCCCTGAAGAAAAACAGCAAATATTGGTTACAAAGGAATTTTGGGATTAATCTGTACAATATAAAAGATACATCACAATATTAGATGATACTACTGTCTTGGTAAATCAGTTTCGCAAACGCTAGTAATACTGTAAATAATATTCTCATCTGTCATGTAAAAGACAACAGGGGCCTTAAACCAGAAATAACCAGTCTTGGTCAGTCTGGTGGGGTGTGTGACGTCATGCTGTGATGTCACAATGACAACTGCTTATATCAGGGCAGTGCTGTGCTGTCTCTTGCATATGCCTACTCAGGCCTGGGACGGCATAGCACACCGGCAGAGGGTGAGTGACTGGACAAAGATAAGAGCAGCTTAGTGTGAAGCGTCGGCAGACTTTTAGCATGACTACTATAATATATGACTTATGACCTTGGGGATAGCATAGTATTGGATAAAAACTAAATCTCACACCTACTGGGATAGTGTCGTTACTTAACAACCAGAAGCGGCTGCAAATGGGTCATTGGAGATATTTGAAGAGCGCTGTCTAGATGGGCCTATATTGTCCCTAATTAAATACTTTATGTGCGGCTACACCTATGACATCTCCTTGGAGTTGTTTGTGAGCCTTTACTATCTCTCTGTCTGCCTAAATCCCAGTATGTCAGTATTGCAGGCTGATCCATTGTTATTAATGTGCAGAGGTGTAAGAGAAGTATATTGTGCTTTGATCATTACTTTTGTTTTTATCCAATACTATATACAGATGTAGCCACGCTGATCATGGCTACATCGGAGGTAAGCGTGCACCCTCGACGCGGCTATGCGCACCTGTGCCTAGCCGCACCGAGCTGTGGCATTTGCCGCTCCCATTCATGCAAAGTGGGCGCACACATGTCCAGACGTACGCAGCACGGTCGCCTTAACAAAATGCAAATGCGGTATGATGTAGCCACGACGAGATTGGCTCCATCTGTACAGTTGTAACTCCCTGTGAGCATCAGAGACGAGTGCTATGGTGGTTATGACTGTCCCCCTTCCCCCATCTCTTGCTCTCTTTTTTCACTCTCTCACCATCGACTGTAGGTGCGTTGTTCACGGCCGGGTAACAGGTCAAAATAGAAGATTTGAGGCGACAGAAGGGATGACTGGGTTATGCAAGGTTAGTGGGTGGGCGGGTGGTCTGGGCAAACTCTGCATAGTCTCTTAATGCCTAGAGGGACGGGCAGTCCTTCAGCCATGGGTCCCCATAGGTTTCCTCCACAAGGGGGTTTTTCCTCTCCTGAGTGCTGAAGGATGGCTCTTCGTGAGTCATGAGGCTTCTGCCATCTTGTTCCTCTTATAGGACAAGTTTGTAAGATTACTGGACCAATCTTAGTCCGAAATTCCATATTTTATAATGCAGAGTAAATAATAATAATTCTAAAACAATAATAATCAGCAGAAGAAGAAGAAGAAGAAGAAGAAGAAGAAGAAGAAGAAGAAAAGGAAAAATAGGCTAGATTTTACTTAAAATAAAATTGGACGTTTATTTTTTAAATATATTTTGCTTGCAGAAGTTGTCTTTATTTGTATTAATAAATCCTCTCAAAAGGTGAAGAAATTACACATATTTGGGGAGACAAAAATATTAGGAGAGTTTAGAACCATGCATTGTTTATTCTACACAAGAGAGTACCATGCGAGGCAGCCATGTTGAGCGCACTACATACAGGGCCGGTTCTTGGCCTTGTGGGGCCCCGGGCAAAAAAATAGGGGCGTGGCTTCAAATGGGGGCGTGGTCATGACGCTGAAAGAAAAAATTAAATAATAAAAAAGTATACTTACCATCCCCGTTCCTGATCCAGACCGCTGCAGACCCCCTCCGCCGGCGGCGCCGCTCTTCTCCTCTCCTCTCTTCGATCTATGGGAGAGACGTTATTACGTCTCTCCCATAGAACAGCATAGACACTAGAGGTCAATTATGACCCCTAGTGTCTGTGCCACTATGCTGTGCGGTGCGCGATGACGTCATCGCGCATCGCACAGCAAAGGTCCTCTACATGAAGGGAAACTAGACCGTAGTGTCTAGTTTCCCTTCATGGAGAGGACCTTTGCTGTGCGGTGCGCGATGACGTTATCGCGCACCGCACAACTAAGGTCCTCTCAATGAAGGGAAACTAGACGCTACGCGTCTGGTTCCCTTCAAAGCGGGGGGGCACAGCAGGGCACTGCGGGGGGGCACAGTGGCGGATCTTGCCCTGGTGCGGCGCCCTCCGGATGGCGCCGGCGCCCTCCGGAAGGCGGCGCCCCGGGCAAAAGTACTGCTTGCCCGTGGCAAGAACCGCCACTGACTACATAGGTTACACTGTGCGATTAGCAAAACATGGCAGTAAGGCATACAAGGGTAAAATGAAAAACAACTAACAGGACACCTAGTTCTACAGCTTACACAGTAAGGAAAATGGTCTTACTCTGTAATTGCTTTTAGATACATTTCTCTTTTATAACGATTTTAAAGTGAGCTGAGGGGAAAATAACAAAAGAGGGCCCAGTTATATTTTGAAATAATTTACAAAAAAAATAATAATAATAATCTGACAAAATAAAAAAATAAAAAAAGTTATATTAATTCTCTAACACTCCGAAGATGATAAGCTCATACTGTGAAATGAATAAAATATTTATATGAAGCCAACATGAATCACTGGATCAGGAGCGATGTGATAACTTTGGGATGTGGTAAGGGTTCCAATGACACAGACTTTGTTTCAGTGAAAAATAGAGAAAACGAGTTTTATGGTAAGAACTTACCTTTGTTAAAACTCTTTCTGTGAGGTACACTGGGCTCCACAAGTCTGGACAATGGGGTGTAGAGTAGGATCTTGATCCGAGGCACCAACAGACTCAAAGCTTTGACTGTTCCCAGAATGCACAGCGCCGCCTCCTATATCACCCCGCCTCCCAGCACAGGAGCTCAGTTTTAGTTAACCAGCCCAATGCAGTAGCAGGAAGAGAGACGACAATGGTTAGTAGCCACATACACCACACTCTCACGACAAGAGAAGTGTCAGCGGCTAATGCCATATCAACCCAAAGAAGCTAAGTGCGCCAGGGTGGGCGCCTTGTGAAGCCCAGTGTACCTCGCAGAAAGAGTTTTAACAAAGGTAAGTTCTTACCATAAAACTCGTTTTCTGCTGCGGGCTCCACTGGGCTCCACAAGTCTGGACAATGGGGATGTCCTAAAGCAGTTCCTTATGGGAGGGGACGCACTGTAGCGAGCACAAGAACCCGGCGTCCAAAGGAAGCATCCTGGGAAGCGGCAGTATCGAAGGCATAGAACCTTATGAACGTGTTCACTGAGGACCACGTAGCCGCCTTGCACAATTGATCAAGGGTCGCACCACGGTGGGCCGCCCAAGAAGGTCCAACAGACCGAGTAGAATGGGCCGTAATGTGAGCAGGGGCTGACAGACCAGCCTTCACATAAGCATGTGCAATCACCATTCTAATCCATCTGGCCAGGGTCTGCTTGTGAGCAGGCCAGCCACGTTTGTGAAATCCAAACAAAACAAAGAGAGAATCAGATTTTCGAATAGGAGCAGTTCTCTTCACATAGATACGGAGAGCCCGTACCACTTTCAAAGACCGCTCTTTGGGAGACAAATCAGGAGAGACAAAGGCTGGAACCACAATCTCCTGATTAAGGTGGAACGAAGAAACCACCTTAGGTAAATATCCGAGACGAGTCCTAAGAACCGCCCGGTCACGGTGAAAAATCAGATATGGGGAACTACAAGACAAGGCACCCAGATCCGACACTCTTCTAGCAGAGGCAATAGCCAGCAAGAACACCACCTTAAGGGAAAGCCACTTAAGGTCAGCTGAACCAAGAGGTTCGAATGGAGGCTCCTGCAATGCCTCCAAAACCACCGACAAGTCCTAAGGAGCCACAGGCGGGACATAGGGAGGTTGGATACGCAACACACCCTAAGTAAAGCTATGCACATCAGGTAAGGTCGCAATTTTTATCTGAAACCACACCGACAAGGCAGAAATATGAACCTTGAGGAAGGCCAGACGCAGGCCTAAATCTAGGCCCTGCTGCAGAAAAGCCAAAAGTTTGGCTGTACTAAACTTGGAAGCGTCATAATTGTTAGATGCACACCAAACAAAGTATGAATGCCAGACCCTATGGTAAATCCGAGCAGAAGCCGGTTTCCGGGCCCGCTACATAGTTTTAATGACCTCTTCAGAAAAACCCTTGGCCCTCAAGACGGAAGCTTCAAGAGCCACGCCGTCAAAGATAGCCGGGCTAGGTCCTGGTAGACACAAGGGCCCTGAATGAGGAGGTCTGGGCGTTGTGGAAGTAGAAGTGGATGCTCTGATGACAGGCCTTGCAGGTCTGAGAACCAGTGCCGTCTGGGCCACGCCAGAGCTATGAGAAGCAGATTTCCTTTTTCTTGCTTGAACTTCTGAACTACCCTGGGCAGGAGTGACACCAGAGGGAACACGTACGGCAGCCGAAACCTTCACGGCACCGCCAGCGCATCCACGAATGCTGCTTGAGGATCCCTTGTACTTGCTCCGAAGACCGGAACCTTGTGATTGTGTCGAGACGCCATCAGATCCACATCTGGAAGACCCCACCTTTCCATGAGGAGTTGAAACACATCTGGATGGAGGCCCCACTCGCCGGCATGCACGTCCTGATGACTGAGAAAATCCGCTTCCCAATTCAGGACTCCCGAAATGAATATTGCCGATATTGCCGGTAGATGGCGTTCTGCCCACTGTAGAATCCGTGAGGCTTCCTTCATTGTCAAACGGCCTCGAGTGCCGCCTTGATGATTTACGAAAGCCACTGTGGTGGTGTTGACCGACTGTACTTGAACAGGACGGTTCTGAATTAAATGCTGGGCTAGGTTCAACGCATTGAAGACCGCCCGCAACTCCAAAATGTTGATCGAGAGGAGAGATTCCTCCTTGGTCCACCAACCCTGTAAGGAGTGCTGCCCCATCACCGCGCCCCAACCTCTTAAACTGGCATCTGTCGTCAACAGGACCCAGTTGGATATCCAGAAGGGACGGCCCCTGCACTATTGTTGGTCCTGGAGCCACCAGAGCAGCGACAGACAGACCTCCGGAGTCAATGAGATCATTTGAGACCTGATCCGGTGAGGCAGGCCATCCCACTTGGCTAAAATCAACTTCTGGAGGGGGCGAGAATGGAATTGAGCATACTCCACCATGTCGAATGCTGACACCATGAGGCCCAGCACCTGCATTGCCCAATGTACCAACACTTGCGGACAAGAAAGGAAGCAACGAATCCTGTCCTGAAGCTTCAGGACTTTCTCCTGATACAAGAACAACCTCTGGTTGTGAGTGTCCAACAGCGCTCCCAGGTGCACCATGCTCTGAGCAGGGACCAAGGAAGATTTCTTCCAGTTGATGAGCCACCCTTGGGCTTTTAGAAACCGGACCATCATATCCAGATGACACAGGAGAAGATCTGGGGAATTTACCAGGATTAACAAGTCGTCCATATACGGCAGTATCCTGACCCCTTGACGGCGGAGTACCACCGTCATCACCGCCATAACTTTGGTAAAGACTCGCGGAGCCGTTGTTAAACCAAAAGGTAACGCCCGAAACTGGTAATGAAGGTTGCCAATAGCAAACCTCGGGTATTGTTGATGTGACACTGCTATAGGAATATGCAGGTAAGCATCCTGTATGTCCAGGGAGACCATGTAGTCCCCAGGTTCCAAGGACAGAACTATAGAGCGAAGGGTTTCCATACGGAACTTAGAAAACTTCACAAACCTGTTCAATGCCTTGAGGTTGAGAATGGACCGGTAGAACCCATTCGGTTTCGGGACTAAAAACAGCGGAGAATAGTACCCCCTGGCCCCTCTGAGCAAGAGGCACCTGTACTACGACTCCTGTATCCAGGAGGGTCTGTACCATCGAGTGTAGAGTTTTTTGCCTTTGTCCGGTCCAAAGGGACGTCTGTCGCCCAAAATCGATGAGGGGGTCGGTTTTTGAAGGCAATGGCGTAACCTCGAGTGACGACTTCCCGTACCCAAGCATCTGAAGTGGTCTTCAACCATTCCTGGGTATACCCTAGAAGCCGGCCCCCCACCCTGGGATCCCCCAGGGGGAGGCTCGCCCCGTCATGCGACAGGCCTATCGGTCTTGGCAGCTGGCTGTCGGGCAGCCCAGGCTCTTTTGGGCTTCGGCTTACCAGGTTTGGAAGTGCGGGCCTGCTTAAGGTACGCCTGACCTTTTGCTTTACCTGAAGGACAAAAGGGGCAAAAGGACGTACCTTTAGCCTTCGACACAGAAGGAGCGGTATTAGGTAGACAGGCAGTTTTGGCAGTAGCCAAGTCAGCCACTATCTTATTTAAGTCCTCCCCAAACTGAATATCTCCCTTGAAATTGAGTACCTCCAGGGTTTTTAGTCCAGATCCACAGACCAGAATCTCAGCCACAATATCCGGCGAGCCAGGACTGACGTAGTAGAGGCCTTGGCTGCCAGGATACCGGCATCAGAAGCCGCCTCTTTAATATATCGAGAAGCTGTGACAATATATGACAAGTATTGTCTAGCATGGTCAGAGGAGATTTCAGCTTCTAACTCCAAGGCCCATGCTTCAATAGCCTCAGCAGCCCATGAAGCTGCAATAGTGGGCCTTTGTGCAGCACCCGTGAGGGTGTAAATCGCTTTTAGACAACCCTCCACACATTTATCCATAGGCTCTTTCAGAGACGTGACGGTAGTGACAGGTAGAGGAAACCACCATCCTAGCCACATGCGAGTCCACTGGAGGAGGTGTTTCCCAATGCTTAGACAGCTCTGGCGCGAGGGGATAGCGAGCCAGCATCTTTTTGAGGCACAAACTTCGTACCCGGATTTTCCCAGGGTTCCTGACGTATATACACTAGGTGATCAGAGTGAGGTAAAACCTGTTTAACCACCTTCTGATGCTTGAACCTATCTGGTTTCTCAGGAGGCACGGATGGCTCGGGATCATCCGTAATCTGCAGAATTAGCTTAATAGCCTCCACAAGGTCAGGAACATCCACATGTGAACTACCCTCCCCATCAGCCGCATCTGAGTCAGAACCCAGTGTCGTAACTAGACATTTTGGAGCTGTGTGCAAGACACACCATCGGCGCCCCCCCCCCCCCCCCCTGCATATTGAAAATTGGGCCAGTGCGCGCGTAAAAAATGTAGGGGCGTGGCTTCATGGGTAAGGGGCGTGGCCACAGAATAACACCAATTCGTATTATGCTGCACAGTAGCACCGCTTATATGTTTTACACCAGGTAGAGCCCACTTCTACACATTACGCCAGACAGAGTCCCCTTTTACGGTTGCTCTTCTGGATACATAGGCACCCAAATACATTTTAAAATATAACAAAATCATTTTTTTAATCTTACCTTTATCTTATTCTGTATAAGCTGGCTGGGCGCCGCCGTGCTCTGCCTGCAATTCATTATGGCTCCTCCCGTCGTCTTGATGTGCGGAAAGTGCAGCTGGGGACACATGAGGAGGACGCTGGGACAAGAGGAGGGGTGCTTGTTATTAGAGGTGAGCCAGGGACAGGAGGAGGTAGGAGACGGGGGACAAGAGAAGGAGCAGGGGTGCTGGAATTAAAGGTGGAGGGGAGGTGGCAGCCAGAAGACAGGAGGAGTAGTCTGGCACTAGCACATGTAGGAGGGGAGGTTTGAATATAAAAAAAAAACCCTGAATGGACTGATCCCCCTGTAATGCATAGTAGAAGGGGGTGGGGCACTATCATTAGCTTTGCCCATCCCGCATCCCCCCAATTTGCTCCATTATGTGGTGGCGGAGCATACGGATAAGAGTTGCCCAGCCCCATGAGTAAACTTGGTTTAACCTGTTCCTGAATGAAAATTAAGTGTGTGTGTATGTATGTGTTAAATATATAACATACCTGTATACAGTATGTGCTTACTAGAGATATATGGTAAATATATTTATATAAAATGTGTGTCCAGTATGTTATGATTAACACATATATACACACTTAATTTTTATTCAGAAGCAGGTTAAGCTCAGACATATATGTATATATATATATATATATATATATACATACTTGCAGCATATTTATTTATGCTACATATATATATATATATATATATATATATATATCATGAATTAATATGCTGCAAGTGCCACACCATTGAATAAAATATGTTATTTACAGTTTTTTTTCAAAGTGAGGGCATATATATCCCGCTGTATAACTACTGTGTTTTCTGAGGTGGGAGCCTGGGGACAAGAGGAGGCAGGTGCCAGGGACAGGAGGAGAGTAGTCTGGGACTACACAAGGAGGGGTGCTGGGTATTAGAGGAGTCGGGGGAGCCGGCGGATTAAATTCAAAGAGCCGGGGACTGCTGGGGAGAGATGCGCCGCGGTGCTGTCAGGTCCTCATTCGCGGCAGGCACCTGGCCATTTCAGATCTTGAATGCGCCTGGACGAAATGATCTTAGAAAGCAGAGGGGGGGGGGGGGGGGGGCACAGGTCTTCACTGACAGTACATGCACACTCACAGGCATGCCGCACTTCCTCTGCAGCTCTCAGCACTGCTGAAAATGGGACCGGCCAGGGGGCATCTGTCATCCTGCCCAGTCCGCCTCTGCTTGTATGGTGGGTGTGCTCAGCAGCAGAGAAGCTGAGTGCATACCACTACATACAAGCGCTGCAGCGGCGGGAGGCAGGAAGTTAGGGAGAGAGAGTGCGAGCAGCTGGCCGTGCGGGTGGTGCTGCCAGATGGTGCGCCCACAGTGCAGTTGCGCTGTGTGCAATGCCCCTCTGGCACACACCTAGTTACGGCCCTGTCAGAACCTGTGGGGTCAGTGTAAGTGCCGTCCTCATCAGACAAGGTGTCAGTGACAGCAGTGGATTGTGAGGAGACGAGCGCTCGCTTAGAGGACCTCTTGGACTTAGGCGAGCGTTGGTCAGACTTTTTAGTAGTCAAGGACTGGTTCAACTTCTTCAATTGAGCAGATAAATCCTTCGCCCATGGCGGGTTAGCTGCAGGGACCACATACGGTTGTACCGGCATTGGGGGTCCCATAGGGGGTGTTAGTTTATGAACTAGCGTATGCAGAAGCGTGGAAAAAGCGGCCCACGGTGGGTCAGTATGTGCCCCCGTTGCCACAGTCCCACTGGGGGGCAAGGAGCCCCCAGAACCAGAGCCCACAGCTGCTATAATCTCCTCATATGTGCCTGTGGCTTCAGCAACACCGGCAGTGTGTTCAGCCCCAGAACCGTTACCCTCAGAAGCAGACATGATATAACTTGCAGTATGAGGTAACACAGTAACAGCAGCACAATATCCTAAACCCAAACCCCTGCGTAGTGTAGTCAGCACTAGCAGAGATAAAGGAGATATATGGTGACCAAATCACAGAGAAAAATACGTAATACAGTATATCTTTGTGAAAATCCTATACTATTAGAGGACACCTGACGCACCAAGCCCCCTCAGGTTATAGAATATAGGGATAGCAGGTTGAGTGAAAGACACGAGATGGACAACACTCAGCTATCAAATGCACACACAGAAGGTAACAGTTTGTACAATGCAGAGGTTATTTTACTGACAATAATACTGCACTGGACTAGCTTACACAGCTATATAACAGTAGATATAACAGTACACAGTAATAACTGGATGTATATCACAGGGTAATTGTACTATAAAACCCCGACTAAATGCACTCTTTCTTAACTATCACTGACTAAAAAGGCAGGTAGAATACTTAAGTGTCATGTAAAGGCACAGCGCTGACAACCAGGCGGCTTTACATAGGAGGATTTGCCCAAGCAGTCCCAGAAACAGTGAGCTGAGGAATAATGGCGCCGCAGACACTGACTGGGAGTGAGGAAAAATAAGAATTTACTTACCGATAATTCTATTTCTCGTAGTCCGTAGTGGATGCTGGGAACTCCGTAAGGACCATGGGGAATAGCGGCTCTGCAGGAGACTGGGCACAAAAGTAAAGCTTTAGGACTACCTGGTGTGCACTGGCTCCTCCCCCTATGACCCTCCTCCAAGCCTCAGTTAGGATACTGTGCCCGGACGAGCGTACACAATAAGGAAGGATTTTGAATCCCGGGTAAGACTCATACCAGCCACACCAATCACACCGTACAACTTGTGATCTGAACCCAGTTAACAGCATGATAACAGAGGAGCCTCTGGAAAGATGGCTCACAACAACAATAACCCGATTTAGTTAACAATAACTATGTACAAGTATTGCAGACAATCCGCACTTGGGATGGGCGCCCAGCATCCACTACGGACTACGAGAAATAGAATTATCGGTAAGTAAATTCTTATTTTCTCTGACGTCCTAGTGGATGCTGGGAACTCCGTAAGGACCATGGGGATTATACCAAAGCTCCCAAACGGACGGGAGAGTGCGGATGACTCTGCAGCACCGAATGAGAGAACTCCAGGTCCTCCTCAGCCAGAGTATCAAATTTGTAGAATTTAGCAAACGTGTTTGCCCCTGACCAAGTAGCTGCTCGGCAAAGTTGTAAAGCCGAGACCCCTCGGGCAGCCGCCCAAGATGAGCCCCCTTCCTTGTGGAATGGGCTTTTACAGATTTTGGCTGTGGCAGGCCTGCCACAGAATGTGCAAGCTGAATTGTACTATAAATCCAACGAGCAATAGTCTGCTTAGAAGCAGGAGCACCCAGCTTGTTGGGTGCATACAGGATAAACAGGGAGTCAGATTTTCTGACTCCAGCCGTCCTGGAAACATATATTTTCAGGGCCCTGACAACGTCCAGCAACTT
Source organism: Pseudophryne corroboree (assembly GCF_028390025.1). Taxonomy (NCBI): domain Eukaryota; kingdom Metazoa; phylum Chordata; class Amphibia; order Anura; family Myobatrachidae; genus Pseudophryne; species Pseudophryne corroboree. Next base: position 736,619,250 of record NC_086448.1, on the reverse strand, counting down.
GGAGTCCTCCAAGTCCCTAGTAGCCGCAGGTACCACAATAGGCTGGTTCAGGTGAAACGCTGAAACCACCTTAGGGAGAAATTGTGGATGAGTCCTCAATTCTGCCCTGTCCGTATGAAAAATCAGGTAAGGGCTTTTATAAGATAAAGCCGCCAATTAATTCTGACACGCGCCTGGCCGAAGCCAGGGCCAACAGCATGACCACTTTCCATGTGAGATATTTCAAATCCACAGATTTAAGCGGTTCAAACCAATGTGATTTTAGGAACCCCAAAACTACATTGAGATCCCAAGGTGCCACTGGAGGCACAAAAGGAGGCTGTATATGCAGCACCCCCTTGACAACGTCTGAACTTCAGGAACTGAAGCCTGTTCTTTCTGGAAGAAAATCGACAGGGCCGAAATCTGAACCTTAATGGATCCTAATTTTAGGCCCATAGACACTCCTGTTTGCAGGAAATGCAGGAATCGACCCAGTTGAAATTCCTCCGTTGGGGCCTTCCTGGCCTCGCACCACGCAACATATTTCCGCCAAATGCGGTGATAATGCTTTGCGGTCACATCCTTCCTGGCTTTGATCAGGGTAGGAATGACTTCTTCCGGAATGCCTTTTTCCTTCAGGATCCGGCGTTCAACCGCCATGCCGTCAAACGCAGCCGCGGTAAGTCTTGGAACACACAGGGTCCTTGCTGGAGCAAGTCCCTTCTTAGAGGTAGAGGCCACGGGTCCTCTGTGAGCATCTCTTGAAGTTCCGGGTACCAAGTCCTTCTTGGCCAATCCGGAGCCACGAGTATAGTTCTTACTCCTCTCCGTCTTATAATTCTCAGTACCTTGGGTATGAGAGGTAGAGGAGGGAAACACATACACTGACTGGTACACCCATGGTGTTACCAGAGCGTCCACAGCTATTGCCTGAGGGTCCCTTGACCTGGCGCAATACCTGTCCAATTTTTTGTTGAGGCGGGACGCCATCATGTCCACCTTTGGTTTTTTCCAACGGTTTACAATCATGTGGAAGACTTCTGGGTGAAGTCCCCACTCTCCCGGGTGGAGGTCGTGCCTGCTGAGGAAGTCTGCTTTCCAGTTGTCCACTCCCGGAATGAACACTGCTGACAGTGCTATCACATGATTTTCCGCCCAGCGAAGAATCCTTGCAGCTTCTGCCATTGCCCTCCTGCTTCTTGTGCCGCCCTGTCTGTTCACGTGGGCGACTGCCGTGATGTTGTCCGACTGGATCAGCACCGGCTGACCTTGAAGCAGAGGTCTTGATTGGCTTAGGGCATTGTAAATGGCCCTCAGCTCCAGGATATTTATGTGAAGTGATGTCTCCAGGCTTGACCACAAGCCCTGGAAATTTCTTCCTTGTGTGACTGCTCCCCAGCCTCGCAGGCTGGCATCCGTGGTCACCAGGACCCAGTCCTGAATGCCGAATCTGCGGCCCTCTAGAAGATGAGCACTCTGCAACCACCACAGGAGAGACACCCTTGTCTTTGGTGACAGGGTTATCCGCTGATGCATCTGAAGATGCGATCCGGACCATTTGTCCAGCAGGTTCCACTGGAAAGTTCTTGCGTGGAATCTGCCGAAAGGGATTGCTTCGTAGGAAGCCACCATTTTTCCCAGGACCCTTGTGCATTGATGCACTGACACTTTTCCTGGTTTTAGGAGGTTTCTGACTAGTTCAGATAACTCCCTGGCTTTCTCCTCCGGGAGAAACACCTTTTTCTGGACTGTGTCCAGGATCATCCCTAGGAATAGAAGACGTGTCGTCGGGATCAGCTGCGATTTTGGAATATTGAGAATCCAACCGTGCTGCCGCAACACTACTTGAGATAGTGCTACCCCGACTACCAATTGTTCCCTGGATCTTGCCCTTATCAAGAGATCGTCCAAGTACGGGATAACTAAAACTCCCTTCCTTCGAAGGAGTATCATCATTTCGGCCATTACCTTGGTAAAGACCCGGGGTGCCGTGGACAAACCAAACGGCAGCGTCTGAAACTGATAGTGACAGTTCTGTACCACAAACCTGAGGTATCCTTGGTGAGAAGGGTAAATTGGGACATGGAGGTAAGCCTCCTTGATGTCCAAAGACACCATATAATCCCCTTCTTCCAAGTTCGCAATCACCGCTCTGAGTGACTCCATCTTGAATTTGAACCTGTGTATGTAAGTGTTCAAGGATTTCAGATTTAAAATAGGTCTCACCGAGCCGTCCGGCTTCGGTACCACAAACAGCGTGGAATAATACCCCTGTCCCTGTTGCAGGAGGGGTATCTTGATTATCACCTGCTGGGAATACAGCTTGTGAATGGCTTCCAATACCGCCTCCCTGTCGGAGGGAGACGTCGGTAAAGCAGACTTTAGGGGAGTGCCTGAGTCCGCTTGTAAAGCCCCAGCGTCATGCTGAGGACTTGGCAGAAACGGGAGAGGGCTTCTGTTCCTGGGAACTGGCTGTTTGCTGCAGCCTTTTTCCTCTCCCTCTGCCACGGGGCAGAAATGAGGAGCCTTTTGCCCGCTTGCCCTTATGGGGCCGAAAGGACTGCGCCTGATAATACGGCGTCTTCTTATGTTGAGAGGCTACCTGGGGTAAAAATGTGGATTTCCCAGCAGTTGCCGTGGCCACCAGGTCTGATAGACCTACCCCAAATAACGCCTCCCCTTTGTAAGGCAATACTTCCATATGCCTTTTGGAATCAGCATCACCTGACCACTGCCTCGTCCATAACCCTCTTCTGGCAGAAATGGACAGCGCACTTACTCTTGATGCCAGTCGGCAAATATCCCTCTGTGCATCCCGCATATATAGAAATGCATCTTTCAAATGCTCTATAGTCAGTAATATACTGTCCCTATCCAGGGTATCAATATTGTCAGTCAGGGAATCCGACCAAGCCACCCCAGCACTGCACATCCAGGCTGAGGCGATTGCTGGTCGCAGTATAACACCCGTGTGAGTGTATATACATTTTAGGATATTCTCCTGCTTTCTGTCAGCAGGTTCCTTAAGGGCGGCCCTATCAGGAGACGGTAGTGCCACCTGTTTTGACAAACGTGTGAGCGCTTTATCCACCTTAGGGGGTGTTTCCCAACGTGCCCTATCCTCTGGCGGGAAGGGGTATGATGCTAATAACCTTTTAGGAATTATCAGTTTTTTATCGGGGGAAACCCACGCTTCATCACACACTTCATTTAATTCCTCAGATGCAGGAAAAACTACAGGCAGTTTTTTTCTCACCAAACATAATACCCTTTTTAGTGGTACTTGTATTATCAGAAATATGTAAAACATTTTTCATAGCATCAATCATGTAACGTGTGGCCCTACTGGAAGTCACATTCGTCTCTTCATCGTCGACACTGGAGTCAGTATCCGTGTCGGCGTCTGTATCTGCCATCTGAGGTAACGGGCGTTTTAGAGCCCCTGATGGCTTTTGAGACGCCTAGACAGGCACGAGCTGAGTAGCCGGCTGTCCCATGTCATCAACCGTCTTTTGTAAAGAGCTGACACTGTCACGTAATTCCTTCCATAAGCTCAGCCACTCAGGTGTCGACTCCCTAGGGGGTGACATCTCCATTACAGGCAATTGCTCCGCCTCCACACCATTTTCCTCCTCATACATGTCGACACAATCGTACCGACACACAGCATACACACAGGGAATGCTCTGATAGAGGACAGGACCCCACTAGCCCTTTGGGGAGACAGAGGGAGAGTATGCCAGCACACACCAGAGCGCTATATATATATACAGGGATAACCTTATAGAAGTGTTTTTCCCCTTATAGCTGCTGTTTTATTTATACTGCGCCTAATTAGTGCCCCCCTCTCTTGTTTTACCCTTTTCTGTAGTGCAGGACTGCAGGGGAGAGTCAGGGAGACGTCCTTCCAGCGAAGCTGTGAGGGAAAATGGCGCCAGTGTGCTGAGGAGATAGGCTCCGCCCCCTTCTCGGCTGACTTTTCTCCCGCTTTTTGCTGTATTCTGGCAGGGGTTAAAATACATCCATATAGCCCTGGGGGTTATATGTGATGTATTTTCGCCAGCCAAGGTGTTTCTATTGCTGCTCAGGGCGCCCCCCCCCCAGCGCCCTGCACCCTCAGTGACCGGAGTGTGAAGTGTGCCTGAGGAGCAATGGCGCACAGCTGCAGTGCTGTGCGCTACCTTGGTGAAGACTGATGTCTTCTGCCGCCGATTTTCCGGACCTCTTCTTGCTTCTGGCTATGTAAGGGGGCCGGCGGCGCGGCTCTGGGACCGGACTCCGAGGCTGGGCCTGTGTTCGGTCCCTCTGGAGCTAATGGTGTCCAGTAGCCAAGAAGCCCAAGCTGGCTGCAAGCAGGCAGGTTCGCTTCTTCTCCCCTTAGTCCCTCGATGCAGTGAGCCTGTTGCCAGCAGGTCTCACTGAAAATAAAAAACCTAAAACTAAACTTTTACTAAGAAACTCAGGAGAGCCTCCTAGAATGCACCCTTCTCGGCCGGGCACAAAAATCTAACTGAGGCTTGGAGGAGGGTCATAGGGGGAGGAGCCAGTGCACACCAGGTAGTCCTAAAGCTTTACTTTTGTACCCAGTCTCCTGCGGAGCCGCTATTCCCCATGGTCCTTACGGAGTTCCCAGCATCCACTAGGACGTCAGAGAAAGACAGATATGCAGCTCCAGAGCGGGAACATTTGCGGGAAATGGCGCGCTGGGGGAGGGGCTTCAGGTCTCAGCCTTATCCCCCTTGCTGGCAAAACCACCGGGTACTGTGGGCGATATAAGAAGTGGTTTAGAGAGAAAACCCAACCTGCGCCCATGCCCTGGTGATCTAGTGGGATCGCCTGTATCCACAGTGTCCACCGCCAGCGTGCGTGGCCCGCCTCCCACTGACCGCGCCGGATCGCGATAAAGACCGGGTCCCGCGAGCGGGACCCACTTACCCCCTCCCGAAGCGCGGCCACGCGATCCTGGAGAGCCCCAGCCGTGTGTCCCTAACATGAAGAAAACCGGAGCCTCCGCTGTAGGTACCCGGCAACCAGGGCTCGGGAGTGTACAGCGCCGCTGGGGAGAGCTGGAGCTGCAGCAGAGAATGTCACAAGACATTTACCACCGCTGCTGCCCATGAAGTCTTCACTTTTTACCTCATAAAAAGCTTTTCTCAGGGCTGCTTGGAGCAGCCCCTCTGTTAAGTGCCTGCTTACTGCAGCACCAACTGACAAACTGAGCTCATGTGCTGGGAGGCGGGGTGATATAGGAGGCGGCGCTGTGCATTCTGGGAAGCCAAAGCTTTGAGTCTGTTGGTGCCTCGGATCAAGATCCTACTCTACACCCATTGTCCAGACTTGTGGAGCCCAGTGTACCCCGCAGCAGAAATACAAGTGCTATGAGACCACCTAAATAAATGTTAATTACATTCTAAACAACTAGAGTGGAGATAATATCATACAGTTTTAATCTAATTTTCACTTAAAAACCAATATCAATAAAAAAATAAATAAATGCTGAACCAGCGCTGGGTGTGATCTGCGGTACAGAATATCTGACCGGCTTACTAGGACTTGACCAACAACTGACCTGCAGAGTCCTGAGAGCCGCGGCACATGACTGGACCAAAAAAGAAAACAGCGCTAAAGTCCTGGAACAGCAGAGGGCTTATTAGCTTCCTACAAACATTTATTCCCTAAGTCAGTGGTTCCCAAACTAGGTTGCCTCTAGTCTAGGCACTTGCAGGGGTGCCCCGGGATTGGAGGTCCAGGACCAATTCAAATTATTTATGGTCAATATAATAGGCAAAACCAGTGCATGGGGCTTCGCAAGCCTTACTGAAGGAGCCCGTATAAGAAAACAAATTGTCTAGTTTCAAAGAACAGAAGCTTCTCTTTGTATGAAAGTGTTTTACCAAGGTCATTGTAAGCAAACTCCTTTATAACGCAAAAGAAAACTAACCTGTATCTGTAACCTTGATATAGACCTTACTGCACCTCCTAAATCTGAACTTACTTTGACCACTTTATCTCTAGACCTGTCATTCGCCATTATAGTGGCCCATTATAATATCCATGCTGATATCCTATTGATATATGATACTATCCACAAAGATGTGTATTATACATTGTCCTACAGATTTATCAGTATGTGGTGCTCTGTTTAAAGAAATAGCTGATGTGAATGTAGATACAATATACTATTTTACACGTCTTGTCTGCTTCCTCACAGACCCAACTTTTTGACATTACGTTCACCATAAACTGGAAGGGTGACATGCATGGAGCTATCACCTTGCAAGTCATTACATGCGGACAAGTTCTGTATATATTATACATTTATAGAATACTGCAAGAAAATCGATTTGGACACAAATCCTCTTTATACCACACTCATGCACTAAACTTGAGAGCTTGCAGTGCCCTACTCAAGTGCAGTACCCTTTATTAAACAACACATTTCAATATGCTGCCATATCCAGGATTCAAACCTATAATCTGTTTCATTCCAGTCAAAAACCCTACTCATTGATCTACTTGATCCTGCAAATAAACTATGAGATTTCTAACAATATGAAGCTACTTGTACTTTGTAAAATAATAATCAACATTGCAGTTGAGTGCTACAATGTAGTGTGCAGCCACACATCCAATCCCTTGCAGCCACACACTACACCGATCTGCTCAGCTGCAATGCTGATAATTTTTTTCACAAAGTACAAGGTAAGCTGCAAATAGAATTATCTAGCTTAGAATTATGTAGCTTTCTATGCAAGGGCAGATAGCTCAATGAATATAGTGTATGAATGCAGTGCCAATAGCAATGGGTTTGAATCCTGAGTATGTCAGCATCTTGAAATGTAATAAAGGATAGTGTGACTGCATAACAAAGGGCTCTCAAGTTAAGTTCATGAATGTTGTATAGGTAGTAGCGACGGAAAGGGTGGGGGTAGGAGACGGGGGTTGGCCAGGAGTTGCTGGACTTCAAAAAGGAGGGAAGCTGCAAGCGAAAGTAATTAAAACAGATAATTTACAAGTGCCGCCAACAGCGCCCCCTACCGTGCAGCGCTATGTGCAGTGGCACACTCCACACACACGGTTACGTTACGGCTCTGGGAACAATCGATACTCATTATATGTAAGCATACATGTTAGCTTGATTTTCTGAGGCTATCCTGACACTTGGTCCATTAAGTTACTATTAAGAGCTACAAACACAAAGGGTGAGAAGACTAAAGATCCGATTATATGCATGGAGTGTATATTTTGAAGTAAGCTCTGATGTGAGCATCATAAGGATCACTATCTTCATGATCACGTGGTGACCGCTGATTCCACTATAGCCACAATAGAAATTCAATAGAAATTCTCAGTGACTTTTAGAAGATTGGGGCAGAGTGTTTTAAGAAAGGAGGGGACCCGCGTGCAGCCTTCGTCGCTTGCCACCTCCTCTCCGGCAGCTAGTAGACTCTGGCTTAAAGCCAGAGTCTACCTCGCATGCGCGGTCTCCGGGAACATGGCACCCTCGCCTTGTTCCCAGGGACACCTCCGGTGCGCATGCACAAATCACTCTGAAAAAGATGCGGCAGCCATTTTCCGGTGATTTGTGCCCGCACTGCATAGCCGCCACGACACTCTGGAGGGGTACGTATACTCCATGGGTGCAGTGTGTGCGGTGTGGGCCCCCCGGACCAAGGGTCCCGTGTGCACCACACACACTGCACCCATTATAGAAACGACTATGGATTGGGGCCATTTGGAAGCCTTTTCAGTTATACTCTCCTGTGGTTTGAACACTATTGGATTTTTGTTGTTTTAGGTTTTTTACATGTTTGGGGAGGATTATCTGGAGGTACACACCAGAAGAACCAAATGATGTAGAAGAACCGTGGGCCTTTGCAGTCCTTTTGAAAGAAATAGGACTAAGTATAAGTACTGTAACCCCTCAGTGGAGCACGTTATTTCATTTTTGTATATATTGTCCTATCAAAAACTCGCATATTAACAGATTACCTTTTTATAGGCGAGTTTGACAAAAGCACGCACAGATCAGTGAGATCCATGCATGCTTATGTCTGACAAAGATCTGAACAACAACACATATGCGATCCCCCCCCTCCCCCCCTACCCTCCATGTAGGTGGGAAAAATGATTGAGGTCCCCCTGTATTTTAACAACCAGCACCAGGTCCTTGGTCCGGTCTTGGTTTAAAAAATATGGGGGGAAAAAGACTTAGGGGTTGCCCGTATTTCTGAAAGCAGCATCGGGCTCCATGAGCCAGGTAGATAATGCCACAGCCAGGGGACACGCTTATATGGGCCCCGGCGGCCATAGCATTACCCCCCCAACTAGTCAGCCTAGGACCGTGTACCTTGGGGGAGAGGGGACACCCCAATAAAGCCCCCCCTCCATTGCACCCAAGGCCAGGGCTGAAACCCGAGGTTATCCTTGGCACCCGAAGGTGGTGGGTGCTGAATTGATAGCTTTCAAGTGTAAAAGTTAGAAATAATATTGTCTTTTACAGTAGGACTACAGGTCCCAGCAAGCCTCTCCACATGCTGGTACTTTGGAGAACCACAAGAACCTGCATGCGGGACACTAAAGGGCCCACTAGTACCTGTAGTCCTACTGTAAAAGAAATATAAAAAAAAGACAAGACACACACCCCGGCGAAAGTAAAATATTATTAAACACCCTTGCACACTCACATACATACTCACACATACTTACTTACATCCCCTGTAGCCATTCACGTCCTCTTGTCCAGTAGGAAAATAAGTACTCACCTATTCCAGCGTAGATCGGTCTTCTTTGTTTCAAAGTAGGCATTCCAGGGGTTAAAAAAAACGATCTAACCAGACCACGCGGATGTAGGAGACCTATATGTGTACATATAGGCCTCCCCTTTCCTGAATGCCGGCCTCCACGTGACTTCTGTCACTAGGAGAGCCGCCTGCCAATCAGGGAGCACCAAGCAGTGCCACTCCGCTGATTGGCTATGAGCTCCTGTGCTGTCAATCACGGCTTTCCCCATATGCTTCTATGGTGAGAAAAGCCCCATAGAAGTGTATAGTAGGAACCACAGCATTATGTGGTGTGAAGCGATAAGGATAGGGATGCCCTGTCCTGGGGTAGATGGGCACCTCCATCTACCCCAGGAGATGGCATCTCTATCCTTATCTCCTCTCACCACATGATGCTGCGGTTCCTACTAAACAGCAGCTAGGAAAACAGCACACCAGTCCAGGGTTTTCATGCAATCTAGCCATGTATTAGTGACAATATTAGTGCACAATAATAGAAAAGCAGTATGATATAAAATGAAAGCAGTGTACTAATCTCTGTAGTGAACATGTTCTGCTTGTTTTTTTGCAGAATACTCCAAGTACAGTACCTAAACACCCTGCAGCCAGATAAATCAAGCATGACAATGGCTTTAAATAAGCAGTGCTCTAGAATAAATCAGCTCTGGTCTAAAAGGCTGTCTAATAAAATGATAGGAACTGTGTAAGACAGCAGGCAAATATACAGATTACTACCCTTTCACTGAATAGAATAGGTGTGAGCAGGAGGGCGTAGCGGAGCAAAAATAGGATTTTGGTACTTACCAGGTAAATCCTTTTCTTTGAATCCATAGGGGGCACTGGAGTACTCTTGGGATATGGACGGCTTCCACCGGAAGAAGGCACTGAATAAATTAATTTTTGAGACTACTCCTCCCCTCCATATCCTCGAGCACTTCAGTGTTTTTTACTGAGCCGAACAGGATCGATAGAGAGATTGACCAAAGGAGAATTACATATAATCTCACGGACAACAATAAAGTTGACACAAAACGTAACAGACAACTAAACAGTTGACACCATAACTGATTAACCCTTGTTAAATTTAAACCAGTCGTAAAAGTGTGTTACCATAAGAACCACTGAACTTCCTAAAACAGGTAAACTGCTCTGGGTGGGCGTCCAGTGCCCCCTATGGATTCAAAGAAAAGGATTTACCTGGTAAGTACCAAAATCCTATTTTCTTTATCATCCACTAGGGGTCACTGGAGTACTCTTGGGATGTACCAAAGTTTCCTCCGTGGTGGGAGAGCTGTTTGGCACTTGTAACACTAAACGGCCAAAGCTAGATGCTGATGCCGCGAAAGTATCAAACTTGTAAAAGCGCACAAACGTGTGCACTGAAGACCAAGTAGCCGCACGGCAAAGCTGTGTCGTAGAAGCCCCACGACTCGCTGCCCATGACGTTCCCACAGAACGTGTGGAATGAGCTGTTACTGAAGTAGGTGGCTGTAACCTAGCATAAAGGTAAGCCTGACGTATGGTCAGTTTGATCCATCTGGATAAGGTTTGCTTAGAGGCTGGCCAACCCCTCTTAGCCGCATCATAGAGAACAAACAACGTATCCGTTTTACGCACAGTAGACGTTCGGGATACATAGATGCGCAATGCGCGAACCACATCCAACGTTCCAGAATCTCCTGTTAACACAGGAACTACTATTGGTTGATTGATGTGAAAAGACGACACTACCTTTGGTAGAAAAGCGGGATTCGTCCGAAGTTCCGCTCTGTCATCATGAAAAACTAAATACGGTGACTTGCACGACAAGGCACCCAGATCTGAAACACGCCTAGCCGAAGCTAAGGCTAAAAGAAAAATCGTTTTCCAAGTGAGAAATTTAATATCCACTTGTCGTAAAGGTTCAAAGTAATCGGACTGTAAGAAATCTAAAACCAGATTCAAGTCCCATGGTGCTGTAGGTGGAATGAAAGGAGGCTGTATCCTCTTTACACCCTGTAAAAACGTATGTATTGACGGCAACGAGGCCAATTTCCTTTGAAAGAAAATTGACAACGCAGATACCTGCACCTTTAGTGTGGAAAGACGTAGTCCTCCATCTAACCCCATCTGTAAAAATAACAAAAGACAGGATAAATTAAAAGATGATGTCGGAAATTTCCGAGCTTCACACCAACTTATATAAGTACGCCAGATTCTGTAATAATGAGCTGCCGTAACCGGCTTCCTAGCTCGTACCATGGTTGGTATAACAGACTCAGGAATGCCCTCTCTTCTTAAGATGGCCTTTTCAACAGCCACCCCGTCAAACGCAGCCGCGCTAAATCGGGGTAAAGGAACGGACCCTGTTGTAACAGGTCCGGACGTAGTGGGAGTGGCCACGGATCGTCTGCGAGTAACCCGAGGAGATCCGAGAACCAAGCCCTCCGAGGCCAATGAGGCGCTATTAGTATGACTGTGACGGACCCTCTCTTGATCCGTTTTAGCAACAGCGGGAGCAGCGGAAACGGTGGAAACAGATACACAAGGCTGTACGGCCACGTGGCTGTGAGAGCATCCACCGCCACTGCCCCTGGATCTCTTGTTCTGGACACATATCGTGACACCTGATGATTGTGGCGGGATGCCATCAGATCCACCTGAGGGTACCCCCACTTCTGGATCAACATCTGAAATACTTCTGGATTTAATGCCCACTCTCCTGGATGAAAATCCCGACGACTGAGAAAATCTGCCTCCCAGTTGTCCACTCCCGGAATGAACACTGCCGACAATATCACCTGGTGATATTCGGCCCATCTGAGGATCCGAGCTACTTCCCGCATTGCCATGCGGCTTCTCGTTCCTCCTTGTTTGTTTATGTATGCGACTGCCGTCGCATTGTCTGACTGCACCTGAACAGTCTGAAAACGAAACATGTACACTGCTTGTCTTAGAGCATTGTAAATCGCCCTGAGTTCCAGAACATTTATGGATAGCGATCTTTCGTGATTTGCCCAGAGGCCCTGGAGCCGATGACTCTGAACTACAGCTCCCCAACCTCTGAGACTTGCGTCTGTTGTCAGAATTATCCAATTCACGACGCCGAATCGTCTCCCTGCAGATAGATTGTGTATTTTTAACCACCAGAGAAGAGACACCCTGACTTGTGGCGACAATCTCACCCTGTGGTGCAACTGCAGATGTGATCCCGACCATTGCGCTAACACCTCCAGTTGAAACGGACGTGAGTGAAACCTTCCGAACTGAAGTGCTTCGAAAGCCGCCACCATTGTGCCTAAAAGGCGAATGCACAAATGTACTGAGACTGTGCGTGGCTTGAGCACTAATTGCACCAGATGACGAATGACCTGTACTTTCTGTTGTGGCAGGTAAACCTTTTGTTTTACTGTATCGAGAATCATCCCTAGGAATTGAAGTCGCTGACACGGAATTAGATGTGATTTCTTTAAACTGACTATCCAACCGTGCTGAACTAGTACATTGTACGTTAGCAAAGCATGCTGGAGAAGCAATTGTTGAGACGGAGCCTTTATGAGTAGATCGTCCAAATACGGAACAATTATTACCCCTAGGGACCTGAGATGAGCTATCATCACGGACATTACCTTGGTGAATACCCGAGGTGCTGATGAGAGGCCAAACGGGAGAGCCTGAAACTGGTAATGGTCTCGCCTTATCGCAAACCTTAAGAAACTCTGGTGAGGTGGCCAAATCGGAATGTGTAAGTACGCATCCTTGAGATCCAGTGCAATCATGAATTCCTGCGGCTCTAACCCTGCAATTACTGACCTGAGAGATTCCATCTTGAATCTGTGGTAAGTGACGTAATGATTGAGACCTTTTAGGTTCAATATTGGCCTGACTGAGCCATCTGGTTTTGGTACCAGAAACAGACTGGAATAATAACCCTGCCCCTGTTCCTGCACGGGGACCGGAATTACAACTGCAGCATTCAGCAGAGACTGAATGGCAACCTGCAGAACTGCTTTCTTGTCGTCCGACACAGGCAGTCCTGTCGTGAAAAATCTTCCTGTCGGAAGATAATCGAACTCTATTTTGTAACCCTCTAATACTAACTTGCGGATCCACCCATCTGTGGACGTCTGCAGCCACGCCCCCTGAAAGCTCTGAAGGCGTGCTCCCACAATTGGAGATCCGAGATGGGCTGGGAGCCCGTCATGCCACTGGTTTGTTAGTGGTCTTAGTGTCTTGACGACGTGCATTGGATTGTCGAGCACTACGTCCCCGACCTCTTCTACCAGGCGTGACTGCTCCTGTGCCCTGCCCACGAAAGGGCTGAGTTCTTGAACGCCGGACCAGAATATTTCCATTTAGGTATAGTTGTAGGCGATGGAAGAAACACAGACTTTCCTCCAGTAGCCTCAGAAATCCATTTGTCCAATTCAGGACCGAAAAGCTTCTCGCCATCATAAGGCAATGCCTCTATACCTTTTTTAACCTCCGTCTCCGCCTGCCAAGAACGCAGCCAAAGTGCTCGTCGTACTATGACTAGCGATGAGGACAGGCGAGAAGTAAGCTGACAGACGTCAGTAGAAGCTGTACATAGATATTCAGCAGCTTCCCAGATTTGATCCGCGAGAAGTATAAGATGGTCATCTTGCAGAGCCGACTTGAGCTCCTTTATCCATACCATTAAAGCTTTAGTAACCCAAATGCCAACCAACCCAGGTCTCAGCAGCACTCCAGCTGCTGTATACATGGACCTTAGCATAGCCTCTATTTTACGATCTGCAGGGTCTTTAAGCGTAGTAGCAGTTGGTACTGGTATGGTTAACTTCCTTGTAAGTTTGGATACGGATGAATCCACCAATGGTGGGTTCTCCCAAGTAGCTGTCATGGACTCTGGAAACGGGTAACTCGATTTAAATCTACGAGGAATAGAAAACCGTTTATCCGGATTTTTCCGTGATTCCAGTAACATTTTATTAAGAGATTCCGAAATAGGGAAACACATCGGAGATCTCTGTCGTTTAGTAAAAACTACCTCATCATTCGTCAGGGGCTCCTCAGTTTCCGTAAACTCCAGCGACTGACGTACTGCTCTGATGAGATTGTCAATACCTGGGCTGTCAAAATCGTCACTATCTGACTGTTGCCCTATTTCGCCCTCCTCATACTCCTGTTCAGTGAGGTCTAGTATCCCAGAGACTGGAGAATTATTAGGAAAAGGAAATGTATCTTTCCCACTCAAGGTGGGCCTCTGACCAGATTGAGACTCTGGTAACTCAAATGGTCTCATTTTAAACTCAGATCTTGCCGCCTCTCTTTCTTCACGAGAGGCGGCCAGCTCTGATTGTAAACCAACTAATACATCTGCAAGTAAAGCCCATGGAGGGTCCAGAGATGGTGGTTTTACTTCTGAAATCGTATTTATGGCTGTATTAACAACACATGCTGTACATGTGGTGGATCCATCAGGCAACACACTCTTACAGACATGACATGAAAAATGTTTCTTAGATTTTGCTGGTGTCTTACTCATTATAAAAGACAGACAATACAAACTACACACAGACAGACTGCCCGACTCAGTAATAACACCAAAGTTCCTGGTATATATCAGGCAAGTGCAGTGCCTGCCAGCAATAAGAAAACTGACCCCAAAATTCCCCTAGTACCACTCTTAGCCGAGATGTAATAAAGGAAACCTGGAACAGACAGGAGAACATTAACATATTAAGCATGCCAAATACTGCCAATGTCTCCCCCCCCCCACTCCCACGACCTCCGTGTACAGCACCGGGTCGGGGCCTGTGGAAGTCTGCATAGGGCCGTGTGAGCGGCCTGTACCTGTAGGCCCAGGCAGCGGGAACTCCTCGGCTGCTGCGGGCGGATAGCGGAAGCAGCGAGCGTGCTGCATAGAGCCCTGGAGCGGCCTATGCACACGCGCTCCCGCCCGCCACACACATTTTGCGGAGTGTCTGTGTAGCCAGGCAGCGCTGCTGCGGCGCCGGGGAGCAGCGGTCTGGTATTTAAGATGCTGGGAGCGGAGAGTGAGAGCGCGCCGCATGGAGCCGTGACGCGGCCCATGCACACGCGCTCCGGGCAGCGGTGAGTACCCAATACAATCCCCAACAGTGGAGCGGCAGCAAGAGCTGACCGCCCCTAACATACCTGGACCGTGACCAAAGTCTATGACGGGGCTTCTCATCCAAGCTCCGTCCAGCTTTTTGCAGGCAGCCTGCAGGTGGAGTGAGGGAGCTCTTTACAGAGAGGTCCGACACTCACGGCTGTTCTCAGCCGCTTCCACTGTCCCTGACCCACGCCTGTTAGAAGGGGGGAAAGGACGTGGAAATCCTTGAAAAGAAGAAAAACTTAGGAACTAAAAAAAAAATTCCAATACTTCGTGGACGAGCTCCACTATGCCTTCTAACTGTGTCGAGCACAGAAAAAACACTGGAGTGCTCGAGGATATGGAGGGGAGGAGTAGTCTCAAAAATTAATTTATTCAGTGCCTTCTTCCGGTGGAAGCCGTCCATATCCCAAGAGTACTCCAGTGACCCCTAGTGGATGATAAAGAAATGAAGAAAGACAGGATGATATGAGCGGAACTGCGATATACCGTAACATGTTCCAGCTCCATTATGCCATCTATTCAGTATGTAACCGAATGCTTATCGCCCTTAAAAAGAAAAGTTTCTCAGTTTTACTCCTTAACAAAAATATTAGACTTAATGGAAAATATATGAAAGATTTGTAATCTCACTAATGTAAATGTGATAAGCAGCTACAACACAGGCATCTGCATAGTAGCGGAAGGACCTGAGAGGCGTCTGCTTTCTTGAATAGCGTTTGTGGCAAACTTTTCTGTTTGATTTGCCAGGAATCAGAACAAAATATCTGCTGTGACCCCTCTATAGTACATCTGGGGGTTCCTTAATGTTTGCAGGTAACCTGCAAAATGTTTCTTTAGGGAATATCCTGCAATTATTTAATGATAAATAGGGCCCTACTTGAGGATGGGAAAAACTACAATGGTCTGTTTACGGGAAGATCAGTGATAAGGATAAACTATGTAGTGTCACTGCATTCTGTTTATTACCATAGCAATTAGAACAGGTTGGTACATCCCGCCCATTGTCTTTCATGCAGTTCAGCCAAAGGGTGAGTAGAGGTGGAGTCACTAGCAGCCACCAGCAGGAAAGGAATAGATGTGGGGATGGGGCAGAGGTTCTGCTTGAAGTTGGTGCTTGTGAGCAGTACTGTGTGCCTATGTAATATAATATGTCCGGTCGCTGACTAATTATGACCATAGGTACCGTGTGGCCAATGCTATAATATTGTGCAATGCATTGGCCGGTGGACGGCCCAATGAGCTGAAAATGGGACTGGCATGGGGGGCATATGACACCCTAATATACTTATAGTTTTATAACTTTGTTTCTGCATGTGTGCCTCTCTCTACTTATTTCACCTTGTGTGCCCTTGAACGCTATGGAAAATATACCATATTTTGTGCACAGCCCTGAACCATTTTTCTAACATTTGTTTAGTGGCCTATCCCCCTTTCCCATACTCCCATATTTAGATGGATGATCTGCACCTAGCTGGTCCGGGCGGAAAATACTGGGATTAACGTTAGGAAGCAGGAGACAGGATGGTTAGGCTGCAGGAGGGGACATTTAGGGTGAGGATTAGGGTTGAAATACTTATCAAAATCCATCGGGATGCCACTTTTGGCATTCTGGATGTTGGGATACTGATTCGGATGTGGTTGTAATTGCAATCACTGCTGCTGAATGACCCTCTCTGTGCGCCGGGATATCAATACCAACTAATTGTTAAATAGTCTGAATTGCACAAACAAGGTAATGCTTAATAAAAAAAACAGTCCTGTAACTCACATTACTATTTTAAGCCATCAAGACCAATGGGATTAGTCGTCTTTAAGATTCATTAAAATAATGTTAATTGCACGATCTTAAATCTGAAGTCACTTCAAAATCAATGTTCCACACGTAAACAGCAATAAAATAATATAACAACTGATCTTACCATATAATTCTTCTGTGTCCAGGTTACTATAAAGAAGAGGAAAAAAAAAAAAGAGTAAACATACAGTACATTATACTTAATAATGCATCAACATTGCAGGAAAACTAAAGCTAAAGATTTAAGTTCTCATTCGAGAAAGATGGCAGCAAAATTAAATTGTTCTGCTTTACTGTAACTTTGATTGAGGGTCTATTCATGAAGCAGTGAAAAGAGTGGAAAAGTGAGCCAGTGGAGACGTTGCCCATGGCAACCAATCAGCATTGAAGTAACATTTATAATTTGCATACTATACAACTGTACGGAGCAGCTGATTGGTTGCCATGGGCAACTGCTCTGCAGGCTCACTTCTCCATTCTTTTCACTGTTTCATGAATAGACCCCTAGATAGATATTGTGTATGTGTGTGTGTGTAACAACTATAGACACCTCCGCAGCTGTAAGTACTCTCTAATGTGATGCTAAAAAAAATAATTGACAGTGCTGTTCATGGTGTTGCATCCTGTCACACTGGGAAGCACTAACATGGGTGTGTGCCTGTATATCCAAACATAAAATACATATATACATCCAGTTGCATATTATGAGAGGAGGGGGCCTGTGTCTCTGTCCGGGCCCCCTCCTCTCTAGCTGGCACTGGCAGCGAAGTAGACTCTGAGCACTAGGGTCACTAGGAGACCCTAGCGCTGTGCCAGAGTCTAGGGCTCATGTGCAGGTCTCCGGAAAAATGGTAGTTTCCATTTTCTCTGTGATTTTATTACTGCTCATGTGCAAAAACACCAGAAAAATGACC